>NC_137567.1:674248-972865 GCF_963082525.1 Nesoenas mayeri | reverse complement strand
CCCCCGAACTGATAAACCACCCCCCCAAACTGATAAACCATCCCTTGAACTGACAAACCACCCCGAATTGATAACCCTCCCCTGAACTGATAAACCACCCCCCGAACTGATAAACCATCCCCTGAACTGATAAACCATCCCCCGAATTGATAAACCACCCCCCGAACTGATAAACCAGCCCCCTAGAGCCGATAAACCAGCCCTGATAAACCACCCCCTGAACTGATAAACCACCCCCCGAACTGATAAACCATCACTGATAAACCACCCCCCGAACTGATAAACCAGCCCCTAGACCTGATAAACCATCACTGATAAACCATCCCCCAAACTGATAAACCATCCCCCAAACTGATAAACCAGCCCCCGAACCAATAAACCAGCCCCCAAACTGATAAACCACCACCTGAACTGATAAACCAGCCCCTGAACTGATAAACCAGCCCCCGAACCAATAAACCATCACTGATAAACTACCCCCTGAATTGATAAACCAGCCCCTGAACCAATAAACCAGCCCCCGAACCAATAAACCATCACTGATAAACCACCCCCCGAACTGATAAACCACCCCCCAAACTGATAAACCATAACTGATAAACCACCCCCTGAATTGATAAACCACCCCCCCAAACTGATAAACCACCCCCTGAATTGATAAACCACCCCCCGAACCAATAAACCACCCCCTGAATTGATAAACTACCCCCCCGAACTGAAAACCACCCCCTGAATTGATATCACACCCCCCCCCAAACTGATAAACCATCCCTTGAACTGACAAACCACCCCCAAATTGATAACCCTCCCTTGAACTGATAAACCATCCCTTGAACTGATAAACCATCCCCTGATCTGATAAACCACCCCCCTGAACTGATAAACCACCCCCCTGAACTGATAAACCACCCCCTAGAATTGATAAACCACCCCCAAAACCAATAAACAACCCCCTGAATTCATAACCCCCATCCTGAACTGATAAACCACCCCCTGAACTGATAAACCCCCCCCTCCCCCCCCCCGAACCGATACCCCACCCCCACCCCGCCTCGAACCAATAAACCACACCTTTGTGAAATAAAATGGGGGGATGGAGAGGGGGTATAAGGGACAAAGGGCGGTTTGTGGGGAGGGGGTTTGGGACCCCCCGGTGAGCGTAGCCCCCCCCCCGAGGTGACAGTGACCCCCCTAAAGGTGACAGTGACCCCCCCATCTCACCGGGGCTGTTGATGTACATGTGGATGGGTTTGGAGTTGCTCTCCGACTGTAGGAACAGCAGCTGCGCGATCACCAAGCTGGCCAGGCTGTCATCGATCTGGGGGGGGTCCCAGTGATGAGAGGGGGGGTCCCAAAGGGTGTGGGGGGGTCACTGAAATCGGGGTGTCCCCCCCCAGCACCCACCGGCCCCATGACGCAGACGATTCGCTCGCGGAGCAGCCGGGAGTAAATGTCGTAGGCGCGTTCGCCGCGGCCCTGGGGGGGGGAAATGGGGAGGGAGGGGGAGGTTTGGGGGGGTCCCACATCCCACACCCCCCCTCCCCTACTACCGGGACCCCCCGAGTGAGAACTGACCTTCCCCTGAACCAATAAACCACACCCAGATCAATAAGCCACACCCCCAACAACTGATAAACCACACCCCCAACAACCGATAAGCCACGCCCCAACAACCGACAAGCCACGCCCCCCAACAACCGACAAGCCACGCCCCCCAACAACCGACAAGCCACGCCCCCCAACAACCAACAAGCCACTCCAAAAACTGATAAACCACCCCCCCAGATCGATAAACCACCCCCTGGATAGATAAACCACCCCAAAAACTGGGAAGCCACCCCCCCAACTGATAAACCAGCCCCTGAATTGATAATCCACCCCCCAACTGATACCCCCCCCCCGAACTCATTAACCCACCCCCCAAACTGATAAATCCCCCCCCCGAACTCATTAACCACCCCCCAAATTGATAAACCCCCCCCTCCCCAAACTTAGAAACTGCCCCCCAAACGGGGGGGCCCAGGGCCCTTTTGTGGGGGGGGGTACACCCCCAAACTCACCGTCTGCTCCACCACGATGGGGATGAGGGGGGGCGGGGCGCGGGTGGGGGTCGAGCGGTGGAGGCTGCGGAGCGGGGGGGGGGGCGGCCCCCCAGGCCCGGAAAAGGGCGCGCTGGGGGGGGGGGCGGGTCAGAGAGACCCCCGGGAACCCCCCAAAACCAAGACACCCCCTCCCCAAAACCGGGAGACCCCCCCAAAACCAAGACACCCCCCTCCTCAAACCGGGACCCCCCCCCCCCAAAGCCAAGACACCCCCCCCTCAAACCGGGACCCCCCCCCTCAAAACCAAGACACCCCCCCAAACCGGGACTCCCCACCCCAAACCAAGACACCCCCCCCCCAAAACCGGACGCCCCCACCTAAAACCATGACACCATCCCCCACCAAACCGGGATCCCCCCCAAAACCAAGACACCCCCCAAACCGGGACTCCCCACCCCAAAACAAGACACCCCCCCCCCAAAACCGGACCCCCCCACCTAAAACCATGACACCATCCCCCACCAAACCGGGATCCCCCCCCCAAAACCAAGACACCCCCTCCCTTCCAAACCGGGACCCCCCCCCAAAACCAAGACCCCCCCCCCCAAAACCAACCCTGAACCTCCCCAAATTGCGACCCCCAAAATCAGACCCCCCCCCCCATCCTCATAATGTGGGGACTGAGAAGCCCCCAGGCCCCTCCCAAACTGGGACCCCCCCCAAACTGGGACCCCCCCCAAACTGGGACCCCTCCCTCTGAACTGGGACACCCCCCCCCCCCAAACTGGGATCCCTCCTCCCGAACTGGGAACTCCCCAAACTGGGACCCCCCCTAACCTGGGACACCCCCCCCCTCAAATTGGGACCCCCCCACACACAACCTGGGACCCCCCTCCCAAACTGGGACCCCTCCCCCCGAACTGGACCACCCCCCCAAACTGGGACCCCCCCTCCCAAACTGGGAACCCCCCCCCCAACCTGCGACACCCCCCTCCAAACTGGGACTCCCCCCACAACCTGGGTCCCCCTCCCCCAAAACTGGGACCCCCCCCAACCTGGGACCCCCCTCCCAAACTGGGACCCCTCCCCCGAACTGGGACCCCCCCCCCAACCTGGGACCCCCCCCTCCCAAACTGGGACTCCCCCCACAACCTGGGACCCCCCCCCCCCCCCCAACCTGGGACACCCCCCCCCCCTCAAACTGGGACCCCCCCCCCAAACTGGGACCCCCCCTCCTAAACTGGGACCCCCCCCCCCAACCTGGGACACACCCCTCCAACCCGGGACCCCCCCCCAAACTGGGACCCCCCCCACAAACTGGGACCCCCCTCCCAACCTGGGACCCCCCCCCAACCTGCGACACCCCCCCCCAAACTGGGACCCCCCCCTAAACTGGGACCCTCCCCCAAACTGGGACCCTCTCCCAACCTGCGACAACCCCCCCCCCCAAAATAGGACCCCCCCCCCCTAAACTGGGACTCCTCCCTCGAACTGGGACCCCTCCCCCCAAATAGGGACCCCCCCCCCCAACCTGCGACACCCCCCCCCAAACTGGGACCCCTCCCCCGAACTGGGACCCCCAGGCACGAAACCTCCCCCGGAAACGGGACCTCAGAGCACCCCCCCTATCCCCACCCCCCCGCGTCACCATGACAACGTGTGTGTTCCCCCCCCCTCCCCGTTACCGGCCCCGTCCTCTCACCGCCACCCTGGGCCCCATGGCGCCCCGGAAGCGCTTTTCGGCGCCCCGGAAGTGCCCGGTTCGAGCCGCCACGTGATTTTTCCCCGCCACTCACCCATTCCCGCCCCCGCCACCCCACCCCGCGTCGGCTCCGCCCACTCTCTGGCCACGCCCACCCCAAACACCCAATGAGCCAGCTCCCCTTCACTAAGCCACGCCCATCTCTCCAAGACCACGCCCCTTGCCCGCTGACCACGCCTCCCCAAACCCGCTTCTCCCCCGCCAAAGCCTCCACGCAGCCCCCCCAAAACCTCAGGGACCCCCCCAAACGCGCCCCCCTATTTCCTGGACCCCCCCCCACACCAGAGCCCCCCCCCCCAAACCCCAGGGCCCCCCCAAACCTCGGGGACCCCCCCAGACCCCACTTCCCCCTCCCAGGGTCCCCCCCCAAACCCCGGGGACCCCCGAGACCCTTCCTCTCATTCCCTGGAGCACACCCCACCAGACCCTCCCAGGACCCCCCCAAACCCCAGGGCGCCCCCAAAATTCCAGGGCCCACCCAGCTCCCCCTCCCAGGGCCCCCCCCAAATCCTGGGGACCCCCCAGACTCCAAGGACTCCCCCCAAATCCTGGGGACCCCCCCCTAACTGAGCCCCGGATCTCAAAACCAGGGTTGGGGACCCCCCAGGGGGGTCACTGGGGGTGACGAGGGTCTCGGGTGCCTCCCATAGGCAGCGCTGGCCCCGGAAACCGCAGGTCGAGGGTTCGAGTCCCACCTGCGGCAGGTGCGCAAGGGGCCCTGGTGGGGAAGCGGCCGCGTCAACCGGGGGTTGAGGGTTCGAGTCCCGGTTGCGCTGGGCCGAAATAAAGCCAAAAACTAAATTAAAAAAGCAATTAAACCCCGAAAAAAAAAGAGTAGGAAGGAAAAAGAAGCCATAAGACCTCAAAAGGAAAATCAAACTGGCAAAAA
Source organism: Nesoenas mayeri (assembly GCF_963082525.1). Classification (NCBI taxonomy): domain Eukaryota; kingdom Metazoa; phylum Chordata; class Aves; order Columbiformes; family Columbidae; genus Nesoenas; species Nesoenas mayeri. The sequence continues at coordinate 968,172 of NC_137567.1, read as the reverse complement.
AACAAAGCAGAAAAAAGCCAAAACAAGCAAAAACGCACAAAAAGGGAAAGAAAACCATAAGTAGGCAAAATAAAAGCAGCGGGTTGTGGTGCAGCTGCCGCCAACGGCTTTTATTGCAGAGACTTATGGTGACACCGTCTTCCAGCTCCGCGGTGCCCCCCCCGGCACCGAAACCCCGGGGTTCGGCTCCTTTGGGGTCCCCCATCCTGGTGTCACCGTACAAGGGGACTATGGCCCCCCCGGCACCGAAACCCCGGGGTTCAGCTCCTTTGGGGTCCCCCATTCTGGTGTCACCGTGCAAGGGGACTATGGCCCCCCCAGCACCGAAACCCCGGGGTTCATCTCCTTTTGGGGCCCCCAAATCCTGGTGTCACCCCAACGCCGGCTCCGCGTCTCCCAGGGGACAAAGCTCGGTGAGAAACGGAGCTTCGCAGCGCTGGCCCCGTAAACTGGAGATCGTGGGTTCGAGTCCCACCTGCGGCAGGTGCGCAAGCGGCCCTGTGTGGGGACGTGGCCTCGTCACTCGGGGACTGCGGGTTCGAGTCCCGGCTGCGCTGAGTCCCCGCGTCCCATTCCCAGCGGGCGCCGCGATCAATCAGGAGTTGCAGGTTCGAGTCCCGGCTGCGCTGCGTCCCCACGTCCCATTCTCAGCAGGCACCCCGATCAATCAGGAGTTGCGGGTTCGAGTCCCAGTTGTGCGCCAAGGTCAACACCTCCCCGTCACCATCATCTCAACCGCATCCCCATGGGAGCCGCCACCTCCACCACCAACCACCAGCTCGCCACCGCGGCCACCATTCGGTCCCCAATGTCACCGAGAGGCGGTGAGTTGGATGGGCAGGGGGCTGCCGGCCCCCCGCCGCCCACCCGGTGCCGTGGGCTCCCCCCGGTTACGCTTGAGCCTCGCGCGCCGAGCCGTTGAGCGCGGCCGGCGCCTCCGAGCGCAGCCGCTCCAGCTCCTGCCGCTGCCGCAGCCGGTAGTGCCGGATCTTCTTCTGCCGGTAGTAGATGCCGTAGCCCACCCCGGCGGCCGCCAGCAGGGCAGCCCCCACCAGCGCCGCCAGCACCCACGGCAGCACGTTGGGGTCGTAGGCTGATGGAGAGAGCGGGAAAGGTGAGGGGGAGGGTCAGGGGAATGCATGGGACCCCCCCAAATTGAACCCAAAAGGTCATAGGACCACCAAGAGCACCCAGATCCCTGGGATCCCCAAGAGCATCAGGAGCCCCAAGACCCTTGAGATCCCCATGACCCTCAGGACCCCCATGAGCACCCAAGACCCCTGAGACCCTCAGGACCCCAAGACCCCCCAGGACCCCCAAGACCCTTGAGATCCCCATGACCCTCAGGACCCCCAAGACCCTTGAGATCCCCATGACCCTCAGGACCCCCATGAGCACCCAGACCCCTGGGACCTCCAAGAGCATCAGGAGCCCCGAGACCCACAGGAGTCCTGAGACCCCCAAGACCACCCAGACCCCTGGGATCCCCAAGAGCATCAGGACCCCCAAGACCCTTGAGATCCCCATGACCCTCAGGACCCCCATGAGCACCCAAGACCCCTGAGACCCTCAGGACCCCCAAGACCCCCCAGACCCCTGGAATCCCCAAAACCCTTGAGATCCCCATGACCCTCAAGACCCCCAGGACCCCTGAGACCCTCATGATCCCCATGACCCCCATGAGCAACCAGACCCCTGGGACCCCCAAGGACCCCAAGACCTCCAGGACCCCTGAGATCCCCATGACCCTCAGGACCCCCAAGAGCACCCAGACCCCTGGGACCCCCAAGGATGCCAAGACCCCTGTGACCCCCAGACCCCCCGTCCCCACTCACCGTCCACCGCCACGGTGACATCCCGGCTGTCTGTCCCCAGTGGGTTGGTGGCGCGGCAGCGGTAGATGCCGGCGTGGGCGCGGGTGACCGGCTGCGGCACCCCGGGGGCGAACGGCTCCCCCTCCTTGGTGCACGTCACCTCAGGGCGGGGGTTCCCCCGCGCCCAGCACCGCAGGGTCTCATCCTGCCCCTCCGTCCAGTTCTGCTGGGGGGGGCAGCTCTCGTTGTCCATGCGGGGAGGGGCTGCGGGAACACCCGGCTGAGGTTACACAGGAACGTGGCCCTGGCCTTGAACTTGAACTGAGGGGCCACAACTGGACACACTATTCCGGATGTGACACACTATTCCAGGTGTGGCCTCCCCAGGGCAGAGCAGAGGGGCAGGAGAACCTCTCTGACCTACTGAGCACCCCCTTCTAATCCCCCCCAGGTCCCATTGGCTTCCTGGCCACAAGGGCCCAGTGCTGGCTCAGCCCACAGCACCCGCTGTTCCCAGCTGGTCTCCCATCCAAGCACTGACCGGGCCCGACCCTGCTTAGCTTCCCAGATCAGACAAGATGGGGTGTTCTCAGGGTGCTATGGCTGTATATGTTATATATATGTGTATATATACATGTTCCCCAAGTATATCCTGATAGTATCTGAACTAAAGGGCAGAGCAGAGGGGCAGGAGAACCTCTCTGACCTACTGACCACCCCCTTCTAATCCCCCCCAGGTCCCATTGGTCTCCCATCCAAGCACTAACCGGGCCCGACCCTGCTTAGCTTCCCAGGTCAGACGAGATGAGGCGTTCTCAGGGTGCTATGGCTCTATATATTATATATATATATTTATATATGTTCCCCAAGCATATCCTGACAGTATCTGAACTAAACCCTTTTCCCATGCTCATCCTGCTGTCCCCAGGACCCCCAGCTCCCTTTTCACCGCTCTCCAACAGGTCGTTCCCAACCTACACCGGAACCTGGGGTTGTCCTGCCGTTACAACACTCTACCCTTATTCTATATGATTAAGCTCAGTTACAACATTCTACGCTTGTTCTATTTCATTCACTTCTCCCCACCCCACTCTCCATGTCTCCGGGTGGCACCGCAGCCTCCGGCATCACCCAGTTCGGCGTCACCAGCAAAGTGGGTGACAGTCCCTCTATTCCCTCATCCGAGTCATTGATGAACATATTGACCATCGATACATCGATGGAATCGTCCCCCGCGGCCGCCGCGCTCTCACCGGTGACGTTGAGCCGCACGGGCGCGCTGCTCTTGGGCGCTTTGCCGCCCACGGGGAGTTTGGCGTCGCACCGCAGCTCCAGCCCATCATCCTCCTCGCTCGCCGGCACGCCGAAGGCCAGCGGCGCCGGGCCCCATTCTGCCAGCACGCGGCGCCCGGCGCGGACGCGCAGCCGGATCTCCGACGAGTGACCGGGCGCCAGAACGCAGCGCCCGCTCAGCGCCGTGCCGGCCCGCACGCTGGCGCTGCGCACATCCAGCTGCGGCGCGGGGAAACCTGTGGGCGACAAGGCGGTGACGCCGCGGCACCAAACCGACCCCGCATCTTCGCCGGCGCCGCCGTTACTCACGGTAGACGTGCACGGTCGCCTCCGTCCACCGCTGCACGGGTCCCACGCTCACGTTGCAAACCAGGGCGAACGTGCCCGTTTGGCTGGGGACCAGCTCGGCGGTGGCGCGGTGGCCGTCCCGGCTGATGGCGAACGGCAGCGGGCGGTTGGCGAGCGCCAGCTGGAACCGCGGCGCCGGGAAGACGCCGGTGACGGTGCAACTGGCGTTGGCCGCTTCGCCGGTCTCCAGGTAGATCTGCGGCTCCATCACCGGATCCTCCGGGAACTCTATCACCGCGTAGAAACACCCGCTATGAGCCGGTTGCCGCGCGGCATAAACACCGTGAATATACCGGTGCGGACTCACCGTAAACGGACAGTTGTTGCGGGTCGGAGGTGCTGGTGAAGCGCCGGTGGTTGTAGGGGGACAGGTCGAGCACGGCGTGGCAGGTGAGGTTGTGGCCGTGGTCGCCGCGGCGCGCGCTCAGCCGGTGCGTCACCCGCACGGTCTGCGGCTCGTCGCCCGCGTGCCGCGCGAAGCTCTCGGCGCGCAGCGTCTCGGCGCCGCGGCGCAGCGTCACCGTCAGCAGCCGCAGCGGCGCCGCGCCCGACACCGCGCACGACAGGTCGTGGGTGGCGCCGACCGGCAGCGCCGGCACCGGCTCCAGCACCGGAGGGTCCGGAGCACCTGGGGAAAGGCACCGGGGGGGGTGAATGAGGGTGGGGGGGGAGGGCGGCTCTGGGGTGCCCTTGGCTTTCCCTCCATATTGGGGATGAGCTCTGGGGTCCCCATGACTTCCCCCCCATTTTGGGGATGATCCCATGGTCCCCATGATGTTCCTCCCATATTGGTGATGATCTCGGGGGCCCCTTGACTTTCCCCCCATATTGGGGATGAGCTCAGGGTCCCCATGACTCCCCCCCATATTGGGGACAATCTCAGGGTCCCCACGCCTCCCCCCATACTGGTGCTGATCCCAGGGTCCCCATGACTCCCCCCCATATTGGGGACGATCTCAGGGTCCCCTTGACTTCCCCCCATATTGGTGATGATCCCATGGTCCCCATGACTCCCCTCATACTGGTGATGATCTTGGGGTCCCCTTGACTCCCCCCATATTGGGGACAATCTCAGGGGTCCCCACGCCTCCCCCCACACTGGTACTGACCCCATGTCCCCACGCCTCCCCCCACACCGGTGCTGACCCCATGTCCCCACGCCTCCCCCCATATTGGTGCTGACCCCATGTCCCCACGCCTCCCTCCATATTGGTGCTGACCCCATGTCCCCACGCCTCCCCCCATACTGGTGATGATCTCAGGGTCCCCATGACTTCCCCCCCATAGTGAGGATGATCCCATGGTCCCCTTGCCTTTCCCCCCATATTGGGGACAATCCCAGGGTCCCCATGACTCCCCCCCATATTGGTGCTGACCCCATGGTCCCCATGCCTCCCCCCACACTGGTGATGATCTCAGGGTCCCCATGACTTCCCTCCCATATTGGAGATGATCCCATGGTCCCCTTGACTTCCCCCCCATATTGGGGATGATCCCATGGTCCCCTTGCCTTTCCCCCCATATTGGGGACAATCTCGGGGTCCCCACGCCTCCCCCCACACCGGTGCTGACCCCATTCCCACGCCTCCCCCGCGGCGCCGTGCCCGAGCGGTGCTCACGGTAGACGGTGAGTTTGGTGGTCACCACCTTCCTGTCTCCGCGGTGGCGGCACTGGTAGTAGCACAGGACGCTGGAGTTCCACTCGGTGACGTTGAGCAGCTCCACCACCGTCTCCTGCGGCGCCGCCTTCAGCAGCCGCTTCAGCGCCACCGTCTCCACGTTGCCGGTGCCGTTGGGCTCGCGGCACGAGCTGCGCAGCGTCAGCACCAGCGAGCCCCCGAACCGCACCAGCGGCGCCGCCGGCTCCACCCACAGCGCCCACGAGGCGCCCGCCCGCCCTGCCGGGAAACGGGGGGTCAGGGGACCCCCGCATTCACCACATCCACAGTGTGGGGGGGGGAAGGCAAGGGGACCCCTGAGATTGTCCCCAATATGGGGGGAAGGCAAGGGGACCATGGGATCACCCCCAATATGGGGGGGAAGGCAAGGGGACCATGGGATCACCCCCAATATGGGGGGGAAGGCAAGGGGACCATGGGATCACCCCCAATATGGGGGGGAGTCATGGGGACCATGGGATCACCCCCAATATGGGGGGGGAGTCATGGGGACCATGGGATCATCCCCAATATGGGGGGGAGTCATGGGGACCCTGAGATTGTCCCCAATATGGAGGGAAAGGCAAGGGGACCCTGAGATTGTCCCCAATATCGGGGGCAAAGGCAAGGATACCCCAAAGCTCATCCCCAATAAGGGGGGAAAGGCAAGGGGACCATGGGATCACCCCCAATATGGGGGGAAGGCAAGGGGACCCTGAGATTGTCCCCAATATGGGGGGGAGTCAAGGGGACCATGGGATCACCCCCAATATGGGGGGAAGGCAAGGGGACCCTGAGATTGTCCCCAATATGGGGGGGAAGTCAAGGGGATCATGGGATCATCCCCAATATGGGGGGGAGTCATGGGGACCATGGGATCATCCCCAATATGGGGGGAAGTCAAGGGGACCATGGGATCATCCCCAATATGGGGGGGAGTCATGGGGACCATGGAATCATCACCAATATGGGGGGGAAGGCAAGGGGACCCCTGAGATTGTCCCCAATATGGGGGGGAGTCATGGGGACAATGGGATCATCCCCAATATGGGGGGGAAGTCAAGGGGACCCTGAGATTGTCCCCAATGTGGGGGGGAAGTCAAGGGGACCATGGGATCATCCCCAATATGGGGGGGAAGGCAAGGGGACCCCTGAGATTGTCCTCAATATGGGGGGGAGTCATGGGGACAATGGGATCATCCCCAATATGGGAGGAAGTCAAGGGGACCATGGGATCATCCCCAATATGGGGGGAAGGCAAGGGGACCCCTGAGATCGTCCCCAGTATGGGGGGGAAAGTCATGGGGACCATGGGATCATCCCCAATATGGGGGGGACTCAAGAGGACCCTGAGATTGTCCCCAATATGGGGGGGAAGGCAAGGGGACCATGGGATCATCTCCAATATGGGGGGGAAGTCAAGGGGACCCTGAGATTGTCCCCAATATGGGGAGAAGGCAAGGGGACCATGGGATCACCCCCAATATGGGGGGGAGTCATGGGGACAATGGGATCATCCCCAATATGGGGGGGGAGTCATGGGGACCATGGGATCATCCCCAATATGGGGGGGAAGGCAAGGGGACCCTGAGATTGTCCCCAATATGGGGGGAGTCATGGGGACCATGGGATCATCACCAATATGGGGGGGAGTCAAGGGGACCCTGAGATCATCCCCAATATGGGGGGAAAGTCATGGGGACCCTCAGATTGTCCCCAATATGGGGGGAAAGGCAAGGGGACCCCTGAATTCATTCCCAATATGGGGGGAAGGCAAGGGGACCCTGAGATTGTCCCCAATATGGGGGGGAGTCAAGGGGACCATGGGATCATCCCCAATATGGGGGGAAGTCAAGGGGACCCCTGAGATTGTCCCCAATATGGGGGGAAGTCAAGGGGACCCTGAGATCGTCCCCAACATGGGGGGGAAAGGCAAGGGGACCCCTTAGATCGTCCCCAATATGGGGGGGGAAAAGTCAAGGGGACCCCAGAGCTCCTCCCCAATATGGGGGGGAAGCCAAGGAGACCCCTGAGATCGTCCTCAATATGGGGGGGAAGCCAAGGAGACCCCTGAGATCGTCCTCAATATGGGGGGGAAGTCAAGGGGACCCCTGAGATTGTCCCCAATATGGGGGGAAAAGTCAAGGGGACCTGGTCCTGGGGGTCCTGGGGGTCCTGGGGATCTCAAGGGTCCTGGGGGTCCTGGGGATCCAGGGGTCTGGGGGTTCATGGGGGTCCTGGGGGTCATGGGGATCTCAAGGGTCTTGGGGGTCCTGGGGATCCCAGGGGTCTCAGGGCTCTCGGGTGTCTGTGGGCTCCCGTGGGTCTCAATGGTCCCGGGACCCCCCCGTGGTGACTCAGCGGCACCTTTGGGTGGGGAATTCCCCGCGTGGGTCCGTGATCCCGCCCCGCCCCCCCCAGCCATGGGCAGGATCGGGCCCTTTCCTGGAATGGCCGTCGGTGCCAGGAAGGGAACAATCACATCCAGGAGTTTCGCAAGACGCCCCGGGGGCCCCGCGCCAGGACACGGGGGGGACGGGGGGGGGCGCCGTGGGGCTGGGACCCCCAACCCAGCCTCCCACCCCCCCGCGCCCCACTGACACGGTCACGCTCATATGGGGACACGCGTGTCCCCCCACCCGTGACACTGGCAGCACACACAGTAACATGTTCATGCTCATATGGGGGACAGACGGGGACACGCGTGTCCCCCCACCTGTGACACCGGTAGCACACACGGTGACACATTCATGCTCATATGGGGGACAGAGAGGGACACGCGTGTCCCCCCACCCGTGACACCGGTAGCACACACGGTGACACATTCATGCTCATATGGGGGACAGAGAGGGACACGCGTGTCCCCCCACCCGTGACACAGGCAGCACACACGGTGACACATCCATGCTCATATGGGGGACAGACGGGGACACGCATGTCCCCCCCCTCGTGACACAGGCAGCACCCACTCGCGCTCACAGTGACATGTTCACGCAGGGACACCGCGATGCCACCAACACCGTGACAGCTGCTCAGCGCTGGGGACACACCCCGGGGGGGTCCCCAGATTCCGCCCCCCCCCACCCACTCGGTGTCACCCCCAGCCCCGTGTCCCCTCACCTGCGGTGGCCCCCAGGGCGCACAGGAGCAGCGGCAGCACCGCGGGGTCCATGGGGCGCTGGGGGGGTCGGGAGCACCGGGACGGGGCCGGTCGGGCTCGTCGGGTCGGTCGGTTCCCGTTTCCCGGGGTCGGTCGGTTCCTGCTCCCCGGGGTCGGTCGGTTCCTGCTCCCCCGGGGTCGGTCGGTTCCTGCTCCCCGGGGTCGGTCGGTTCCTGTTCCCCGGGGTCGGTCGGTTCCTGTTCCCCGGGGCCGGTCGGTTCCTGTTCCCCGGGTCGGTCGGTTGGGGCTCCCCCGGGTCGGTCGGTTCGGGTTCCCCGGGGTCGGTCGGTTCGGGTTCCCCGGGGTCGGTCGGTTCAGGGTGCCCGGGCGCACCGGGATGGATCCGTTCAGATTCCCCGAGGTCGGTCGGTTCAGTCTCTCCCGTGAGCACCGGGACCGCTCGGTTCAATCTCCCAGGTCCGATCCCCGGCTCCGCTCGGTCCGATTTCCCGGGGTTCGATCCCCGGGTCCGCTCCGTTCGATCCCCGGGTCCGCTCCGTTCGTTCTCCCGGACCCGCTCGGTTCTATCCCCGGATCCGCTCGGTTCTATCCCCGCATCCGCTCGGTCCGATCTCCCGGCTCCGCTCGGTCCGATCTCCCGGGGTTCGATCCCCGAGTCCGCTCCGTTCGATCCCCGGGTCCGCTCGGTCCGATCTTCCGGGTCCGCTCCGTTCGATCTCCCGGGGTTCGATCCCTGGGTCCGCTCGGTTCGTTCTCCCGGGTCCGCTCCGTTCGATCTCCCGGCTCCGCTCCGTTCGATCCCCGGCTCCGCTCCGTTCGATCTTCCGGGGTTCGATCCCCGAGTCCACCCCGTTCGATCTCCCGGGTCCGCTCCGTTCGATCTCCAGGGGTTCGATCCCCGAGTCCGCTCCGTTCGATCCCCGGCTCCGCTCCGTTCGATCTTCCGGGGTTCGATCCCCGAGTCCACCCCGTTCGATCTCCCCGGGTCCGCTCCGTTCGATCCCCGGGTCCGCTCGGTCCGATCACCCGGGTCCGCTCGGTCCGATCTCCCGGGGTTCGATCCCCGAGTCCGCTCGGTTCGATCCCCGAGTCCGCTCCGTTCGATCCCCGGGTCCGCACGGTCCGATCTCCGGGGGTTCGATCCCCGAGTCCGCTCGGTCCAATCCCGCGCTCACCCGCTCGGCGCGCACCGCACGCTCCGTCCGTGTGTCCGTCCGTCCGTCCGTGTGTCCGCGGGTCGGCTGGTCCCGCCCCGGGCGGTGTTTTAAGAGCCCGGCCCCTCCCATCCCGGCCCCGGGGGAATTCCGGTGCCGCGGGGACTTTGGGGCCGGGTTTCCCCGGGCAGCAGCGACCCCTGGACCGGCGGGGGGGGCGCAGGGGGTCCCGCCCCACACCGGCCCTGCTGCCCCCGCTATGGGGCAGCTCCGCGTTATTGCCCCGGGTGGGGTGATTCTCCTGCCCCGGCGGGGTCAGCGCCCGGTGCCACCGGCTGGGAGGTGACCGGAGGGTCCCCCGCTCTGTGTCCCCAACCCGGGGTGGGGGGGGGGTGGGGGAGGGGGGTGTGACAGCACCTCCCACCCCCCCCAGCGGCGTGATCCGGGGGCGGCGACACCAAAACGCATCTTCCTCTTCTGGTTTTCACTTGAGTTTTGACGCGAGGGGAAGTTTTTTGGGTGGTGGGAACTGGGGGCTGGGGGGGGGACAAGGGACAGTGACAGGAGCTTGGGGACACCAGCGTGTCCCCTCGGGTCCTGTCCCCATGTGGTGTGTCCCCAGCCCTGGGGGGGGGGGTCTTGTCCCCAACCCGGGGGTCCTGTCCCCACCCGTGTCTTTGTCCCTGTGTTGTGTCCCCATTGTGTCCCCCTGCACAACAGGGTCCCGTGTCCCCCCACTGTCCTTGTCCCCCGTGTCCCCACGCCCAACGGGGTCCCGTCCCCACCCGTGTCCCTTGTCCCCTCCAGGGTCCCCATTCACATCCCTGTCCCCCCCAGTGTCCCTGTCCCCCCAAGTGTCCCCATTCTGTCCCCATTCCCAACGGGGTCCCATCCCCACCCATGTCCTTGTCCCCCCCAGTGTCCCCATTCCCAAGGGGGTCCCGTCCCCACCCGTGTCCCTGTCCCCCAGGTGTTCCCATTCTGTCCCCATTCCCAACGGGGTCCCATCCCCACCCATGTCCCTGTCCCCCCCAGTGTCCCCATTCACATCCCTGTCCCCCGCAGTGTCACCATTCCCAAGGGAGTCCCGTCCCCACCCGTGTCCCTTTTCCCCCTAGGTGTCCCCATTCTGTCCCCATTCCCGTGTGTGCCCCCCAGTGTCCCCATTCCCAAGGGGTCCATCCCCATCCGTGTCCCTTGTCCCCCCAGTGTCCCCATTCCCAAGGGGGTCCCATCCCCATCCGTGTCCCCTTGTCCCCCGCAGTGTCCCCATTCCCAAGGGGGTCCCGTCCCCACCCGTGTCCCTTGTCCCTCGCAGTGTCCCCATTCACATCCCTGTCCCCCGCAGTGTCCCCATTCCCAAGGGGGTCCCGTCCCCACCCGTGTCCCTTGTCCCCCCAAGTGTCCCCATTCACATCCCTGTCCCCCCCTAGTGTCCCCATTGCCAAGGGGGTCCCGTCCCCACTCATGTCCCTGTCCCCCCGAGTGCCCTCATTCTGTCCCCATTCCCAGTGGGGTCCCATCCCCATCCGTGTCCCTGTCCCCCCAAGTGCCCCCATTCTGTCCCCATTCCAATGGGGTCCGGACCCCACTCATGTCCCTGTCCCCCCAAGTGCCCCCATTCTGTCCCCATTCCCAAGGGGGTCCCGACCCCATTCATGTCCCTGTCCCCCCAAGTGTCCCATTCTTTCCCCATTCCCAAGGGGGTCCCGTCCCCACCCATGTCCTCATCCCCCCCACGTGTCCCCGTCCCCACCCATGTCCCTGTCCCCCCTACGTGTCCCCGTCCCCACCCAAGTCCTCATCCCCCGCAGTGTCCCCATACCAATGTGGCCCAAGCCAAGGGGGGTCAGGGGGTCACTCAGGGTGGGGACCGTCCCCGTGGGGACGCGTGACCATCGGTCACCCCCAGGAACCGCGGCTTGGGGACAACCCACCTCCGCGTGTCCCCCCCGGGCCCCCGCGTCCCTGCCCACGTTGGCGACCCAGCCAGGATGCCACCGGTTCCCTTTGCCAACCGCCCGCCCCCGGCTTCCCGGCGCTGGCTTTTCCTGCCGCGGCGTCCGGAGGGTGACACCGACACTGCTTGTCACCACATGTCCCCCCCCCCCCACGGTGGCCCCGGCGCTGCCGCCGTGGTTGGGGGTGGGGGGGAGGGGAAGAAACGCGGCGTCTCGCGGCCACGAGTTTCACTTCTGCCCCCGTGATGCGATGGGAACCGCGCCGAGCGGGTTTTGTCACCAAAATGTCACATCCTGGCGTCTGTGTCGCCGCTGAGGTTCCTCAGTGTCACCAAATGTCACATCGTGGTGGCCGCATCGCCGCTGTCCCAAGACTGAGGTTCCTCGGTGTCACCAAAGTGTCCCATGGTGGTGGCCGTGTCCCACCGTGCCATGGGGGACGTTCGGGTGCTGTCACCAAAACGCCACGACGCGGTGTCCGTGTGTCCCCCGGGCTGTGTCCCCGTCCCCACGGCTGTGCCGCCACCCCCCCATTGTTGGGTTTGTCCCCTGTCCCCGTGGTGGCAGCGCCGGGACGCCCGTGGGCTCCCGCAGGAACCGGTTATGGCGCTGGGGACCTTTGGTGGCCCCGGTGTCACCAGAGAGGGACAAAGGTGCTTCCTGCCCCTGTGCTGGCTCAGCAGAGGGAGGGGACGTGGGGGGGACACAGGGGACAGGGACATGGGGGACATGGGGACGGATGCGGGGACACAGGGGACATGGGGATGGACGGATGGGTAGAGATGAGGGGACAGGGACATGGGGATCAATGGGGGGACCCGGGGATGGATGGGGGGCCTTGGGGACACTGAGGACGGATTGGCAGACATGGGGATCAATGGGGGACATGGGGACAGATGGGGGGACACAGGGGACATGGAGATGGACTGGCAGAGATGGGGGACAGGGACATGGGGGACATGGGGATGGATGGGGGACACGAGGGACATGGTGACAGATGGGGGGACCTGGGGGACACCAGGGACATGGGGATGGATGGAGGGACATGGGGACAGATGGGGGACCTGGGGGACAGGGACATGGGGGACATGGGGATGGATGGGGGGACACGGGGACAGATTGGCAGAGATGGGGGGACAGGGACATGGGGATCAATGGGGGGACCTGGGGACAGACGGGGGGGCCTTGGGGACACCAGGGACATGGGGACGGACTGGCAGAGATGGGGGGGACACGGGGGACATGGGGACAGATTGGCAGAGATGGGGGGACAGGGACATGGGGGACATGGGGATGGATGGGGGGACAGGGACATGGGGATCAATGGGGGGACCTGGGGACAGATTGGGGGGCCTTGGGGACACCAGGGACATGGGGACAGACTGGCAGAGACAGGGGGACACAGGGGACATGGTGACGGATGGGGGGACACGGGGGACAGACGGACAAGACACAACCGCCCCCCCCATTGGACAGGCCCACGTGCCACCACCCCCCCCCGCCAAGGCCACCGCGGTGGCTCCGGTGACACCGCAGCCCTTGAGCCTCTTCCCCGGCACTCGGTGGCCGCCCCGGTGGCCCTGACCCCGCCGGCACTTGGCTCAGCCACACGGGTCCCCCCCCCATGTCCCCCCCCATGTCCGTCTGTCCCGCTAACGAGGGCGGCTCGTTAACGCCCACAGGAAGCGGCCACGCCGCGGGATTTTCCCGCTCCGGAGCCCGAAACTGGGAAAAACCGGGAAAACCCCCCCAAAATGGGGGACACGGACCTGCCCCCCCCGCCCCGAGTGTCCCCAAAAAGCCCGGTCACCCCCCGATGGGTCCTGTGATTTGGGGGGGCAGGGGGACTGGGAATATGGGGGGGCTACAAGGGGAGTTAATATGGGGGTGGCAAAGGGATGGTGAAAATGGGGGGGGCACAATGGGGCTGGAAATGGGGGGGCTGGAAAGGGATCAAAATGATGGGGGGGCTGTAAAGGGGCCGTAAAAATGGGGGGGTCACAAAGGGACCAAAATTATGGGGGGCTGCAAAGGGACTGAAAATGGGGGGGTACAAGAGGGCTGTGAATACGGGGGTCTACAAGGAGACTTAAAATATGGGGGGGCTGAAAAATAGGGGGGGGCACAAAAGGGGCTGGAAATGGGGGGGCTGGGAAGGGGCTGAAAATTGGGGGGGCACAAACGGGCTGGAAATGGGGGGGCTGGAAAGGGACCAAAATTATGGGGGGCTGCAAAGGGACTGAAAATGGGGGGTACAAAAGGGGCTGTAAAAATGGGGGGGTCACAAGGGACCAAAATTATGGGGGCTGCAAAGGGAGTGAAAATGGGGGGGTCACAATAGGGCTGGAAATGGCGGGGCTGGGAAGTGACCAAAATTATGGGGGCTGCAAAGGACTGAAAATGGGGGGGGCATAAAGGAGCTGGAAAAATGGGGGGGTCACAATGGGGCTGGAAATGGCGGGGCTGGGAAGTGACCAAAATTATGGGGGGCTGCAAAGGGAGTGAAAATGGGGGGGGCACAAAGGGGCTGGAAATGGGGGGGCTGGAAAGGGATCAAAATGATGGGGGGCTGTAAAGGGGCTGTAAAAATGGGGGGGTCACAAAGGGGCTGTAAAAATGGGGGGGTCACAAAGGGGCTGTAAATGGGGGGGCTGCAAAGGGACTGAAAATGGGTGGGTACAAGAGGGCTGTGAATATGGGGGGGGCTACAAGGAGACTTAAAATACGGGGGGGCTGAAAAATAGGGGAGGGGGGGGCACAAAAGGGGCTGTAAAAACAGGGGGGGGGGGGTCACAAAGGGCGGTGGCATCACCCCCCAGCACAAAGCGACGACGCAACAGCCGCACCAACTCCGTTTAATGTCCCCTGGGTGTCCCCCAAAACCCCCCGTCCCACGGGACTGGGGGTGGGTTCTGTGTTTGGGGGGGGGGTCCCCATAACCAGGGGGGGTCTCCCCTTTCTGGGTGGGGTCTCTTCTTTGCGGGGGGGTCACGGGAAGTCGCTGTAGGGCATGGAGAAGGGGTAAAGCGCCGAGTACCGGGTGTCGTGCCACAGCAGCGTCTTCTCCAGGAAGGTGACGGTGTCCAGCGTCACCACCAGCGTCTCGTGCTTCAACATGCTGTGAACATTCAACCCTGGACGCAGAACGGGGGGGGAACACATTGAGAGCCCCCCCTATACATCTAGGGGTCCCCAACACATTTCGGGGGGTCCCCGACACATTTTGGGGGGGTAAGCGCAGCTCTCACCCAGCGCCGGGATCACATTGATGGTTTTCAGCTCGGCCACCGCGGTGCTGATTTTCTCTGGGATTTCGTTGCTGGGGGGGGGAATGGGGGGGAATTAAGAGGGGGGGGGCACCCCTAGAGACCCCCCCCTGGACTTTTAACCCCCCCAAAACCCCACTCACACATCGACGATGAGGACGGAGCGACCCCAGTGCCGGTATCGCGCCAAGTCCAGTAGATACTGGGGGTCACTGGTGGGGATCTCCAGGTTGTCAACAATGTGGCAGATCATCCTGTAAGGAGAGGGGGGGGGACATAATTAACCCGAGAGGGTCACCACCGTGTCCCCACCCCCCCGTATGACCCCCCCCGTACCTGCATCAGCTTCACGGTCAAAGCCACTTTCAACCCCAGCACCCGAATTTTCATGGGTAACATGTAGTAGTAACTGGTGGGACCGCGGGGGCCGTGGGAGATACCACCTGGTTATAGGGGGGGGTGTACAGCTTGGTGACCCCCCAAGAGGGTCCCAGCCCCGCGGAGGAGGGTCAGACCCCCCCAAATTCCCCCCGGGGGGGTCCCAGGACTCACCCCCGCGCCAGAGGGGCGAGCGGATGCTGCCGTGGCGGGCCCGGCCGGTGCCTTTTTGGCGCCATGGTTTTCTGCCCCCCCCCCGCACCTCTGCCCGTGTTTTCACCTTGGCGTAGCTCTGGATGGGGGGGGGGGACACATATGGCGATGGGGGGGGGACAGTTGGGGACATCCCGCCCCCCCCAGTGTCCTCCTCCCCATACACAGGGAGTCCTGGTGCCTTTGCAGGAAGGGCCCCCCCCACCCAAAATACACTTTGTCCCCCCTTTTGCCCCCCCAAAACCTCTGTGCCCCCCCCCGTGAAGCCCCTTTGCCCCTTCCAGATCTTTCTCTGCCCCCCCCCAGAACCTTCTGAGACCCCCAAAGCCCCCCGAAACCCTAATCCCCCCCTCTGCCCCCCCTAAAAACCCTAAACCCCCCTCTGCCCCCCCAATTCCTCCTCTGCCCCCCAACTACCCCCCCCCAAAAATAGCCCACCCCTTTTCTCCCCCCAACCCCCCCTGTACCCCCCCCATATCCCCCCTACCCCCCAAAAAACCCTAAATCCCCCTCTGCCCCCCCAATTCCTCCTCTGCCCTCCAACTACCCCCCCAAAAAACTAACCCCCGCCTTTTCTACCCCCAAACCCCCCTGTACCCCCCCCCAAATCCCCCCTACCCCCCAAAAAACCCTAAACCCCCCTCTGCCCCCCCAATTCCTCCTCTGCCCAACTACGCCCCTAAAAAACTAACCCCCCCTTTTCTCCTCCCAAACCCCCCTGTACCCCCCCCAAAAAACTACCCCCCCCTTTTCTCCCCCCACACCCCCCTGTACCCCCCCAAAACCCTGCAGACCCCCCCCTGCCCCCCATAAAACCCTAAACCCCCCTCTGCCCCCCCAATTCCTCCTCTGCCCAACTACGCCCCCAAAAAACTAACCCCCCCCTTTTCTCTCCCCAAACCCCCCTGTACCCCCCCCCAAAAACTACACCCCCTTTTCTCCCCCCACACCCCCCTGTACCCCCCCCAAAACCCTGCAGACCCCCCCCTGCCCCCCATAAAACCCTAAACCCCCCTCTGCCCCCCCAATTCCTCCTCTGCCCAACTACGCCCCCAAAAAACTAACCCTCCCCTTTTCTCTCCCCAAATCCCCCTGTACCCCCCCCAAAAAACTAACCCCCCCCTTTTCTCTCCCCAAACCCCCCTGTACCCCCCCCAAAACCCTGCAGACCCCCCCTGCCCCCCCAAAAACCCTCCCCCCACACTCACAATCCTCTTGTAGTTCTTTTGCCACATGGCGACTGTGTGCAGGATGTCCAGCCTTGGGGACATGGGGACACTGAGCGAGGTCACCCCCCCCCAACTTGGGGACACCCCCCCCGTGTCCCCAGGGTCCTCCCCCACCTGGGTCTGACGGCGAAGACGTCGGGGTGCAGGTCGGTGAGACCCCGAAACTCGTCATCGTGGTGCCGAAGGGACTCAACCCAGGCCTGGACCGGGGAGCGGTGACACGGGACGGGGACAGCGCAGGGACGCAGGATCGGGGACACCGGGGACACCGGGGACAGCGGCACTGCGGGGGACACGGGCGGAGGGGACAGTGGTGGCACCACCGGGGACACGGGGGACACCAGTACCTCTGGGGACAGGGACAGAGGGGACAGTGGTGGCACAACCGGGGACACTGGGGACACCGGTACCTCTGGGGACAGGGACAGAGGGACAGTGGTGACACCACTGGGGACACTGGGGACAGGGACAGAGGGGACAGTGGTGGCACCACCGGGGACACTGAGGACACCGGTACATCTGGGGACAGGGACAGAGGGAACAGTGGTGGCACCACCGGGGACACTGGGGACACCGGTACCTCTGGGGACAGGGACAGAGGGGACAGCGGTGGCACCACCAGGGACACTGTCCCTCATGTCCCCAGGTGTCCCCAACCCCACAGACACCCCGTCCCTGATGTCCCCAGCCCCATGGACACCCTGTCCCTCATATCCCCAGATGTCCCCAACCCCAAGGACACTGTCCCTGTTGTCCCCAGGCCCATGGACACCCTGTCCCTAATGTCCCCATGTGTCCCCAACCCCACAGACACCACATTGCTTATGTCTCCAGGTGTCCCCAACCCCAAGGACATTGTCCCTGTTGTCCCCAGTGTCCCCAACCCCACAGACACCCCCTCCCTGCTGTCCCCAGCCCCATGGACACCCCGTCCATAATGTCCCCAGCCCCATGGACACCCTGTCCCTAATGTCCCCAGTGTCCCCAACCCCATAGACACCCTATCCCTGCTGTTCCCAGGTGTCCCCAGCCCCACAGACACCCCGTCCCTAATGTCGTCATGTGTCCCCAACTCCAAGGACATTGGTCCCTGCTGTCCCCAGGCCCATGGACACCCTGTCCCTCATGTCCCTAATGTCCCCAGGCCCACGGACACCCCGCCCCCGCTGTCCCCAATGTCCCCAACCCCATGGACACTGTCCCCGCTGTCCCTGGTGTCCCCAGCCCCACAGACACCCCATCCCTGATGTCCCCAGCCCCACGGACACCCCGTCCATAATGTCCCCAACCCCATGGACACCCCATCCCTGCTGTCCCCAGCCCCATGGACACCCTGTCCCTAATGTCCCCAACCCCAGAGACACTGTCCCCACTGTCCCCAGTGTCCCCAACCCCATGGACACCCCATCTCTGATGTCCCCAGGTGTCCCCAACCCCATGGACACCCCGTCCATAATGTCCCCAGCCCCATGGACACCCCATCCCTGCTGTCCCCAACCCCATGGACACCCTATCCCTAATGTCCCCAACCCCAGAGACACTGTCCCTAATGTCCCCAGTGTCCCCAACCCCATGGACACTCTGTCCCTGCTGTCCCCAGTGTCCCCAGCCCCACAGACACCACATTGCTGATGTCCCCAGCCCCACAGACACTGCCCCCGCTGTCCCCGGTGTCCGCCGCCCCACGGACACTGCCCCCGCTGTCCCCGGTGTCCGCCGCCCCACGGACACTGCCCCCGCTGTCCCCGCTGTCCCCGGTGTCCGCCGCCCGCGGCCTCACCCGCGCGGGTCCCGGTGAGCGCGGGGTCCCCGGGGGGGCCGGACGAGACCTGCGGGAAAGCGGCTGTCAGCGGGGGGGGGGGGCGGCCCCCGGCCCCGCCCCCGGCCCCGCCCCCGGCCCCGCCCCCGGCCCCGCCCTCACCCCCGCGGCCCCGGCGCGGGCGCGACCCCGGAGAGCGGCGGCGACGGCGGAAGTAACGGAGGAAACGGCGGAAGTAACGGAGGATGCAACGGCGGCAACAACGCGGGGCCCGCCCGCCCGGAGCATGGCGGCAGCGCCCGGCGCTCCGCGGTGACGTCACTGAAGAGCGCGGCGGGGCTTCCGGCGGAAGTGGGAGGAGGCGGGAAAGAAGGAGGAGGAGGAGGAGGGTGGTGAAGGGAGGAGAGCGGGAAATGAGCCCCCTCGGTGCCCCCCAATCACCCCCCAGGGCCCCCCATGAACCACAGTGCCCCCCCAATCACCACCAGTGAACCCCAGTGCCCCCCATGACCCCACAGTGCCCCCCAATCACCCCCAGTGCACCCCATGACCCCCAGTGCCCCCCATATCCCCCATGGCCCCCCATGACCCCCCAGTGCCCCCCCATGGTGCCCCCCCATCGCCCCCAGTGCCCCCAATGACCCCCAGTGCCCCCCATGACCCCCCAGTGCCCCAAATCACCACCAGTGCTCCCCATGACCCCCCAGTGCCCCCCATGACCTCTCAGTGCCCCCCATGACACACAGTGCTCCCCATGAACCACACTGCCCCCTCAATCACCTGCAGTGCCCCCCATGAATCACAGTGTCCCCCCATTGTAATCATCACCCCCAGTGCCCCCCAGTACCCCAAATCACCCCCAGTGCCCCCCATGACCCCTCCAGGGCCTCCCATTACCCCCAGTGCCCCCCCATCACCACCAGTGCCCCCCAGCACCCACAGTGACCCCCCAGTGCCATCCATGACACACAGCGCCCCCCATGACCCCCCAGTGCCCCCCATAACCCCCTCAGTGCTCCCCATAAGCCCCCATCACCCCCAGTGTCCCCCCAGTACCCCAAATCACCACCAGTGACCTCCATGACCCCCCAGTGCTCCCCATGACCCCTCAGTGCCCCCCATGACACACAGTGCTCCCCATGAACCACAATGTCCTCCCATGACCCCCCCGTGCCCCCCATGACCCCCAGTGCCCCCCAGTACCTCAAATCACCCCCAGTGCCCCCCAATCGCTTCCAGTGCCCCCCCAGTGCCCCCATCACCCCCCAATGCCCCCCATAACACCCCCAGTGACCCCCATGACCCCCAGTGCCCCCCCATAACCCCCAGTGCACCCCATGAACCACAGTGCCCCCCATCGCCCCCAGTGCCCCCCAATCACCCCCAGTGCCCCCCAATCACTTCCAGTGCCCCCCAGTACCCCCAATCACCACCAGTGCCCCCCATGACCCCCCAGTGCTCCCCATGACCCCCCAGTGCCCCCCATGAACCACAGTGCCCCCCCATCACCCCCAGTGCCCCCCATGAACCACAGTGCCCCCATGAACCACAGTGCCCCCCATCACCCCCAGTGCCCCCCAGTACCTCAAATCACCCCCAGTGCCCCCCAATTGCTTCCAGTGCCCCCCCAGTGCCCCCATCACCCCCCAATGCCCCCCATAACACCCCCAGTGACCCCCATGACCCCCAGTGCCCCCCCATAACCCCCAGTGCACCCCATGAACCACAGTGCCCCCCATCGCCCCCAGTGCCCCCCAATCACCCCCAGTGCCCCCCAATCACTTCCAGTGCCCCCCAGTACCCCCAATCACCACCAGTGCCCCCCATGACCCCCCAGTGCTCCCCATGACCCCCCAGTGCCCCCCATGAACCACAGTGCCCCCCCATCACCCCCAGTGCCCCCCATGAACCACAGTGCCCCCATGAACCACAGTGCCCCCCAATCACCCCCAGTGCCCCCCAGTACCTCAAGTCACCCCCAGTGCCCCCCAATCACTTCCAGTGCCCCCCCAGTGCCCCCATCACCCCCCAATGCCCCCCATAACACCCCATTATCCCCAGTGCCCCCCAATCACCCCCAGCACCCCCCCATAACCCCCAGCGCCCCCCCATAACCCCCAGGCTGGAATTTGGGGTGTCCGGGCTGGGATGAGGGGGGGGGGGGTCCACATTGGGATTTTGGGGGGGGGTCCAAACTGCCTTTCGGGGGGGTCCAGGCTGAGATTTGAGGGGTTCACAACCATCTGGACACACTTTTCCCCCCCTCCCATCCCCCCCCCCATTTTGGGCGGCGGATCCGGTGGGCGGGGGGGGGCGGGGGGGGGCTCCTCCGGCCAATTGGGTCCCGGGGGGGCCCCGCTGCCCTCCCCCCCCATCCCAACGCCTGTTTCCAATTAAATCCCTTCCCGGCCCCTTCGCTGCGGCCTCTTCAGAGCGGGGGGGGGGCGGTGGGACCCCCCCAACCCCTCCCCAACATCCGGGGGCCAATTTAGGGGGGGGGGGGGGCCCTTCACAGCCCCCCCCTTGGCTGGATTCTTGCCCCCCCCCCCGCTTAAATTCCTCTGTGGAGTGTTTGGAGGGGCCAAAATCACATTGCGGGGGGGGGAACTGTCACCCCCCCCCATAAAAACACCCGTGAGGGTTGGGGGCCCGATCCTGCACCCCAATTTCCACCCACCCCCCCCCAAATGGGTTTGGTTTTAGGGTCAGAAAGTGGGACCCTCTTTTATTTTGGGGGGGGGGGGGGGGGGGTATGGAATAAAGGGAACCCCCCCCTAAATTTTGACGTGTCCCTTATGGGGAACACGGCAGGAAGGGGGGAGGGGTCCTGGGCCCTCCCCCACCCCATTATTGGGGGCTCCCCCCCCCCCAATTCGGAACACAGAGGACCCAGGCGTTCGGGTGGGGAGGGGGTGTGGACACAAAAGGCCACGCCCCCTCGGGGGGGCGGGGCTACCCCGCCCCCGCTTCCCCCCCCCCCCCCCGCTCCACATGTTGCAACGGGACCGAGAAAACGGCCGGTAAGACTCTGATCCCCCCCACGCGTGTCCCCCCACCCAAAAAACACCCCCCCCGAGGGGGGAACACCCATAGAGGGACACCCAGGGGTGTCCTTGTCCCCCCCGCGGTGACAAAACGGGGAGCCCCGTGGTGACAAAGTGGGGGGTGACACCCCGGGGGGGGCTCAGGGTGCGGGACCCCCCCGTGGCTGCGGGGTTTTGGGTGCGGGTGCCATGGGGGTGACAGTGACAATGTCACCCCCCCCCCTCCCCGGGCCATTGTCCCCGTGGCGGGAAGCGGGTGCAGCTGTTTGGCTGTCACCAACATCTGGGGCACAGCTGGATGGGGGCGGGGACACCCACACCCCGCCCCCCCCCCCGGCTTGTGCAACCGGTAACGGCTGCGGGAGCACACGGGGGTGACACCTCTATGGGGGTGACACCTCTATGGGGGTGACACTGGTATGGGGGTGACACTGGTATGGGGGTGACACCGCTATGAGGGTGACAGTGATGGCATGGGGGGGGTGACACCGGTATTGGGGTGACACCAGTATGGGGGTGACACCGCTATGAGGGTGACAGTGATGGCATGGGGGGGTGACACCGGTATGGGGGTGACACCAGTATGGGGGTGACACCGGTATGGGGGTTACACCGGTATGGGGGTGACACCAGTACGGGGGTGACAGTGATGGCACGGGGGGGGTGACACCGGTATGAGAGTGACACCCGTATGGGGGTGACACCAGTATGGGGGTGACACCCGTATGGGGGTGACACCGGTATGGGGGTGACAGTGATGGCACAGGGGGGGTGACACCGGTATGGAGGTGACACCCGTATGGGGGTGACACCTGTATGGGGGTGACACCGGTATGGGGGTGACAGTGATGGCACAGAGGGGGTGACACCGGTATAGGGGTGACACTGGTATGGGGGTGACACCCGTATGGGGCTGACAATGATGACATGGGGGCGGTGACACCGGTATGGAGGTGACACCCGTATGGGGGTGACAGTGATGGCACGGGGGGGGGTGACACCGCTATGGGGGTGGCAGTGATGGCACAGGGTGGGGGTGACACCGGTATGGAGGTGACACCCGTATGGGGGTGACAGTGATGGCATGGGGGGGGTGACACCAGTATGGAGGTGACACCAGTATGGGGGGTGACAGTGATGGCACAGGGGGGGTGACACCGGTATGGGGGTGACACCAGTATGGGGGTGACAGTGATGGCATGTGGGGGGTGGCACCAGCTCTGGGTGCTGCTGGTGCCCATGGGGCTGTGCCCTGGGATGCTGGCACCCATGTGCCATCACCAGCACCCACAGGGTGTCCCAGCACCCGTGTGCCATCACCAGCACCCACAGGGTGTCCCAGCACCCATGTGCCATCACCAGCACCCCAGGGTGTCCCAGCACCTGTGTGCCCTTAGTGGCACCCACAGGGTGTCCCAGCACCCATGTGCCATCACCAGCACCCCAGGGTGTCCCAGCACCTGTGTGCCCTTAGTGGCACCCACAGGGTGTCCCAGCACCCGTGTGCCATCACCAGCACCCCAGGGTGTCCCAGCACCCGTGTGCCCTTAATGGCACCCACAGGGTGTCCCAGCACCCGTGTGCCATCACTGGTACCCCCAGGGTGTCCCAGCACCCACTGGGGTGTCCCAGCACTCCCAGGGTATCCCAGCACCCGTGTGCCCTTGGTGGCACCCACAGGGCGTCCCAGCACCCCTGTGCCATCACCAGCACCTACAGGGCATCCGAGCACCCATGTGCCATCATTGGTACCCTCAGGGTGTCCCAGCACCCCCAGGGTGTCCCAGCACCCATGTGCCCTTGGTGGCACCCCCAGGGTGTCCCAGCACCTGTGTGCCATCACCAGCACCCCCAGGGTGTCCCAGCACCCACAGGGATGTCCCAGCACCCATGTGCCCTTGGTGGCACCCACCGCGTGCCCTCCCCGGTGTCCCGTTGCACCCCGTTGGTCCCCGCAGCGTCCCCGCACCCTTGGGTGCTGCCGGCTGCACCTCCCGCCCCCAGACCCGGAGGAATTCGGTGCGTTCGGCGCCGCCGGGGCTCCAGCGCCCTCATTGCCGCCCTCGGCAAACACTCCAGGCCGGAGCGGCGCCGCCTCGGCGGGGACACCGGTGACACCGCGCGGCTCGGGGGTCCCCGAGGCTTCCGAGGGTAGGATTGGTGACAAGGGATGGTTTGGTGACAAGGGTTGCTTTGGTGACAGGGGATGGTTTGGTGACAAGGGTTGGTTTGGTGACAGGGGATGATTTGGTGACAAGGGTTGGTTTGGTGACAAGGGATGGTTTGGTGACAAGGGTTGTTTGGGTGACAAGGGTTGGTTTGGTGACAGGGGATGATTTGGTGACAAGGGTTGGTTTGGTGACAAGCGATGGTTTGGTGACAGGGGATGATTTGGTGACAAGGGATGGTTTGGTGACAAGCGATGGTTTGGTGACAGGGGATGATTTGGTGACAAGGGATGGTTTGGTGACAAGGGATGGTTTGGTGACAAGCGATGCTTTGGTGACAAGGGATGGTTTGGTGACAAGGGATGGTTTGGTGACAAGCGATGCTTTGGTGACAAGGGATGGTTTGGTGACAGGGGATGGTTCAGTGACAAGGGATGGTTTCATTTGGTGACAAGCGATGCTTTGGTGACAAGGGTTGCTTTGGTGACAAGGGCTGGTTTGGTGACAAGGGTTGTTTGGGTGACAAGGGTTGTTTTGGTGACAAGCGATGCTTTGGTGACAAGGGTTGCTTTGGTGACAAGGGATGGTTTGGTGACAAGGGTTGGTTTGGGTTGGTTTGGTGACAAGGGATGCTTTGGTGACAAGGGATGCTTTGATGACAAGGATTGGTTTGGTTTGGTTTGGTTCGGTGACAAGGGTTGTTTGGGTGACAAGGGTTGGTTCGGTGACAAGGGTTGTTTAGGTGACAAGTGACGCTTTGGTGACAGCGGCCAGCCGGGGGTCCCATGGCGCCACCACACCGTGCCGTGCCGCTCCGTGCCCGGGTGCCCACCCGCGTGTCCCCGCGTGCCGGGGGGGCCCACGGCGCGTCCCCCACCCCGCGGGGCCACATCCGGCGCCGGCACCATCTGGCAGCCGCCCCCGCGCCCGCTTGACCCCGGCGCTAAGCCCGGCCAGGCCGGCACCGCTGATCCAATTTGCCGCGCCGGAGCCGGGGGGTTATTTTGGGAACAAGGGGCCCTGTGTGCGCCCCCGCCGCCCCTCCCCCGCAGCCGGGGGCTCCCAGCCCCCGCGCCCCCCACCCCCGCCAGCCCAGGGCCCCCTGGGCTATTTGGGGGTCCTGGGACCCTCCTGGGTACTTCGGGGTTCTGGGACCCCCCAGGTGCTTTGGGGTCCTGGGCCCCCCCGGGTGCTTTGGGGTGCTGGAATCCCCCCAGGTGCTTTGGGGTCCTGGGGCCCCCCTGGGTGCTTTGGGGTGCTGGGGGCCCCCAGGTGCTTTGGGGTCTTGGGACCCCCCCTGGGTGCTTTGGGTTCCAGGAGCCCCCGGGTGCTTTGGGGTCCTGGGACCTCCTGGGGTAGTTGGGGGTCCTGGGACCCCCCCGGGTGCTTTGGGGTCTTGGGACACCCCCGGGTGCTTTGGGGTGCTGGCCCCCCCCGGGTGCTTTGGGGTGCTGGGACCCCCTGGGGTATTTGGGGGTCCTGGGGCCCCTCGGGTGCTTTGGGGTCCTGGGATCCCCCCGGGTGCTTTGGGGTGCTGGGACCCCCCCGGGTGCTTTGGGGTGCTGGGAGGGGTGTCCTGGGGGAGGATCCCAGTGTAGGGGCTGGGGGGGTTCAGGATCCCGGTGCAGGATCCCAGTTCAGGATCCCAGCCCAGGATCCCCGTGCGCTTCCCGGGGCTGGATCGTGGTTCAGGATCCCAGTTGATGATCCCGGTACAGTTCCCGTTTCAGGATCGTGGTTGAGGATCCTGGTCCAGTTCCCGGGGCTGGATCCCAGTTCAGGATCCCGGTTCAGGACCCTGGTTCGGGATCCCGGTTGAGGATCCCGGTGCAGTTCCCGGTTCCCGATCCTGGTTCGGGATCCCGTTTGAAGATCCCGGTGCAGTTCCCGGTTCGGGATCCCGGTTGAGAATCCCGGTTGAGGATCCCGGTTCAGGATCTCGGTTCAGGATCCCGGTGCAGTTCCCAGTTCGGGATCCCGGTTGAGGATCGCGGTGCAGCTCCCGGTTCCCGATCCCGGTTGCAGTTCCCGGTTGAGGATCCCGGTTCAGGATCCCGGTTGAGAATCCCGGTGCAGTTCCCGGTTCGGGACCCCGGTTGAGGATCCCGGTTGAGGATGCCGGTGCAGTTCCCGGTTCCCGATCCCGGTTGCAGATCCCGATTCAGGATCCCGGTTCCCGATCCCGGTTGCAGTTCCCGGTTCGGGCCCCCGGTTGCGGATCCCGGTTGCGCATCGCGCCGCGTCCCGCGGGTCCCTCGCCCCCTCCCCTCCCCTCCCCTCCGGTGGCTCCGCCCGCAGCCGCCGGGCCCGGGGGCGGCCGGTGCCGGGGAAGGGGAAGCGGCGGCCGAACCTCCGCTCGGGGCGGCGGCGGCGGCGGCGGCGGCTCCTCCGGCCACCGGCGGAGACCGGGGCGGGGTGGGGGGGGGTGAGGGGGTCCCGGAGCGGCGGGAGCGAGGGGCGGTGCCCCCGGCACCGGGCGCGGCTGCGCAGGAGCCCGGGCGGGCGGCAGCGCTCGGCGGGGGCGGCTCCGCAGCTCCGGGACGGTACCGGGAGCACCGAGAGCACCGGGAGCTCCGGGACGGTACCGCGAGCACTGAGGGCTCCGGGACGGTACCGGGAGGGCACCGGGAGCACCGAGAGCACCGGGGCGGTACCGAGAGGGCACCGGGACGGTACCGGGAGCACCGAGAGCACCGGGGGCTCCGGGACGGTACCGGGAGGGCACCGGGAGCACCGAGAGCACCGGGGCGGTACCGAGAGGGCACCGGGAGCACCGGGGCGGCACCGGGAGCACCGAAAGCACCGGGGCGGTACCGAGAGGGCACCGGGAGCACCGGGGCGACACCGGGAGCTCCGGGACGGTACCGGGAGCACCGAGAGCACCGAGGCGGTACCAAGAGGGCACCGAGAGCACCGGGACGGTACTGGGAGCACCGAGACGGTACCGGGAGCACCGGGACGGTACCGGGAGCACCGGGAGCACCGGGACGGCCCCGGGACGGCGCGGGCGGCGGCTGGAGGTGCGGTGGAGCTCGGGGCTCCTTCCCCCGCCCCGTTTCCCCCCCACCCCCAACCCCAACCCCGGCCCTCGGTCCCGCCCCCGGACCCACCCGCGGGGTCCCGGGAGACCGGGGGGGCCCTAACGGGGGGTCCTGGGGCTAATTTGGGGGGTGGGGACAGTACGGGGTGTCCCATCCTTAACTAAGGGGGGGAATCACGGTACCGGGTGTCCCGTCCCTAATTGGGGGGGGGATGATGGTACTGGGTGCCCCGTCTGAACTGGGCAGGCACAGGGACCCCCTCCCTCATGGAGGGGGACAGTACTGGGGCAAAGGGGACATTACTGTGTCCCCCCGTCCCTAAATGGGGGGTGCACAGAGTCCCCCACTCCAATTGGAAGGGGAGACATTACCACCCCCCCCTAAAACAAGGGGGGACAGTACTGGGTGTCCCCCCTCCAAACAGGGGGAAAGGGGACATTACTGTGTCCCCCCGTCCCTAAATGGGGGGTGCATAGTCCCCCCCACCCCAACTGGAAGGGGAGACATTACTACCCCCCATCCCAAAACAAGGGGGGACAGTACTGGGTGTCCCCCCTTCAAACCGGGGCAAAGGGGACATTACTGTGTCCCCTGGTCCCTAAATGGGGGGTGCATAGTCCCCCCCACCCCAACTGGAAGGGGAGACATTACCACCCCCCTCAAACCAATGGGGGTCAACAGCGCATCCCCATCCCTCCCCATGGCGAGCGTGGGGGTGTCGTGCCCATCCCAGCCCCCCCGGTGTCCCCCCCTTGCTTTGCCGCGGTGTCACGTCCAGCCGCCGGCGTCCCCCGCGGTGTCCCCATCCCGGTGCCCCCGGCACCCCAAGGTGCGTCTCTTATGTACCGTCAGGATTTCCTTTCCGAGTCATTTGTGCCGCAGCGAACCAGATGTGCGCCCAGATGTGTCGCCGCCATCCGCGGGCGCCGACGCCGTTCCCACCCCCTTCCTCCTGTCCCCCCAGGTCCCCGCAGCGCCGAATCGCCGTCGCCATGCCCCGGCGGCGCTGAGCTCGCCACGACGGGCGGCCGGCGGTGCCGCGGCCGGCGAGGAGCCATGGGGAGCATCTACAAGGAGTATTTCAACACGGAGAAGATCCGGGAGCATTACAACTACACCAAGGAGGGCACGGAGAGCTCGCCCACCACCTCCCGTTGGGTGGTGTCCATCCTCATCGTCGTCTTGTGCTGCTTCATCGTGCTGGAGAACCTCTTGGTGCTCATCTCCGTTTGCCGCAACAAGAAGTTCCACTCGGCCATGTACATTTTCATCGGGAATTTGGCTTTCTCCGACCTCTTGGCCGGCTTGGCCTTCATGGCCAACATCTTGCTGTCCGGAGCCACCACGTTCAACCTGACGCCGGTGCAGTGGTTCGTGCGGGAGGGCACGGCCTTCGCCACGTTGGCCGCGTCCGTCTTCAGCTTGTTGGCCATCGCCATCGAGCGCCACGTGGCCATCACCAAGGTCAAGGTGTACAGCAGCGACAAGAACTGCCGCATGGTGCTGCTGATCGGCGCCTGTTGGGTCATCGCCGCCGCCATCGGGAGCCTCCCCATCATGGGTTGGAACTGCATGAGCGACCTGGGCGACTGCTCCACCGTCCTCCCGCTCTACTCCAAACGCTACATCCTCTTCGTCATCACCATCTTCACCCTCATCCTCCTCGCCATCGTGGGGCTCTACAGCCGCATCTACTGCATCGTGCGCTCCAGCCACGCCGAGATCGCCAGCGCCCAGACCTTGGCTTTGCTCAAGACGGTCACCATCGTCTTGGGAGCCTTCATCGTCTGCTGGCTTCCAGCCTTCATCATCCTCCTCATGGACGCCTCGTGCCCCGTGCGGGCGTGCCGCGTCCTCTACAAGGCCAACTACTTCTTCGCCTTCGCCACGCTCAACTCGGCCGCCAACCCCATCATCTACACGTTACGGAGCAAGGACATGCGGCGCGAGTTCCTGCGGGTGCTGTGCTGCTGCGGCGCCGCGCGCCGGGACCGGCCCCCCGGGCGCTGCGCGCTGCCCCCGCGCACATCCAGCTCGCTGGAGCGCTGCACCCCCAAATACGAGCTGCCCACCTCGCCCATCACCCGCGACTGCACCACCTCGGTCTAGCGGGGCGGGTTGGGGGGCGCGCGTCCCACGGACGCCCCACGCGTGGGGCGGGTGGGGGGTGCGCGGTGGGGAGGGGGATATTTCTATAGGTACGGATGGACTATTGCACCTTCATCCCCCCACCCCACCCCAAACTGGGGGATCCCCTCCGGGTTTCCCGATGGTGATGCTGGGGTTTCCGTGACCAGTGCGTGTTGGGGGGAGTCAAACACGCATGTTCTTCCCATTCTCTGGACGGGGTTTCCGTGACCAGTGCGTGTTGGGGGGGGTCAAACACGCATGTTCTTCCCATTCTCTGGACGGGGTTTCCGTGACCAGTGCATGTTTGGGGGGGGTTGAACATACGTGTTGGGGGTAAAACACGCGTGTTCTCCCCATTCTCCATATGGGGTTTCCATGACCAGTCCATGTTTGGGAGGGTTGAACATACGTGTTGGGGGCCGAACACGTGTGTTCTCCCCACTCTCCATATGGGGTTTCCATGACTGGTGCATGTTTGGGGGGGGTTGAACATACATGTTGGGGGCCGAACACGCGTGTTCTTCCCACTCTCCATATGGGGTTTCCATGACTGGTGCATGTTTGGGGGGGTTGAACATACGTGTTGGGGGTAAAACACGCGTGTTCTCCCCACTCTCCATATGGGGTTTCCATGACCGGTGCGTGTTCGGGGGGTGAACACGCGTGTTCTCCCCACTCTCCATATGGGGTTTCCGTGACCGGTGCATGTTCATGGGGGGTGAACACGCGTGATCTCCCCACTCTCCATATGGGGTTTCCATGACCGTTGCGTGTTCGGGGGGTGAACACGCGTGTTCTCCCCACTCTCCATATGGGGTTTCCATGACCGGTGCGTGTTCGGGGGGTGAACACGCGTGTTCTCCCCACTCTCCATATGGGGTTTCCATGACCGGTGCGTGTTCGGGGGGTGAACACGCGTGTTCTCCCCACTCTCCATATGGGGTTTCCATGACCGTTGCGTGTTCGGGGGGTGAACACGCATGTTCTCCCCACTCTCCATATGGGGTGTCCGTGACCGGTGCGTGTTCGGGGGGTGAACACGCGTGTTCTCCCCACTCTCCATATGGGGTTTCCATGACCGTTGCGTGTTCGGGGGGTCAAACACGCGTGTTCTCCCCACTCTCCATATGGGGTGTCCGTGACCGGTGCGTGTTCGGGGGGGGCCGCACACGCGTGTTTCTCTTCCCACGCCCAGCCCGAGCCCCGGGGCCCCCGCGGGACCTGTCGGACGGGTCCCGGGGCCCCTCCCCACGCACCCCATGGCGCCAGTGGCAAATCCTCTGCCCCCGGCTGCTCGCGGCACCGTGGGTGGCACCGACCGCTGCTCCCGGCCCCGGGGGGGGCTTTGCCAATAAAGCCGGGCCTGGGGCGCTCGCCATGGAAGCGGGGACCCCCCGCGCCCCCCCACGCTGCGCCGTGGTCCTGCCGTGTGCTGGCACGCGGCGGGGGGGCCCCGATGCAGCCGGCTCTGCCGGGGCCTCCCCCCATCCCTGGGACCCCCCCAGGACCCCCCAAAACCCAGAACACCCCCCCCACATAAGGACAATGGTTGTATTAAAACTGCGCTTTTCCACTCGTCTCCATCTTCTTCCCAACCTGGGATGGGGAACCCCAAATCCCACCCCCCCCACCCCGGCTCCTTGTTGGGGGGGCAGAGGGGATGGGGTTTTGGGGGGATGGGGGGTACAGGGGTCCCACAATTTGGCCAGACGAGGCTTTTGCCGCCTTCCTTTGTGGCGCCGGCGCTGGAGCTTCCTCGGCTCAACCGCAGCCGCTTCCCCGCGGCGGCGGCATTTCGGAGAAGGGGAAGTGGGGGGGCCACATGTGTCCCCCCCCCACAACCCCCTGTCCCCGCTCCCCAACCCGTTGTTTTGTGTGTGTGTCCCCCCAAAGGTTTCGTGCCCCCCGTTTTCTCCCTTGGGGGGTGCAGAGGAAATGAGGAGGGGGGTTCGTTTCCTCCACCCCCCCCCCCCCCATTGGGATGGGTCCCCATCTTGGCGCCCCATTGATGACCCGCGGGGTTTCGGGGGGCCCCCGCATTGGAAACTCTGGTGTTTGCCCATGTCGCCATAGGGGGACCCCCAATGGAACCCCCCCCGGATGGCGACGGCAGCACCGGGGGGGTCATGGGGATGGACGGGGAATCCCGCGGGAACGGGAAGGGCTGCGCGTGATTCATCGCAACCGGGGGGGCCATTGGCGGCTTTGGGGCCACAAAAAGGGGGGTCGGGCTGGTTGGCGTGGGCTCCTTCGGCCTCAGCAGTCTCGGGGCCCCCTCGCCAAGGCGGGGGTGGACACGGGGGGCTGGGACGGGGGGGTTTTGGGGGTTCGGGGGGTCCCTGTTGCACCGTTTTCCCAGTTTGGGGTCATTGGGTGTTGGGAGGCACAGTACAGCCCTGGGGCTGCACCCAGCCAGTGGTACAGCCCGTCCCCCCCCTATCGCTGTCATGGTACAGCCCGTCCCGCCAGCCATGCTGTGGTATGACCTGTGTCCCCCCCCCCGTCCCCACAGTGGTACAGCCCACGCTCCCCAGTCCCCTGCAGTGTTATAGGTCGTGTGTCCCCCCCCCCTCCCCCCCAGCCTTTGCCATGGTACGGCCCCCGTGTCCCCCCCCCAGCCCCTTAGTGCTACATCCCCCGGTGCCTCAGTGGTACGGCCCCCGTGTCCCCCCCCCAGCCCCTTAGTGCTACATCCCCCGGTGCCTCAGTGGTACGGTCCCGCCGCCCCCCCCCGTCCCGCAGTGGTACGGTCCCCCCTGAGGCGGCCCCGCCCGCCCGGCCCGGCCCGGCCCCTCCGGGCCGCTCTCCCCGGGCCGCCCCGCTCCGGCCGCCCCCGCACAGGTACCGCCCGCCGGCCCGGGCCCGCAGCCCCCCCTCGGCCCGGTGCGGGGGTTCCCCCGTTTTCCCTTCCCCGTGAGTGGCTTCCTCCCCCCAGCCCGGAATGGTCTGTCCCCCGCAACCACACGGAATGGTCTTTCCCGCCTCCCCCCCCCACCCCCCCCCCGCTGCAATGGTCTCGCCCGGCGCCGCCCCGCCCCCGCCGCTGGTTTCCGCGCGAATCCGCCGCCCGGTCCCGCCGCTCCCGCCGCCGCCCCGATGCCGGCCCGGGCCGCCCCGCTGCCCCCCCCGGCCCCGCTGCCCGCCGAGCTGCGCCGACGGTGAGTCCCCGGCCCCCGGCCCCCCGGCCCGGGCCCGACACCGACACCGCCCCGCCCGGGCCCGGCGGGGCCGTTACTGCGCTGCACGGCCCGGCCCTGAGCCCGCTTCTGCACTGACCCCCCCGGTCCTGCACTGACAGCCCCCCCGGTCCTGCACTGACAGCCCCCCCCGGCAGTGCACTGCACACCCTCGGGGCTGCACTGCATTGCAATCACTCCCCCGGTTCTGCACTGGCCCCCCCGGTTCTGCACTGACCCCCCCGGTTCTGCACTGACCTCCCGGTTCTGCACTGACCCCCCCCCGGTTCTGCACTGACCCCCCCCCGGTTCTGCACTGACAGCCCCCCTGGTACTGCACTGACAGCCCCCCCGGCAGTGCGCTGCATTGCAATGACCCCCCTGGCACTGCACTGACAGCCCCCTCAGGAGTGCACTGACAGCCCCCCCCTGCAAGCAGTGCACTGCACTGACAGCCCCCCCCCGGCAGTGCACTGCATTGCACTGACCCCCCCAGGACTGCACTGACAGCCCCCAGCACTGCACTGCTTTGCACTGACCCCCCCAGGACTGCACTGACAGCCCCCAACACTGCACTGCATTGCAATGACCCCCCTGCTCGGCAGTGCATTGACAGCCCCCCAGGACTGCACTGCACTGACCCCCCCCAGGAGTGCACTGACAGCCCCTGGCACTGCACTGCATTGCAATGACCCCCCCTCCAGGAGTACATTGACACCCCCCCAGCACTGCACTGACAGCCCCTGGCACTGCACTGCATTGCATTGACCCCCCCAGGACTGCATTGACCCCCCCAGCACTGCACTGCAATGCACTGTACTGACCCCCCTGGGACTGCCATGAGCTCCCTGGTTCTGCACTGACCCCCCCAGCACTGCACTGACCCCCCCAGCACTGCACTGACCCCCCCAGCACTGCACTGCATTGCATTGACCCCCCCGGGAGTGCACTGGCAGACCCCTGGCAGTGCACTGCACACCCCCAGACTGCACTGCATTGCACTGCCCCCCCCGCCCCGGGCCAGCACTGACAGCCTCCCCAGCACTGCACTGCACGGCACTGCACTGCACTGCCCCCCCCGCCCCAGGATTACATTGACAGCCCCCCAGCACTGCACTGACACCCCCAGCGTTGCAGTGCATTGCCCCAGTGCTGCGCTGCACTGACAGCCCCCCCATTATTGCACTGCAGTGTCCCCCCCAGTGCAGCAGCCCTTGCAGTGTGTGGACACCTCTCCCCCGCCGCCAGGTTTGCAGTGCACTGCCCCCCCCCACACTGCATGGCCCTGACCGCCTCGTGCACTGCACAGACCTCGCACTGCATTGACCGCCCCCCCATGCAGTGTCCTGGTCCCCTATCCATTGCATAGATCCCCCCAGCACTGCACTGACCCCCACACTGCATTGCCCCCCCATGCAGTGTCCTGGTCCCCTATCCGTGGCATAGACACCCCAGCACTGCACTGACCCCCCCAGCACTGCACTGACCCCCCCCCACTGCATTGACCCCCCCATGCAGTGTCCTGGTCCCCTATGCATTGCATAGAACCCCCCAGCACTGCACTGACCCCCCCACTGCATTGACCCCCCCCATGCAGCGTCCTGGTCCTTTATCCATTGCATAGACCCCCCCAGCACTGCACTGACCCCCCAACACTGCATTGATCCCCCATGCAGTGTCCTGATCCCCTATCCATTGCATAGACCGCCCAGCACTGCATTGACCCCCCAGCACTGCACTGACCCTATAACACTGCATTGACCCCCCCCATGCAGTGTCCTGGTCCCCTATCCATTGCATAGACCCCCCAGCACTGCACTGACCCCCAACACTGCATTGAGCCCCCCCCCCCATGCAGTGTCCTGGTCCCCTATCCATGCATAGACCCCCCCAGCACTGCACTGACCCCCACACTGCATTGACCCCCCCCATACAGCGTCCTGGTCCTCTATCTATTGCATAGACCTCCCGTGCACTGCACTGACCCCCCACACTGCATTGACCCCCCCATGCAGCGTCCTGGTCCCCTATCCATTGCATAGATCCCCCCATGCACTGCACTGACCCCCCACACTGCATTGACCCCCGCCATGCAGTGTCCTGGTCCCTTGGTCCCCTATGCATTGCATAGACCCCCCAGCACTGCACTGACCCCCACACTGCATTGAACCCCCCCATACAGTGTCCTGGTCCCCTTTCCATTGCATAGATCCCCCCAGCACTGCACTGACCCCCCCCCCACTGCATTGACCCCCCCATGCAGTGTCCTGGTCCCCTATCTATTGCATAGACCCCCCAGCACTGCACTGACCCCCACACTGCATTGACCCCCCCCATGCAGTGTCCTGGTCCCCCACCCATTGCCTAGACCCCCCCAGCACCACCCTGACCCCCGCACTGTCACTGACCCCCACGGGCACTCAGCACCCCTATGGGACAGCCCTGTCCCCCACTTGTGGGGGGACCACAGTCTTGGGGGGGGGGGGTCCCATCCATCCCCCCGTGTTGGGGACACCGGCGCCTTGCCCCGCGTGGCTTTGTCCCCACGGCGCCACTCGGGCACCCACTTGGCGTCGGGGGGTCCATGAGTGCCCCCCATATTTCCACAGGGTGTAGGACCCAGAAATCCATTGTGGGTGGGTGGGGGGTGGCGAACCAAAGTGGGGCGCAGCGTGGATGGGGGGGCGGTTCCGAGCCATCCGGCACCGTCCCGGCGTCCCCCTCCCCGGTTCGGCGTTTCCTGCGCCGTATTCCCCGCCGCCCGGCTATTGTCCCTTCCGCTCTCCTCCCGGCATCCCCCGGCCGGCGGGAAGCGGTTGTTGGGGGGGGTCACGGCGCTCACCGTCCCCCACCGCAGCCGTTCCCCGCTTCGGCGTCCCCGTCTTCCGGTGCGGCGGGCGCGCGGCACGGCCTCGGCGCGCCCCGACCTTTCCCCGTCCCGCCGTTGGCGTTTGCCGGAGCGCCGCCGGCATGGCCGTCCTCAAACCCAGGTGCCATATCGCCCGCCGGGTTATTGGGATATTTTTGGGGGTGGTGGTGGGTGGATATGGGGACCCCCCCCCCCCCCCTTCCCCACCCCATCTCCTTCCTTCCCGGCAGGAGCCCCGGTGAGACGGCAGCGCCGGGAGAGCCGGTGCCGGTGGCACCGCAGACGTCCCGTCCCCCGTCCCGGCAGGCGGAAGCGTCCCCGGGGGGGCGGCCACATGGCGCCCCGCTTTGGCGGTTGGGCTCTGTGTTTTGGTGGGGGGGTCACACTGAGCCCCCCCCCGTGGGGGTTTGTCCCTCGCCATGGGGCTGGGGGGCTGGCCGCACCGCCACCCCCCCCCCCCCCCAGCACCGCGCCGGCCGCTTCCCCCCACCCTCCGGCGCCGCTTTGTGCCGCCGGCGCCGTGGGAAGGCGACACGTGGCTTCTCCCCCGTGGGTTGTTGTGCCATCGCCACGCCGGGGGGCAGCGACCCACACATTGCGCCCTCGGGGGGTCCCTGGGGCACCCGTGTCCCTTTGCCGTCCCTTTGCCGTCCCTTTGCCGTCCCTTTGCCGTCCCCGGCGCGGACGCCGAGCGTCCCTCTCGCACCGAGTGTGTTCGCTCCATCCTCGCGGCCGGCGCCGGGTGCCACTTCTGGAGCCGCCACGGTGATTTTGGGGACCCACGGGTGGTCCCCCCCATCCCTCAGGTCCCCAACGCTCTTCTCTTCGCAGGCTGCAGGACTTGGAGAGGGACGAGGACGCCCTGAGCGAGAAGGTGAGCGCGCCGGGAGCCGCGTTTCCAGCCGGTTTGGGTGCCGCCGGTGCCGCCGCGGGGTCGGTGAAGCGCCGGGACGCGACACCGGCACCGCGGTTCTTCGGCGCTGCCGAACGGCTCGTTGGGGTCACAACAACCCCACGAACGCTCCGGGCTCGGGGAAGAGCCTTTTCCCATGTCCCCCGGCTGGAAAAGGACCTGGGGGTGTTGATCAGCAACCAGGAGGTGGCCAAGAGGCCACCAGCATCTTGGCTTGTGTCACCAGCGCTGTGGCCAGCGGGACCGGCGCAGTCACCGTCCCCTGGGGAGGAAAAGCCGCGTGTCCTGGGGGCTGCAATGTCCCTTTGTCACATCCAAACCTCCATCACCACCCAGCAGGATGAGTGGGAGCACCGGGTGGTTGGGCTCAGCGGTGTCCCCATGTCCCCTTGGTGTCCCCATGTCCCCTTGGTGTCCCCTCGGTGTCCCCTCAGTGTCCCCCGTGTCCCCGCAGGAGTGTGTCCGGGAGAAGCTGAGCCTGATCCATGGCTTCCTGCAGGCCGACGTGCAGAACCAGCTGAGCGAGCTGGAAGCCAAACTGCGCTGCGAGGAGCTGTCGGAGGTGAGATCCGCGAGGGTTTGGGGCTCTTGATCCCCACCGGATCCCGGTGGCGCCAAGGGGGGGGTTCACAGGATCCCAGAGTGTCAGGGGTTGACGGGACCTCAAAGCCCATCCATCCAACCCCCCCGGAGCAGGAACACCCAGCTGAGGTGACACAGGAACGTGTCCCTGTCCTTGAACTGAGGGGCCACAACTGGACACACTATTCCAGATGTGACACACTATTCCAGATGTGGCCTCCCCAGGGCAGAGCAGAGGGGCAGGAGAACCTCTCTGACCTACTGAGCACCCCCTTCTAATCCCCCCCAGGTCCCATTGGCTTCCTGGCCACAAGGGCCCAGTGCTGGCTCAGCCCACAGCACCCGCTGTTCCCAGCTGGTCTCCCATCCAAGCACTGACCGGGCCTGACCCTGCTTAGCTTCCCAGATCAGACGAGATGGGGCATTCTCAGGGTGCTATGGCTGTATATATTGTATATACGTATATATATATGTATGTTGCCCAATTATATCTTGATAGTATCTGAACTAAAGGGCAGAGTAGAGGGGGCAGAAGAACCTCTCTGACCCGCTGACCACCCCCTTCTAATCCCCCCCTACCATTGGTCTCCCATCCAAGCACTGACCGAGCCCGACCCTGCTTAGCTTCCCAGATCAGACAAGATGGGGCGTTCTCAGCGTGCTATGGCTGTATATGTTATATATATATGTATATATATGTTCCCCAAGTATATCCTGATAATATCTGAACTAAAGGGCAGAGCAGAGGGGCAGGAGAACTCCTCTGACCTACTGACCATGCCCCTTCTAATCCTCCCAGGTCCCATTGGTCTCCCATCCAAGCACTGACCGGGCCCGACCCTGCTTAGCTTCCCAGATCAGACGGGATGGGGCGTTCTCAGGGTGCTATGGTTCTATATATTATATACATATATATGCTCCCCAAGCATATCCTGACAATATCTGAACTAAACCCTTTTCCCATGCTCATCCTGCTGTCCCCAGGACCCCCAGCTCCCTTTTCACCGCTCTCCAACAGCTCATTCCCAACCTACACTGGCACCTGGGGTTGTTACAACACTCTACGCTTGTTCTATATGATTAAGTTCAGTTACAACACTCTACGCTTGTTCTATATGATTAAGTTCCTCCCCGCCCAACCGTGCAGTGTGTGCATGTCTCTGGATGGCCGCGCATCCCCCTGGCGTGCCAGCCACCACCCCTTGGCTTTAACACCCCCGTCCTTCATCCGTCCCCCCACCAGGAGCGCTACCTGGCCAAGGTCAAGGCCCTGCTGCACCAGGAGCTGTCGGCGGCCAACGGGGCGGCACCGGCGGCCAACGGCTGCGCCAAGAACGGCGCCTACGGCAGCGACGACGACTCGGAGCGAGCGGGTGGCGATGGGGACGAGGACGGCGGCGGCGATGGGGAGGACGCGGCCGGCTCGTCCTCCTCCTCCTCGGCACCCACCGCGCCGGCACGCAAAGCCCGCAGGAGCCGGTCCAACGGCGACGGCAAAAGTAACGCTCGCTCCTTGCGTCCCCCGTGCCGCGGTAGAGAGTCGGTTGTTTCGTGGGGGAAATGGTTCTAGAAGGATATATTGATATAAAAAGGAATTAAATAATGATGGAATAGGTAAAATAATAATATAAAAGAGTAAAAGTTATCGTGGAAGGAGGAAGATGATATAAAATAATCGCGTTGGTAATAATATGGTAAGGAAATAGAATAATGGTGTATGTAAAATAATTAGATGGGAAGGATGTAACAAGCATGTAAGTAAATGAGATAATGATATAAAAAAGAGATAAAATAATTCTATAGGTAAAATAATAGGAAGATAGTCGTATAAGTAAAATAGTAGGAAGATAGTCGTATAAGTAAAATAATAGGAAGATAGTCGTATAAGTAAAATAATAGGAAGATAGTCGTATAAGTAAAATAATAGGAAGATAGTCGTATAAGTAAAATAATAGGAAGATAGTCGTATAAGTAAAATAATAGAAAAGTAATTGTATAAGTAAATAATAGAAAAATAATCGTATAAGTAAAATAATAGAAAAGTAATTGTATAAGTAAATAATAGAAAAATAATCATATAAGTAAAATAATAGGAAGATAGTCGTATAAGTAAAATAATAGAAAAGTAATTGTATAAGTAAATAATAGAAAAACAATCGTATAAGTAAAATAATAGAAAAGTAATTGTATAAGTAAATAATAGAAAAACAATCGTATAAGTAAAATAATAGAAAAGTAATTGTATAAGTAAATAATAGAAAAACAATCGTATAAGTAAAATAATAGAAAAGTAATTGTATAAGTAAATAATAGAAAAATAATCATATAAGTAAAATAATAGAAAGATAATCATATAAGTAAAATAATAGAAAGATAATTGTATAAGTAAAATAATAGAAAAGTAATTGCATAAGTAAAATAATAATAGAAAAATAGTCATACAAACTCAAACTGGTTCTATAACCAAATAACACAAAATGAGATAAAGCAGTTTGATATCTAGCTCAAATTATAATAGGAAAGGAAATAAAAGAATGATACATAGAACAGCAAATAATTCAATATCAAATCCAGGGGATTGAGAGCAGAGATCAACCCCAGGGCGGGTTTTGGGGTGGCCTTGCTGGGGTGCAGGGATGGGGTTGCCGTCACCCCCTTGCCGTCACCCCCTTGCCGTCACCCCACTGCTGTCACCCCGCTGCTTTCACCCCGATGGTGTCACCCGCTGCTTTCACCCCGTTGTTGTCACCCCGGTGGTCTCAACCCCACGGGGTGTTCGAGGAGGTTGTTGTCACCCCGTTGTTGTCACCCTGCTGCTGTCACCCCAGTGGTCCCAGCCCCGTGGGGTGTTCGAGGAGGTTGTTGTCACCCCATTGCTGTCACCCCGCTGCTGTCACCCCGCTGCTGTCACCCCGCTGCTGTCACCCCGCTGCTGTCACCCCGGTGGCCCCAGCCCCTCGGGGTGTTTGAGGAGGTTGCTGTCACCCCATTGCTGTCACCCCATTGCTGTCACCCCATTGCTGTCACCCCAGTGGTCCCAGCCCTGTGGGGTGTTCGAGGAGGTTGTTGTCACCCCATTGCTGTCACTCCACTGCTGTCACCCCAGTGGCCCCAGCCCCGCGGGGTGTTCGAGGAGGTTGTTGTCACCCCGCTGCTGTCACCCCGCTGCTGTCACCTCGCTGCTGTCACCCCAGTGGTCCCACCCCCGCCCGGGGTGTTCGAGGAGGTTGCTGTCACCCTGTCACCCTGTTGGTGTCACCCCGCTGCTGTCACCCCGCTGGTGTCACCCTGGTGGCCCCAGCCCCGCGGGGTGTTCGAGGAGGTTATTGTCATCCTGTTGTTGTCACCCCATTGCTGTCACCCCACTGGTGTCACCCCATTGGTCCCAGCCCCGTGGGGTGTTCGAGGAGGTTGTTGTCACCCCGTTGTTGTCACCCCACTGGTGTCACCCTAGTGGCCCCAGCCCCGTGGGGTGTTCGAGGAGGTTGTTGTCACCCCGTTGCTGTCACCCCGTTGCTGTCACCCCATTGCTGTCACCCCATTGCTGTCACCCCATTGCTGTCACCCTGATGGTCCCAGCCCCATGGGGTGTTGGAGGAGGTGTCCCCCTCGTTAACACGACCCTTTGCTGTGTTAATTGGCAGAGTCCCCCGGGCGCTCGCGGGTGACACGGAGCTCCGGCCGCCAGCCGACCATCCTCAGCCTGTTCTCCAAGAGGTCAGTGCGGGACGCGGTGACTGCGGGGACGCGGTGACCACGGGGACGCGGTGACCATAGGGACGCGGTGACTGTGGGGACGCGGTGACCACGGGGACGCGGTGACCGTAGGGATGCAGTGACCGTAGGGATGCGGTGACCGTGGGGACGTGGTGACCATAGGGACGCGGTGACCGTAGGGACGCGGTGACCGTGGGGACGTGGTGACCATAGGGACGCGGTGACCATAGGGACGCGGTGACCATGGGGACACGGTGACCACGGGGATGGGGTCACCCTCTTCTTCCTCCCTCTCCCACCCCCAAAATGGGGTTCCCAGCACCTTGGGGACCCGGTGATGCCCCAAAAAGCCTCCGGCGCCACGTAAAACATGCACTGGACCCAAAGAATTGTGGCGAGCGGAGGGAAATCCAGTTGACCGCTCATACCGGGACCGATTTAGCGTCTTTATTAACGATCCGGTGAAGCGATCGTGTGCCGGCGACACCTTAGCAATGCGTTGGGTTCGCGGTTGGATTTGGTGACCTGGAGGGTGTTTTCCAACCAAAATAACTTGAGGATAAGGGAAATGGCTCCTCTGGGGTTGAGCTGTTGCGTTGGCAAACCTGTAGGTCCAACAAGCGGAAATCGGAGGAGGCGAACGGCGACGTGAAGCAGGAAACCATGAGCGTGGAGAAGGAGGAAGAGGAGCTGGAGGAGAAGGTGGGTACCGGCGCCGTTTGGTGCCCAACTTTATCTTGTCCTGGAGGGCATCGTGCCCTCCGACTCCCCCTTAACGCCTTTTAATCCTCCCGCAAGGAACAAGATGAGAAGAGGTTGAAAATGGAAGCCAAAGAAGGGTAAGGAGGACGTAGCGCTGCCGCCCCGGTGCCGTTTCCCTGGGGGAACGACGGCGTTGTGCCGCTCTTCATCGCTTTGTGATGTCTTCTGCGCAGGTTGGAGCTTAAAGATGAAATCACTCAGGTTAAAACTACGACGCTTGCTAAAGTAAGTTCCTTTCCCTCCGTCTTGGCCTTTTGGGGGCTTGTTTGGTTCCTTTTGAAGAGCACGTAGATCTTCCATACGGGTGCTCAGTAGGTCAGAGAGGTTCTCCTGCCCCTCTGCTCTGCCCTGGGGAGGCCACACCTGGAATAGTGTGTCACATCTGGAATAGTGTGTCGCATCTGGAATGGTGTGTCGCATCTGGAATAGTGTGTCGCATCTGGAATAGTGTGTCACATCTGGAATAGTGTGTCACATCTGGAATAGTGTGTCCAGTTGTGGCCCCTCAGTTCCAGGACAGGGAACTGTTGGGAGTCCAGCGCAGGGCAATGAAGATGATGAAGGGAGTGGAGCATCTCCCTTATGAAGAAAGACTGAGGCTACAAATCTAAATCCTATCTTTTTATTTCATAAGAAGTCTCTAGATTTAGACGCCTGCTTATTTTATGAAAACACCTCTTGCTTATATAGAGTCTAATAATTCCAAATATTGTGTAAACTCAACCCCTGATGATTGTAGCTCTTTCGACCTGTATTGTTCATGCCCTACTGCATTCTACTTCAGAAACTTCCCGACCTTTCAGAAATCTCCCTTAGAATTCAAAACTGACACTGTTTAGCCTCTTATTTTGCTGCCCGCACGCTTTAATCAACGAGGGCCGCGCTAACGAAGCGCGTTGGGGGAGGAGCTCCGAGCCGACGCCGTGTCCCCTCTCTCGCAGACCACCCCTCCCAAGTGCATGGACTGCAGGCAATACCTCGACGATCCCGACCTCAAGTTCTTCCAAGGGGACCCCGGCGACGCCGTAAGGGATTTAACGTTCCTTCTGCGGGCGCGGGGGACGTTTCGTTAGCCGGAAGGCTCGTTAATCCTTCTCTCTCCCCGGCGCAGCTGGAGGAACCCGAAATGCTGACGGACGAGCGGTTGTCCCTGTTTGACGCCAACGAGGACGGGTTTGAGAGCTACGAGGACCTTCCGCAGCACAAAGTCACCTCTTTCAGGTGAGACGCGGGGTGCAAAACCCCACGGAAGTCACACACCCCGCAGACTGACACCCCCAACCCCACATCTGTCCCCCCGGCAGCGTCTACGACAAGCGGGGTCACTTGTGTCCCTTTGACACCGGCCTGATCGAGAGGAACATCGAGCTGTATTTCAGCGGCGCCGTCAAGCCCATCTACGACGACAACCCGTGTCTGGACGGTGAGTCGGACGCCTCCATTGTCACTTGAAACGTTTGTCACCTGAAACATTTTTCACCTTAAACGTTTGTCACCTTAAACATTTTTCTCCTTAAATGTTTGTCACCTGAAACGTTTGTCACCTTAAACATTTTTCTCCTTAAATGTTTGTCACCTGAAACGTTTGTCACCTTAAACATTTTTCTCCTTAAATGTTTGTCACCTGAGACGTTTGTCACCTGAGACGTTTGTCACCTGAAACATTTTTCTCCTTAAATGTTTGTCACCTAAAACGTTTGTCACCTGAAACGTTTGTCACCTTAAGCGTTTGTCACCTGAAACGTTTGTCACCTGAAACATTTTTACCTTAAACATTTTTCACCTGAAACGTTTGTCACCTTAAACATTCGTCACCTGAAACATTTTTCACCTTAAACGTTTGTCACCTGAAACATTTTTCTCCTTAAACGTTTGTCACCTAAAACGTTTGTCACCTGAAACGTTTGCCACCTTAAGCATTTGTCACCTGAAACGTTTGTCACCTGAAACATTTTTACCTTAAACATTTTTCACCTGAAACGTTTTTCACCTTAAACATTCATCACCTGAAACGTTTTTCACCTTAAACATTCGTCACCTGAAACATTTTTTACCTTAAACGTTTGTCACCTGAAACATTTTTCACCTGAAACGTTTGTCACTTGAAACGTTTGTCACTTGAAACGTTTGTCACCTGAAACGTTTGTCACCCAAAATGTTTTTCACCTGAAGCATTTTTCTCCTTAAACATTTGTCACCCGAAACGTTTGTCACCCGAAACATTTGTCACCTTAAACATTTGTCACCTTCAATTTCAGCTCAACGCCACATGCAGAATCAGATCCGGGTGGCGCTTTGTCACCCGTAACTACTTGATTTTTGTATTTCGGGGGGCGGGGGGCGAAGACTGAAATGGGTGTTTTTTCGCTTTCAGGTGGGGTGAGAGCCAAGAAATTGGGACCCATCAACGCCTGGTGGATCACGGGCTTCGACGGAGGGGAGAAGGCGCTGATCGGCTTCAGCACGGGTGGGTGAGCCAGGATGGGGGCGTTGGGCGCCCGCTTTGGCATCAAAGTCTTTACCGCGTGCCAAGGAGCTTTATTTGTCTTCCTGGACTTTGGTGCTGCCGGGAACTTGCGCCGTCAAGCCAAAGCTTGGATCTGGGTTTACTTAAGCTCAGCATCACCCAGGCTTGTGCTGGGCTCACAGGATCCGTCCTGCGGGAAACCATTGGTACAACCGAGTCACATCGCTCTGGGAGGGAGTTTTCTCATTGCTCTTCGTCACGGTCCATTCGATGGTTCTTTTACCTTGACCTCAGAGCGCAAAATCAAGGCCACCAAAGCGCCGAGGGGTTGTAATTCAATCAGTGTGACTTTATTAATTTGCCTGTAAAGCGGCACACGATAGAGTATGAAAAGAAAGGGGAAAGAAATGGGGCAAAGTAAAGGTGAGAAGAGAGGTTGCATTTATCGCCAGTTGAGTTCCAGAAGCGTCCCTCTGGTCCTGCTGCTCCTCAGTTGTGCTTCAGGACCCTCTGGTGGGAAGATCTTAAACAGTGTCCATTCTGGAGTCAAAAGGGCCCAGTGCTGGCTCAGCCCACAGCACCCGCTGTTCCCAGCTGGTCTCCCATCCAAGCACTGACCGGGCCCGACCCTGCTTAGCTTCCCAGATCAGACGAGATGGGGCGTTCTCAGGGTGCTATGGCTG
Source organism: Nesoenas mayeri (assembly GCF_963082525.1). NCBI lineage: Eukaryota > Metazoa > Chordata > Aves > Columbiformes > Columbidae > Nesoenas > Nesoenas mayeri. Next base: position 924,426 of record NC_137567.1, on the reverse strand, counting down.
TATAGATTATATATATGTGTATATATATATTCCCCAATTATATCCTGATAGTATCTGAACTAAAGGGCAGAGCAGAGGGGCAGGAGAACCCCTCTGACCTACTGACTACCCATATTCCAATCCCCCCCAGGTACCGTTGGTCTCCCATCCAAGCACTGACCGGGCCCGACCCTGCTTAGCTTCCCAGATCAGCCGAGATGGGGCCTTCTCAGGGTGCTATGGGTGTATATATTAGATATATGTATATGTGTATGTTCCCCAAGTATATCCTGATAGTATCTGAACTAAAGGGCAGAGCAGAGGGGCAGGAGAACCTCTCTGACCTACCGACCACCCCCTTCTAGCCCCCCCAGGTCCCATTGGCTTCCTGGCCACAAGGGCCCAGTGCTGGCTCATGGTCACCCTGCTGTCCCCAGGACCCCCAGGTCCCTTTCCCCTACACTGCTCTCTAACATGTAATTTCCCAACCTATACTGGACCCTGGGGCTGTTCCTGCCCAGATCAACACTCTACACTTGTTAAATTTCATCAGGTTATTCCCCACCCAACTCTCCAGCCTGTCCAGGTCTCTGGTGGCAGCACAGCTCCCACTGTCACCACTGCTCCCAGCTTAGTCCTCTAAGTTCTTGATGGTGATGGTCAGGCAAATACTGCTCCATCATCGGAGCGACTCTTGCACTCTTGCTCCAAAAATTGGGTGGGTTTGTGTTAAAAAGGTCGTGGAGGAGCGTCCGGTACCATCTGTGTCGTGGCTCTTGCCAAGTCGGGGGAATAAGGGTGATATGGGGGGGTTAAACTGCCTCGTTCTTAAATACGGCTCAGTTCCCTGTTTAACCGCCCCGCAGCCTTCGCGGATTACATCCTGATGGAGCCCAGCGAGGAGTACGCGCCCATCTTCGCCCTCATGCAGGAGAAGATCTACATGAGCAAGATCGTGGTGGAGTTCCTGCAGAACAACCGTGACGTCAGCTACGAGGACCTGCTCAACAAGATCGAGGTGAGCCGGGGGGGCGTTTGGGGACCCCCGTCCTGTCCCAGCGGGTGGGATTAGGACCTACTCAACACATTGAGGTGAGCCGGGGGGGCGTTTGGGGACCCCCATCCTGTCCCAACGGGTGGGATTAGGACCTGCTCAACACATTGAGGTGAGCCAGGGGGGTCGGTGGGATGGGGGGTCATTTGGGCACCCCCAATCCATCCCAACGGGTGGGATTAGGACCTACTCAACACATTGAGGTGAGCCAGGGGGGTCGTTTGGGGACCCCCATCCTGTCCCAGCGGGTGGGATTAGGACCTGCTCAACACATTGAGGTGAGCCAGGGGGGTCGGTGGGATGGGGGGGTCATTTGGGCACCCCCAATCCATCCCAACGGGTGGGATTAGGACCTACTCAACACATTGAGGTGAGCCAGGGGGGTCATTTGGGGACCCCCGTCCTGTCCCAGCGGGTGGGATTAGGACCTGCTCAACACATTGAGGTGAGCCAGGGGGGTCGGTGGGATGGGGGGGTCATTTGGGCACCCCCAATCCATCCCAACGGGTGGGATTAGGACCTACTCAACACATTGAGGTGAGCCAGGGGGGTCGTTTGGGGACCCCCATCCTGTCCCAGTGGGTGGGATTAGGACCTGCTCAACACATTGAGATGAGCCAGGGGGGTCGGCGGGACAGGGGGGTTGTTTGGGGACCCCCATCCTATCCCAGTGTGTGGGATTGGGATTAGGACCTGCTCAACACATTGAGGTGAGTCGCCTGCGCCGGGGGGTTGGTGGGATTGGGGGGTCGTTTGAGGACCCCCATCCTGTCCCAGCGGGTGGGATTAGGACCTGCTCAACACATCGAGGTGACGCGGACGGGGGGCTGATGTGGCAAAATATGAATCCAGCTGCAAAAGGTGGGGGTTAGGAGCTCATTCACCAGGACTGGGAATGGTTAAATTAGTGTTTTTGGAAAAAAGAAACACCCCGCGTGTCCACCCCGCGTGTCCACCCCGCGTGTCCACCCCGTGTATCAATAACGAGATATTGAAGGCGTAACGTCATTTTAATGGGGACGCGGGGAGCGTTTCGGGGTTGTGACCCCCCCAAAACTCCTGGCAGACCACGGTTCCCCCCGCCGGGCTCAACTTCAACCGCTTCACGGAGGACTCGCTGCTGCGGCACGCGCAGTTCGTGGTGGAGCAGGTGGAGAGCTACGACGAGGCTGGCGACAGCGACGAGCCCCCCGTCCTCATCACCCCCTGCATGCGGGATCTGATCAAACTGGCCGGCGTCACGCTGGGGAAGAGGTGAGCCCCACGTCGCCCCTTTTGGGGGTCGATTACCCATCATTTTCCTTCCAGGAAGAGCCTTTAGGTTGTTCCCGGTTGAGCGCTCGGCGGCTGTTGCGGTTTGATTACGGGCTGATGGGCGTTTCATTAACCCCCTCTCCTCATTTCCCACTAATTACAGGCGATTGGGAGGGGAAGGAGGACAGAGTTGGAAAAATTAAACATGTTTTACTGATAAAAATAGAGAAAATAACACAAAATACACAAAACTGATATGGAAGGTCCCGGTAGCTGCAGGGCAGGCACCCCAAGTCCCGGACTGGACTCTGCAGCCAAGCGGAGCTGGATTCAGTGTCTCACTTGGCCTCAGTTCGCAGGGACGACTCGCAGGGTCCTCTCCTAATTTCGGCCATAGGGAAAAGCGACGAGATCCTCGTGATCTCCCACTTCTCTATGAAATATTTACATCAATGGGATGTTATACTCCGTTGTCAGCTTTTGGTCGCCTGTTTCTCGCGGGACGTGCGTCCATCCTTATCGGTGACCTCGCGATCCATTGTTATGGCTACCAAAACATGCGTGTGGCTTTCAGGAAAGCACTTTAGCTGACAAATTCCCTACGAGAGAAACTTGTTTTGAACAAAACCACAGCGACTGGGATGTGCGAGCGGAAATCCTCCCCAAATTGGGGAAACCTGGGTATCCAGAGCTTGGCTTTGCTGGTTGTCCCTTCGAGGTGGTTTTTGGGGTGTCTCCGGATGAGCCGTGGGGACCCCCCTGGGGTGCTGGGCTGTGTGTTGGGGCTGTAGCTCCGTCGATCCGAGGCACAGGGTCCCGTCTCCCGTTGGTCGCAGGCGAGCCGTCAGGCGCCAAGCCATCCGGCACCCCACCAAAATAGACAAGGACAAGGGGCCCACCAAAGCCACCACCACCAAACTGGTGTACCACATCTTCGACACCTTCTTCTCGGAGCAGATCGAGAAAGACGAGAGGGAAGACGACAAGGAGAACGCCATGAAGCGCCGGCGCTGCGGCGTCTGCGAGGTAACGGCAACGGGGACGTGGAGCCCCGGTGTCCCCTCTATTTGTGAGTGTCCCTTTCTGGGCTCGCTCCCATGGGGACGCGGAGGCCATTGAGGTCCCTGTGGCTCCTACATGGGGTTGTTTGGCCATGCTCAACGTGTCGCTTTGTCCCCATTGCAGGTTTGCCAGCAGCCCGAGTGCGGGAAGTGCAAAGCCTGCCAGAACATGGTGAAATTCGGGGGCAGCGGGCGGAGTAAACAGGCGTGTTTGCAAAGGAGGTGCGTGTCCCCCCCACCAAAGCTCTGTCCCCAATGGAAAGAGGGGACACGGTCCCCGCGCCGCGTCCCACTGCAGCGACTGTCCCCGTGTCCCCAGGTGTCCCAACTTGGCCGTCCGGGAAGCCGATGAGGATGAGGAGGTTGACGACAACATCCCCGAGATGCCGTCGCCCAAGAAGATGCTGCAGGGGAGGAAGAAGAAGCAGAACAAGAGTCGCATCTCCTGGGTGGGGGAACCCATCAAGGTGCGTTTGGGGCGGGAAGCCGCTGCCCCTCTCGCTGCGGTGGGCGCGGGGGCTGCGTTGTGCACCGACGGGGGGGTATGAGCGTCCCCTCCGCTTCTGCAGAGCGATGGGAAGAAGGATTATTACCAGAGGGTCTGCATCGACTCGGAGACGCTGGAGGTGGGAGATTGTGTCTCCGTCAGCCCCGACGATCCCACCAAACCCCTCTACCTCGCCAGGTCGGTGCCGCGGGGCTGGGGGGGACGTTGGTGCGGACAGCTGGTGTTCCTAATTAAAGAACGCTCATTAGTTGGCTGTGCTGCTGTTGGAGGACAGCACTGGGCCCTTGTGGCCAGGGAGCCAGTGGGACCTGGGGGGGTTAGAAGGGGGTGGTCGGTAGGTCAGAGAGGTTCTCCTGCCCCTCTGCTCTGCCCTTTAGTTCAGATACTATCAGGATATACTTGGGGAACATATATATATCCATATATACAATATATACACCCATAGCACCCTGAGAATGCCCCATGTCATCTGATCTGGGAAGCTAAGCAGGGTCGGGCCCGGTCAGTGCTTGGATGGGAGACCACGGGTACCTGGGGAGGTTAGAAGGGGGTGGTTGGTAGGTCAGAGAGGTTCTCCTGCCCCTCTGCTCTTCCCTTTAGTTCGGATACTATCAGGATATACTTGGGGAACATGTATATATACACATATATATATATATATATATATATATATATAGCCATAGCATCCTGAGAACGCCCCATCCCGTCTGATCTGGGAAGCTAAGCAGGGTCGGGCCCGGTCAGTGCTTGGATGGGAGACCAGCTGGGAACAGCGGGTGCTGTGGGCTGAGCCAGCACTGGGCCCTTGTGGCCAGGAGGCCAATGGGACCTGGGGGGGATTAGAAGGGGGTGCTCAGTAGGTCAGAGAGGTTCTCCTGCCCCTCTGCTCTGCCCTGGGGAGGCCACACCTGGAATAGTGTGTCACATCTGGAATAGTGTGTCCAGCTGTGGCCCCTCAGTTCAAGGACAGGGACACAGTCCTGTGTAACATCTGAATGTTCCTGCTCTGGGGGTTGCACTGGATGAGCTCTGAGGTCCCTTTAACCCCTGACACGCTGTGATTCTGCGATTCCACGACTCTCAGCCCCTTCCCTCCGCCCCGTAACCGCGCGTCCCCCCGCAGGGTCACGGCCATGTGGGAGGACAGCAGCGGGCAGATGTTCCACGCTCACTGGTTCTGCCCCGGCTCCGACACCGTCCTGGGAGCCACGTCCGACCCTCTGGAGCTGTTCCTGGTGGACGAGTGCGAGGACATGCAGCTCTCCTACATCCACGGCAAAGTCAAGGTCATCTACAAGGCTCCCTCGGAGAACTGGTCCATGGAGGTGGGTGCTGGCCCCGCGAACCCCCCCGGCGCGGCTCTTGGTGCGGCTCCCGGCGAACGCGCTCTCTCCCGGCAGGGCGGGCTGGATATGGAGATCAAGATGGTTGAAGACGACGGGAGGACTTATTTTTACCAGATGTGGTACGACCAGGAATACGCCCGCTTCGAATCGCCCCCCAAAACGCAGCCGGCGGAGGACAATAAATACAAGTGAGTGCGCGCGGGGCGGCCCCGCCGCCCGAAACGGCGCCGCGAGCGGCATCGCCAGCGTCCCCCTTGTCCCCCCAGGTTCTGCATGAGCTGCACGCGTCTGGACGAGGTGCGGCAGAAGGAGATCCCCAAAGTGGCCGAACCGCTGGAAGAAGGGGATGGGAAGATGTTCTACGGCGTGGCCAGCAAGAACGGGGTGCAGTACCGCGTGGGCGACGGCGTCTACCTCCTCCCCGACGCCTTTTCCTTCAGGTTGGTGCTTGCAGGAGGCTGGAAACGCTTCCAGGATGCTCCTTGGGTTGAGCTTTAGGTGCAGGAGCCGTGATCTCCGGTGGGTGAATCCCACTCATCACCCTCATTCCTCAAAGTTTAGCTTAGAAATGAAGGCGCCTCCAACCCCAATTCCACCTCCTGTTATTAAACCGAGCGGCTCTCTCTGCTCAGACGATCCTGCTGTGTTTTGGTAGATGGAAACCTATTTTTCCCTCAAAATGAGGCTGGATAGGTGGAAAAGATGAAACAAGAGCCTTTAATTACGGGAGAAATGGCAAATCTCTCGGTGAATAGGTTGGGGTGTTGGCGTTTCGCTTTGCAGCTCCAAACCCTTTGGTTATGTGTTGTAGAGAAGGACGCTCAGTGCTGCTTGGGGTGTTTTTGGGGGGCAATAGGGATCCCCTAACACCTTCCTTCCCCTTCTCCCCAGCATGAAACCCGCCAGCCCCGCCAAGCGCCCCAAAAAGGAGGCGGTGGACGAGGAGCTGTACCCGGAGCATTACCGCAAGTACTCCGAGTACATCAAGGGCAGCAACCTGGACGCCCCCGACCCGTATCGCGTGGGACGCATCAAGGAGATCTTCTGCAACATCCGCAGCAACGGGAAGCCCAACGAGGCCGACATCAAGCTGCGCATCTGCAAGTTCTATAGGTCAGTTGCCATCCTGCAATATGGGTTTTTCTACCCAAATCTTGTGCTTGCGGAGGCGTCAAGAGAGGGGAAGGTGCTGATGCTCACACTGTACATCTCTCTGCCTTTAAATCCATTTACCAGCTCCGGTGGCAATTCTCCCTCCTCTTAAAAACCTCCCCAAAATACTCTTTGGTATGAAACAAACCCCTTTGGTGCTTTGCAGCTGGGGGAAACCAACGCTCCTCTCTCTGGGGAGATAGATGGAGGTCGCTTGGTGAGCATCGTGCCAAAAACACGTCCCTTCATTCACGTTTTGGGTGCTTTTCCCCCGCACTGCAGACCCGAAAACACGCACAAATCGGTGAAAGCCAGTTACCACGCCGACATCAACCTCCTGTATTGGAGCGACGAGGAGGCCACGGTGGATTTCCGCGCCGTGCAGGGCCGCTGCACCGTGGTGTACGGCGAGGACCTGACCGAGAGCATCCAGGATTATTCCGCCGGCGGGCTCGACCGCTTCTACTTCTTGGAGGTGAGGGCGATGGGTCTGGGTCTGTGTCTCTTTGGGGTGTTTCGGAGCTCTTGGTATTCAAAACGTCGTGAGTTGTTGCTCTGGCTGAAGGGAAGAAGCCAGAGAGTCGTGCGCAATGGGGCCAGTTGGGGCCTGGATCCAGTGCAGTGCGCCAGGGGTCTGTATTGTTCAATATATTCATCAGTGATTTGGATGAGGGAATAGAGTGAGTGTCACCCAGTTTGCTGGTGACACCGAGCTGGAGCAGCGGTGACACTGGGAGCTGTGCTGCCATCAGAGACCTGGACAGGCTGGGGAGGAGAAACTCAATGAAATAGAAAAAGTGTAGAGTGTTGATGTGGGCAGGAACAGCCCCAGGGTCCAGTATAGGTTGGGAAATTCCATATTAGAGAGCAGCGTAGGGGAAAGGGAGCTGGGGGTCCTGGGGACAGCAGGGTGACCATGAGCCAGCACTGGGCCCTTGTGGCCAGGAAGCCAATGGGACCTGGTGGGGTTAGAAGGGGGTGGTCAGTAGGTCAGAGAGGTTCTCCTGCCCCTCTGCTCTGTCCTTTAGTTCAGATACTATCAGGATATACTTGGGGAACATATATATATCCATATATATAATATATACAGCCATAGCACCCTGAGAACGCCCCATCTCGTCTGATCTGGGAAGCTAAGCAGGGTCGGGCCCGGTCAGTGCTTGGATGGGAGACCAGCTGGGAACAGCGGGTGCTGTGGGCTGAGCCAGCACTGGGCCCTTGTGGCCAGGAAGCCAATGGGACCTGGGGGGGATTAGAAGGGGGTGCTCAGTAGGTCAGGGAGGTTCTCCTGCCCCTCTGCTCTGCCCTGGGGAGGCCACACCTGGAATAGTGTGTCACATCTGGAATAGTGTGTCCAGTTGTGGCCCCTCAGTTCCAGGACAGGGACACGTTCCTGTGTCACCTCAGCTGGGTGTTCCTGCTCCGGGGGGTTGCACTGGATGAGCTTTGAGGTCCCTCCAACCCCTGACATTGTGATTCTGTGATTCTTCCCCAGGCTTATAACGCAAAAACCAAGAGCTTTGAGGATCCTCCCAACCACGCTCGGAGCTCTGGCAATAAAGGGAAGGGGAAAGGGAAAGGGAAAGGTGAGTGTGTCGGCACGGGGAGGGCTCGGCTGGGTGAACCGGTTCGCGCTGCCGAGCAGAGATAAGATCTAGCGCCCAGCAGCCGTCTCTGTGCTCCGCTCCCGCTCCGACAGGATGCGGCTCTATCTCAGCTTTAAAGCTCTTCAAAACACAACCTTGTAGCCAAAGCACCTGGGCCTGGAGACATTGCAAAGCTTTTCACTCGCCAACCCTCGCGTTGGGCTTCGTACCGCGCTCCCAATGCGAGTTATCACTGCGCCCATCAGACCCTCAAAACTGCCTGCGCCCATGGGTGCTTGGATGGAAATGGGGGGAAAGTGAGAGGTTTCCCTTCCAAATTCAACGGTGTATCCTGGTAATGGGGGTGGAAAAGGAGCAGAATGGTGCTGGAAGCTGATGTTATAACGGCGGAGGAGGAGAATTTGCGTCGTAAGGATGTCGAGGAGGAAACGAGTGTGCGTGTCGATGGTTCCGTTCGCAGGCAAAGGCAAAGGGAAGTCGTCGTCGAGCTGCGAGCAGAGCGAGCAGGAACCGGCCGAGCTCAAGCTGCCCAAGCTGCGCACCCTGGACGTGTTCTCGGGCTGCGGGGGGTTGTCCGAGGGCTTCCACCAGGCAGGTGAGCGGCGGCGCCGCGGCCACCGGTGCCAGCGCCGGTGCAGCATCTGCCCTGTGGGGAAAGGGATAAAGAGATGGGGCTCTGGAGCTGGACAAGAGGAAACTGAAGGGTGACATTCATGGGGATCAATATGGAAAGGGGGGTGTCGGGAGGATGGAGCCCCGGCACAGCTTCCCCTGCAAGGAGAAGGGGTCCTGCTCGCTCCCTTAGCACAGAAAAAGGTTAAAAGGCTGAGAAATCGCATCCTGGGGGGGGTTAGAAGGGGGCGGTTTGTAGGTTGAGAGGGGTTCTCCTGCCCCTCTATGCTGCCCTTGAAAAAAGGGGTTGGTTCAGATACTATCAGGATATACTTGGGGAACATATATATATCCATATATATAATATATACAGCCATAGCACCCTGAGAACGCCCCATCTCGTCTGATCTGGGAAGCTAAGCCGGGTCGGGCCCGGTCAGTGCTTGGATGGGAGACCAGCTGGGAACAGCGGGTGCTGTGGGCTGAGCCAGCACTGGGCCCTTGTGGCCAGGAAGCCAATGGGACCTGGGGGGGATTAGAAGGGGGTGCTCGGTAGGTCAGAGAGGTTCTCCTGCCCCTCTGCTCTGCCCTGGGGAGGCCACATCTGGAATATTGTGTCACATCTGGAATAGTGTGTCCAGTTGTGGCCCCTCAGCTCAAGGACAGGGACACGTTCTTGTGTCACCTCAGCTGGGTGTTCCTGCTCCGGGGGGTTGCACTGGATGAGCTTTGAGGTCCCTTCAACCCCTGATATCCCGGGATTCTCTTATTCTATAACTCTATGGCTCTATACGGTTGTTCCCTTCCATTCCCTAATATTCTATAACTCTATAGGCTCTATAAGGGTGTTCCCTTCCAATCCCTAATATTCTCTTATTCTATAACTCTATGGCTCTATACAGTTGTTCCCTTCCAATCCCTAATATTCTCTTATTCTATAACTCTATGGCTCTATACGGTTGTTCCCTTCCAATCTCTAATATTCTCTTATTCTATGACTCTATGGCTCTATAAGGGTGTTCCCTTCCAATCCCTAATATTCTCTTATTCTATAACTCTATGGCTCTATAAGGGTGTTCCCTCCCAATCCCTAATATTCTCTTATTCTATAACTCTATGGCTCTATACGGTTGTTCCCTTCCAATCGCTACTATTCTGATTCTATGGCTCTATAAGGGTGTTCCCTCCCAATCCCTAATATTCTCTTATTCTATAACTCTATGGCTCTATACGGTTGTTCCCTTCCAATCGCTAATATTCTGATTCTATGGCTCTATATGGTTGTTCCCTTCCAATCCCTAATACTCTGACTCTATAGTTCTATGGCTCCATATGGTTGTTCCCTTCCAACCCCTGATATTCTATAACTCTACGGCTCTATAGGGGGTTATTGGGATCCCCAGCACCGTTTCCCTGTGCCGAGGCAGCGCTCCGCTCCTCCCCCCAGACTCCCGACCCCCTGCTTTGTGTCCCCAGGCGTGTCGGAGACGCTCTGGGCCATCGAGATGTGGGAACCGGCGGCACAGGCGTTCCGCTTGAACAACCCCAGCACCACGGTGTTCACGGAGGATTGCAACGTGCTGCTCAAGCTGGTGATGTCCGGCGAGAAGACCAACTCGCTGGGCCAGAAACTGCCCCAAAAAGGCGACGTGGAGATGCTGTGCGGGGGCCCCCCGTGCCAGGGCTTCAGCGGCATGAACCGCTTCAACTCCCGCACCTACTCCAAGTTCAAGAACTCCTTGGTTGTCTCCTTCCTCAGGTGAGCTGGTGAGGGGCTGTTGGGGGGCTTAATGTGACCCCCCGCTTTATATATCGCTCTGCACTCGTTCCTTTTGCTCCTCGCAGCTACTGCGACTACTACAGACCGCGGTTCTTCCTTCTGGAGAACGTCAGGAACTTCGTGTCCTTCAAGCGTTCCATGGTGCTAAAGCTCACCCTGCGCTGCCTTGTCCGCATGGGTTACCAGTGCACCTTCGGGGTGCTGCAGGTAAGGGCTGCGACCCCCCGAGACGCCGAATTGGGGAGAAAACACTTCTGGGCTCCTCCAGGGGAGTGTTGGTGAGGACAGAGGAGGACAGAGAGAACAGGCATTTGGCACAGTGTCCCACAGCATCCTCACGGCTCAACTGCTGAGCGGGATGAGGTGACTGCGAACTGGGGAAGGGAAGAAGCCAGAGAGTCGTGAGCAATGGGGCCAGTTGGGGCCTGGATCCAGTGCAGTGCGCCAGGGGGCTATATTATTCAATATATTCATCAATGATTTGGACAAGGGAATAGAGTGAGTGTCACACAGTTTGCTGGTGACACCAAGCTGGAGCAGCGGTGACACTGGGAGCTGTGCTGCCATCAGAGACCTGGACAGGCTGGGGAGGAGAAATTCAATGAAATAGAACAAGTGTAGAGTGTTGATGTGGGCAGGAACAGCCCCAGGGTCCAGTATAGGTTGGGAAATTCCATATTAGAGAGCAGCGTAGGGGAAAGGGAGCTGGGGGTCCTGGGGACAGCAGGGTGACCATGAGCCAGCACTGGGCCCTTGTGGCCAGGAAGCCAATGGGACCTGGGTGGGGTTAGAAGGGGGTGGTCGGTAGGTCAGAGAGGTTCTCCTGCCCCTCTGCTCTGCCCTTTAGTTCAGATACTATCAGGATATACTTGGGGAACATATATATATATATATAATATATACAGCCATACCGCCCCGAGAACGCCCCATCCCGTCTGCTCTGGGAAGCTAAGCAGGGTCGGGCCTGGTCAGTGCTTGGATGGGAGACCAGCTGGGAATAGCGGGTGCTGTGGGCTGAGCCAGCACTGGGCCCTTGTCATAGTGCTTGGCTACGTTGCTCCTTGGTTCAGTTTGGGGGGACGTTTGGTTTAGTTTGGTTTGGTTTGGGGGGATATTCTGAGCTCTTTGAGGACACAAACTGGTCGGGGAAGCTGCGGTGACACCGGGAGTTGTCCCTTCCTCCCAGGCTGGCCAGTACGGCGTGGCCCAGACGCGCCGCCGAGCCATCGTCCTCGCCGCGGCGCCCGGCGAGAAGCTGCCCATGTTCCCTGAGCCTCTGCACGTCTTTGCGCCCCGTGCCTGCCAGCTGAGCGTCGTGGTGGACGACAAGAAGTTCGTCAGCAACATCACGCGGTGAGCCCTTGGAGCCGTGCCGGGGCCGAGCGGGGCGACAATTCGGGCGCTCACGGCTCCCCGTGTTCCTCCCAGGACGTATTCCGGCCCCTTCCGCACCATCACGGTGCGCGACACCATGTCCGACCTGCCGGAGATCAGGAACGGTGCCTCCGCCTTGGAGATCTCCTACAACGGGGAGCCCCAGTCTTGGTTCCAGCGGCAGATCCGGGGCTCCCAGTATCAGCCCATCCTCAGGGACCATATCTGCAAGGTGCGGATGTCGGGGTGCGCTCGGACCCCCCCAAACTGAGAACTAAGCTGAGATGGGGGTCAAGGGCAGGTTGGATGTGAGGTGGGGTGAGAGGGATGGTCCCCAAGCCCTCCCAAAGGTGATGGAGCCGCTGGGACATGTCCCTCTCCCCCAACCTTCCCGGGTGGGGTGACGGGGTCTCTTGGGATGGCCCGTGTCCCCCTGTGTCCCCCTGTGGTGACAATGGGCTCATCATTGGCAGGACATGAGCGCCCTGGTCGCCGCCCGGATGAGACACATCCCCTTGGCACCCGGTTCCGATTGGCGCGACCTGCCCAACATCGAGGTGCGGCTGTCGGACGGCACGACCACCCGCAAGCTGCGCTACACGCACCACGAGAAGAAGAACGGCCGCAGCAGCTCCGGAGCGTTGCGGGGGGTCTGCTGCTGTGCCGAAGGTGGGTGCCGGCTCCCCAAAAACGACCGCGGGTGCTTTTCCGTCCCCGCTCTTTACCCTCCCGGTCTCCACAGGGAAACCCTGCGACCCTGCCGACCGGCAATTCAACACGCTCATCCCGTGGTGCTTGCCGCACACCGGCAACCGGCACAACCACTGGGCCGGGCTCTATGGGCGGCTGGAGTGGGACGGCTTCTTCAGCACCACCGTCACCAACCCCGAGCCCATGGGCAAGCAGGTGGGTGCTGCCAAATCCTTCCGTGCTGCCAAATCCTTCTGTGCTGCCAAATCCCTCCGTGCCACCAAATCCTGTGCCACCAAATCCCTCCGTGCCACCAAATCCCTCCGTGCCACCAAATCCTGTGCCACCAAATCGGTCCATGCTGCCAAATCCCTCCGTGCCACCAAATCCTGTGCCACCAAATCCTGTGCCACCAAATCCTGTGCCACCAAATCCGTCCATGCCACCAAATCCGTCCATGCCACCAAATCCCTTTGTGCCACCGAATCCTATGCCACCAAATCCGTCCGTGCCACCAAATCCGTCCGTGCCACCAAATCCGTCCGTGCCACCGAATCACTCTGTGTCACCAACTCGGTCCATGGCACCAAATCCCTCTGTGCCACCAAATCCTTCCATGCTGCCAAATCCCTCCGTGTCACCAAATCCCTCCGTGCCACCAAATCCCTCCGTGCCACCAAATCCCTCCGTGCCACCGGATCCAGCCCCCGCGCCGGGAAAGGGGCGGGTGTTGCCGAATGGCGGCCGCGGTTCCGAGCGCGTTGGGTTTCCTCGTTGCCGCAGGGTCGGGTGCTGCACCCGGAGCAGCACCGGGTGGTGAGCGTGAGGGAGTGCGCCCGCTCCCAGGGCTTCCCCGACACCTATCGCCTCTTTGGGAACATCCTCGACAAGCACAGACAGGTGAGCGACGGCTGTTTGCTGGCGCCAAACCGGCAGCCACGGAACGCGGCGTTAACCTGGTGTTAACACCCCCAGGTTCCGGTGTAAGTTGGGAGAGCGGTGAAAAGGGGCCTGGGGGTCCTGGGGACAGCAGGATGAGCATGAGAAAAGGGTTTAGTTCAGATACTGTCAGGATATACTTGGAGAAAATATATATATATACATATATATATAACATACAGAGCCATAGAACCCTGAGAATGCCCGATCTCATCTGATCTGGGAAGCTAAGCAGGGTCGGGCCTGGTCAGTGCTTGGATGGGAGACCAATGGTACCTGGGGGGGATTAGAAGGGGGTGGTCGGTAGGTCAGAGAGGTTCTCCTGCCCCTCTATGCTGCCCTTTAGTTCAGATATTATCAGGATATACTTGGGGAACATATATATATGCATATATATAATATATACAGCCATAGCACCCTGAGAACGCCCCATCTCCTCTGATCTGGGAAGCTAAGCAGGGTCGGGCCCGGTCAGTGCTTGGATGGGAGACCAGCTGGGAACAGCGGGTGCTGTGGGCTGAGCCAGCACTGGGCCCTTGTGGCCAGGAAGCCAATGGGACCTGAGGGGGATTGGAAGGGGGTGCTCAGTAGGTCAGAGAGGTTCTCCTGCCCCTCTGCTCTGCCCTGGGGAGGCCACACCTGGAATAGTGTGTCACATCTGGAATAGTGTGTCCAGTTGTGGCCCCTCAGTTCCAGGACAGGGACACGTTCCTGTGTCACCTCAGCTGGGTGCTCCCGCTCGGGGGGGTTGGATGGATGAGCTCTGAGGTCCCTCCAACCCCGCCGCTCTGTGGTTCCGTCGCAGGTCGGTAACGCGGTGCCTCCTCCTCTAGCCAAAGCCATCGGGCTGGAGATCAAATGGTGCGTGTTGGCGAAGCTGAAGGAGGACATGGCGGGTAGGTGCCGCGCCGGGGGGGCTGAAACACCGTCTGCGCGCAGCCCTTGATCCTCTATCTCTAATTATTAGTCTGTTTTAACGAATTATAGAACTTATTGTTTAGGAGAACATTAACCTTTAAACACCAACCAACCTTATAGCCGTAGAATCTTTGTACTTAGTAGTCGCCCCCTCTCTTAAAATTGATGTAGATTTACGAGATCCTCTCAGTTACTTGTTTTAAAAGAATTAAATGAGATGTTAGTTAGCATTGCTTAATTAGAACAGGCGTAGAATGATTGTCAAGAATTGCATGATCCTCTATCCCTAATTATTAGTCTGTTTTAACGAATTATAGAACTCATTGTTTAGGAGAACATTAACATTTAAACATCAACCAACCTTATAGCTGTAGAATCTTTGTACATAGTAGTCGCCCCTCTCTTAAAATTGACGTAGATTTACAAGATCTTCTGTTACCTGTTTTAAAAGAATTAAATGAGAAACATGGGGATGTTAATTAGCATTGCTTAATTACAACAGGCGTAGAATGATTGTCAAGAATTGCATGATCCTCTATCTCTAATTATTAGTCTGTTTAACGAATTATAGAACTCATTGTTTAGGAGAACATTAACATTTAAACACCAACCAACCTTATAGCCGTAGAATCTTTGTACTTAGTAGTCGCCCCCTCTGTTAAAATTGATGTAGATTTACGAGATCTTCTGTTACCTGTTTTAAAAGAATTAAATGAGATGTTAATTAGCATTGCTTAATTAGAACAGGTGTAGAATGATTGTCAAGAATTGCAATGGATATGTAATATTGCTGTCAATATAATATGGAGGGAAATCCCCCGGTGCTCATTTTAAGCATTTAAATGCTACTTTTAAAGCACTAAAACATAATTTTAAGAGTCTTAGCTCGATGATTTTATGGTGTTGCCCTATCTGGGGGTCCCGGGGCCCATAGGGTGGGGGGTACAGCATTGTCACCCCCTCATGTCCCCACAGAGCCCAGCGCCCCGGAGAAGATGGAGACCATGGAAACTGACTGACGCGCATCCTCTGCTCCCGCAAACACGCACCCCTTTATTTGACCCCCTTTTTTTGGTTTGTTTTGTTCGATTTCGTTGGGTTTTTTAAAATCCCGCTCGTGTCCGTCCCCCCCGCCGCTGTCTGTGCTGGGCCGAGGCCTCTGGGACCCCCCCCGGGCTCCCGTTTTTACGCCGCGTTGTATTGAAAATAATCGGCCGCTTTGTACAAGTGGGAATTGATACTTTATGTAGTTTTTATATGTTGTAATATTTCTTCAAATAAATCTCTCCTATAAATTATAACCCCCCCTTCGGCCTGCGTTTCCTCTCTCCGGGCCCGGCGTAGGCCTCGGGGTTGCTTAGCAACCGCTTCCCGGCGTGCACCGCGGCTTGCCTCGCCACGCCGGAAGTGCGGCGCGTCCTTCCGGTCGCTGCGTGTGAGGAGGGAGGGAGCGCGATGCCGACCGGCGACTACGAGTGAGGGGACGGAAACGCGAACGGGGAGCGGGAACGGGGCCGGGACTTGGCACGGGGAGGAGGGCGAGGGGGTTGGGGGCGCTGGGGTGCGGGTTTGGGGGTCGGTGGATCGCGGGAGTGAGGCCTCGTGGGCCCCCGGGGGGGAGGCCTAATAGGCCGCGGGTGTGAGGCCTCTGAGGGGACGGGAGGGGGGGGGATCGGTTCTAAACCCTTTGATGGCGGCAAATCGGTTCTAAACCCCTTGATGGCGGCGTGGGGGTGGCGGGGACCCGGGGTGAAGGGACACGGGGGTGGCTGAAGGGCCCCCGAGGGGAGGGACGGCGGGTTGAAGGCTCCGCTGTCCCCGCAGCTCCAAGCCCAGCTGGGCGGACCAGGTGGAAGAGGAGGGCGGAGAGGACGGTGAGTGTCTCCTGCAGCTTTCCTGCCCCTTTTATTTCACGCGGAGGGATTTTCTGGAGGTAAAAAGAGCAGCTGCTGCGCCTAAAATGGCACAAAGATGCGTCTGCTCCTCGGCCAGGTCTCCAGACAGACTGGGACAACGAGCAGGATCCTTCTCAGCGTGCTTATTCCACCCATTGCAGCGGCTGGGGGTGGAGCAGCTGCTGTTTCACACAGTGTCAGGGGTTGAAGGGACCTCAAAGCTCATCCAGTGCAACCCCCCGGAGCAGGAACACCCAGCTGAGGTGACACAGGAACGTGTCCCTGGCCTTGAACTGAGGGGCCACAACTGGACACACTATTCCAGATGTGACACACTATTCCAGATGTGGCCTCCCCAGGGCAGAGCAGAGGGGCAGGAGAACCTCTCTGACCTACTGAGCACCCCCTTCTAATCCCCCCCAGGTCCCATTGGCTTCCTGGCCACAAGGGCCCAGTGCTGGCTCAGCCCACAGCACCCACTGTTTCCAGCTGGTCTCCCATCCAAGCACTGACCGGGCCCGACCCTGCTTAGCTTCCCACATCAGTGCTATGGCTACATATATATATATATATGTATATATATTTGTTTCCCAAGTATATCCTGATAATATCTGAACTAAAGATCAGAGCAGAGGGGCAGGAGAACCTCTCTGACCTACCGACCACGCCCTTCTAACCCCCCACAGGTCCCAGTGGTCTCCCATCCAAGCACTGACCGGGCCCGACCCTGCTTAGCTTCCCACATCAGATGAGATGGGGCGTTCTCAGGGTGCTATGGGTGTATATATTATATATATGTATATACATATGTTCCCCAAGTATATCCTGATAATATCTGAACCAACCCCTTTTCTCAAGGGCAGCATAGGGGGGTAGGAGAACTGCTCTCAACCTACAAACCGCCCCCTTCTAATCCCCCCCCAGGATGCGATTTCTCAGCCTTTTAACCTTTTTCTGTGCTAAGGGAGCGAGCAGGACCCCTTCTCCTTGTGGGGGAAGTTGTGCCGGGGTAGGGGGCTCCTGTGACCCCCCCCATTTCTCTCCCGCAGACAAATGCATCACCAGCGAGCTGCTGAAGGACATCCCCCTGCCCGGGGTGCTGGGGGGCAGCCTGAGCGCCGAGGCCGAGCTGCTGAAGGGAGGTGAGAACAGCGCCAGAGCCTCGGGGAGGGGCTGATTTTGGGGCCTCCTACCCATCACACATTGTCCCACTGTCCCCTCCCCGCAGGGCCGCTCCCCTCCCCGAAAGAGCTCATTAACGGCAACATCAAAACCATCACGGAGTATCGCGAGGAGGAGGATGGGCGCAAGGTGAAGGTGAGCAGCCTGGAATTGGGGCTTCTTCCCACCACCAAGCTCCGTGTTTCCCCTCCAGCACCCTCACCCCGTGCCGCCGTGGGTCCGTGTTTCTCCTGTCCCGCTTCTCACAGCCCCAAACGCGTCCCACGCGAGGCTGAGGAGGGTCTGTTGCTTCCTCCTGCCTTGATTCGGTTCTTTGCGCCTTTCCAGATCATCCGCACCTTCCGCATCGAAACCAGGAAGGCGTCCAAGGCGGTGGCGCGTCGGAAGGTGAGGGAAATGGGGGAAAAAAGAGGGAAATGGAGGAGAGGAGGGAAATGGGAGAGAGGAGGGAAATGGAAATGGAGGAGAAGAGGAAGGGAAATGGAGGAGAAGAGGAAGGGAAATGGAGGAGAAGAGGAAGGGAAATGGGGGAGAGGAATTGAAATGGGGGAGAGGAGGGAGGGAAATGGGGGAGAAGGATGAAAATAGGGGAGAGAGGGATCAAAATGGGGGAGAGGAGAGAAATGGGGGAGAGGAGGAAGGGAAATGGGGGAGAGGAAGGAGGGAAATGGAGAGGAAGGAGGGAAATGGGGGAGAGGAAGGAGGGAAATGGGGGAGAGGAAGGAGGGAAATGGGGGAGAGGAAGGAGGGAAATGGGGGAGAGGAAGGAGGGAAATGGGGGAGAGGAATCGAAATGGGGGAGAGGAGGGAGGGAAATGGGGGAGAAGGATCAAAATGGGGGAGAGAGGGATCAAAATGGGGGAGAGGAGAGAAATAGGGGAGAGGAGGAAGGGAAATGGGGGAGAGGAGGGAAATGGAGAGGAGGGAAATGGGGGAGAGGAAGGAGGGAAATGGGGGAGAGGAAGGAGGGAAATGGGTGAAAGGAAGGAGGGAAATGGGGGAGAGGAAGGAGGGAAATGGGGGAGAGGGATGGAAATGGATGACAGGAGGGATGGCAATAGGTGCTCCACGAGGAACCGTTCCATCTCCCTTCCCGCTGGCCCCTTCTGCTCCATTCCCAGCGGCGTGCGGGTGGGTCCCCCCTTTCCCCACCCCTATTCATTGTTTTTCACCCCTCTCCCCCCGCCCAGAACTGGAAGAAATTTGGCAACTCGGAGTTCGACGCCCCCGGCCCCAACGTCGCCACCACCACCGTGAGCGACGACGTCTTCATGACCTTCATCACCAGCAAGGAGGTGGGTGGGTGGGTGGGTGCAGGGGGCGCACCCAGCGAGGGGGTGTCCCCAACACTCATCCTCGTCCCCGTACGCCCCCCCAGGACCTGAACTGCCAGGAGGAGGAGGATCCCATGAACAAACTCAAAGGGCAGAAGATCGTTTCGTGCCGGATCTGCAAAGGCGACCACTGGACCACGCGTTGTCCCTACAAGGACACGCTGGGGCCCATGCAGAAGGAGTTGGCCGAGCAGCTTGGACTGTCCACGGGCGAGAAGGAGAAGCTCCCTGGAGGTTCGACACCCCAAAATTTAGGGGGTAAAGGGGGGTCGCTGCTTGTCTACGAACAACCTGACCCTCCCCTCTGTCCTTTTCCCGCCCGCAGAGCCGGAGCCGGTGCAGGCGCAGACGAGCAAGACGGGGAAATACGTCCCGCCGAGCCTGCGCGACGGCGCCAGCCGCCGTGGGGAGTCCATGCAGCCCAACCGCAGGGGTACGGCGGGTTTCGGGGGGCGGGGGGGGGCCCCCCCATGCCCTAAATAACACCCTTGAGCTCCCGTTCCCTTTCAGCCGATGACAATGCCACCATCCGTGTCACCAACCTGTCCGAGGACACGCGGGAGACTGATCTCCAGGAGCTTTTCCGGCCGTTCGGTTCCATCTCCAGGATTTATTTAGCCAAGGACAAGACCACCGGGCAGTCCAAGGTGAGTGTTGGGGGGTCGCCCTCCTTACGGGGGGTTGTGGGGAGACACCCCAACTCCCGTTCACCCTTTTGCTGTCCCCCCCCGCAGGGTTTTGCCTTCATCAGCTTCCACCGCCGCGAGGACGCGGCGCGGGCTATCGCCGGCGTCTCCGGTTTTGGCTACGACCACTTGATCCTCAACGTGGAATGGGCCAAGTAAGTGCCGGGGGGGGCGGCTCGGGGGGTTTTTTGGGGTGCTGGGGGGGGTCTACATGCAGCTGTCCCTGTCCTTACCGCGCTGTTCCCCCCCGCAGACCCTCCACCAACTGAAGGCGGTGGTGCCGGCTCCTGGCAAAGCGCGGTTGGCGCTTCGAAATAAAGACGCACGGTGTGGTATGCAGAGAGGTGTGGGTGTCACTGGCCTGGGAACAGCCTACGCTGGGGCTGTCCCCACACTGTCCCTGTCCCCACACTGGGGCTGTTGCTGTCCCCACACTGTTGCTGTCCCCACGCTGGGGCTGTCCCCACGCTGGGGCTGTCACTGTCCCCTGTCCCCACACTGGGACTGTTAGTGTCCCCACACTGTCTCTGTCCCCACATTGGGGCTGTCCCTATCTCCACGCTGTCCCTGTCCCCACGCTGGGGCTGTTGGTGTCCCCACACCATCCGTGTCCCCACGCTGAGGCTGTCCCTGTCCCCACACTGGGGCTGTCCCTGTCCCCACACTGGGGCTGTCCCTGTCCCCACACTGTCCCTGTCCCCACACTGTCCCTGTCCCCACGCTGTCCCTGTCCCTATCTCCACACTGTCCCTGTCCCCACGCTGTCCCTGTCCCCATGCTGGGGCTGTCCTTGTCCCCACACTGGGGCTGTCGCTCTCCCCACGCTGGGACTGTCCTTGTCCCCATGCTGGGGCTGTCCATGTCCCCACAATGTCCCTATCCCCATGCTGGGGCTGTCACTGTCCCCACACTGTCCCTGTCCCCACGCTGGGGCTGTCGCTATCCCCACGCTGGGTCTGTCCCTGTCCCCACACTGGGACTGTCCCTGTCCCCACACTGGGGCTGTCCCTATCTCCACACTGTCCCTGTCCCCACACTGTCCTTGTCCCCACACTGGGGCTGTTGCTGTCCCCACGCTGGGACTGTCCTTGTCCCCACATTGGGGCTGTTGGTGTCCCCACACTGTCCTTGTCCCCACACTGGGGCTGTCCTTGTCCCCACACTGTCCCTGTCCCCACACTGGGACTGTTGGTGTCCCCACACTGGAGCTGGGGCTGTCCCTATCCCTACACTGTCACTGTCCCCACACTGGGGCTGTCGCTGTCCCCACACTGTCCCTGTCCCCACGCTGTCCCTGTCCCCACACTGGGACTGTCCCTGTCCCCACACTGTCCCTGTCCCCACAGTGTCCCTGTCCCCATGCTGTCCCTGTCCTCATCTCACCCCCACCCCAGTCACCGCGTTGGCGCTGTCGGTGCCCGAGCCAGCGCCGCGGGGACGGTTTCTAGTGCCGAACACGAGTCATCTCTGCCACAAAAAGCGCCAACACCCGGCAGCGCTTTCCCTTCCGGCTTTAATCACCGCTTTCCCACATTCCCCCAGCCCTTGCTGGGACCAAAACGCACCCAATTGCCGCGCCGACCTCCATCGCGGCCACTTTGGGGTGTTTTTAGGCCACCGGGCGCATCTCGGCGTGCTCGGCGCGCTCGCTGTTGGTGCCGGCGGCACCGCAGCAGCTCGGCACGCTGTCGGGCAGCGCGGCGTAGAGCAGCGGCTGCAGGCACACGTTGAGGTTCACCAGGATCTTGCAGACCTGCGCGGCGCCGTGGACGGCTCTGGACACGCTGCAATTCTCCGCGCCGGGCGCCAGCAAACGCCGCCGCAGGTTGAGGTTCCGGAAAACGTGGTACGGGAGGTAGGAAAAGGCGTAAAGAGCCACCCCAGCACCCACCAACAACCCCACTTTGCGTTTCTCCACCGTGGCGAGGTGACGGTTGCGCCAAACGGTGCGGAGAACCGCGGCGTAGCAGGCGGCGGTGAGGACGAACGGCAGCGCGCAGCCCAGCGCCGCTACGGCCAGGCTGTACGGGTAGAACCGCGGCAACCGCTCCGGCGTGGCGCTCCCCAAACACTCCGTGGTGCCGCCTTCCCCGGCACCTTCCCCGGCTTCCCGCAGCTCGGCGAAGAACAAGGTGGGCGCCGAAAGCGCCGCGGCGAGCGCCCAAACGGCCGCGCTCAGCGCGTGGGCGCCGCGGCGGTGCAGCCGCCCGCGCGTCCGCAGCGGGTACACGATGGCGAGGAAGCGGTTGAGGCTGATGCAGGCGAGGAAGAAGGTGCCGCCGTAGAGGTTGCAGTTGAAGAGGAAGCGCTCGAGCTTGCACAGCGCCGCGCCGTAGCGCCAATCCTTGGGCGGGTAATAATACGCGGCTAAAAACGGCAGCGACAGGGAGTAGAGGAGCCCGCTGAGCGCCAGGTGGAAGGAGTAGACGGAGCCGCTGTGCCAGGAGCGCGCCGTGGCGGCCAAGCGGTAAACGGCCGCGGCGTTGCCCAGCAGCGCCGGAGGGAATTGCGCCGCCAGCACCGGCCACAGAGACTCCTGGATGGCGCTGAAGTTGCCGCAGCGGGTGAGCGGAGCCGCCATGGCGAGGGGGACGCGTTGGGGGGTCCTGCTGGTCGCCCCCTGACCGCGGTGTTGTGGTTACGGGTAGGGAAGGGGGTGGAGTTGCCGGTGACGCGGTGCGGGGGGGGTTTGGTTGAGCCTCGTGCTGCGATGGAGACTTTGTGCCTTTTGGGACAGGATGTGGCCCGTTGGGTGGGCTTTGCCTGGAGCTCAGGGTGCAGGTAGAGATCTGGGGGTGCAGGTAGAGATCTGGGGGTGCCAGTAGGGATCTGGGGTGCCAGTAGGGATCCCAGGTGCAGGCAGGAGTCTCGGGGTGCGGGCAGGGATCTTGGGGTGCAGGCAGGGATCCTGGGGTGTGGGCAGGACTCTTAGGGTGCAGGCAGAGATCCCAGGTGCAGGCAGGGATCTGGGGGTGCAAGTAGGGTTATTGGGGTGCAGGCAGGGATCCCAGGCACAGGCAGGACTCTTGGGGTGCAGGCAGGGATCTGGGGGTGCAGGCAGGGATCCCACGTACCAGCAGGACACTTGGGGTGCAGGTAGAGATCTGGGGGTGCAGGCAGGACTCTTGAGGTGTGTGCAGGACTCCTGGGGTGCAGGCAGAGATCTAGGGGTACAAGTAGGGTTCTTGGGGTGCAAGTAGGGTTCTTGGGATGCAGGCAGGGATCTGGGGGTGCAGGCAGGACTGTTGAGGCACAGGCAGGGATCTGGGGATGCACACAGAACTCTTGGGGTGCAGGCAGAGATCTGGGGGTGCAGGCAGGGATCTGGGGGTACACACAGGACTCTTGGGGTGCAATCAGGGATCTTGGGGTGCAGGCAGGGGGGTCCGTGTTCCCTCCCACAGCCCCACTCACCCTCCGGCTGCGCGTCCTCTCCCGTCCCTCCCCTCGGTGACAGTCCCAGCGCCACCCACCCCGTCCCCCTATGGGGACAACAGGCTGGCGGGGGGTGGAACTTCCCCTCGTCACCCGGAACCTCCTGCCCGACCAACCAGAGTCACGGTGTTCGGCAACAGTCGCACCCCACAACACCCCCCCAAAACCAGCAGAGCCACAGGCGCCATTCCACGCTGTGTATTGCACAGGGGGGGCCCATTTCCTCTTCCCCCCCCACCCACCCACCAACCAACACCAAATCACAGTCCCGGCGCGTGGCCGCAGCTTCAGCGCTTCCCCTTCTTGGCACGGCCCGGCCGCCGGAAAATCATCTTCCCCTTCGTCAGCACCTTCCCTCTGCCCTTCGGCCTCGCGACGCCGCCATCGCTCCCCCCACGGTGCACCCGTTGGGTTCTCCGGCGCACTTTGCGCCCCGTCGCCCCTTTCCCGGCGCCGCCGCGGTGCAGCGGGTCCCTCGGCGCCGCGGCGCCGGGATCCTCCGGTCGGCTGCGCCGGCGGCGCTTCCGCAAGGGCACGGCACCCGAGGAGCTTCGCTTCCGCTTGGGGAAGAGATCTTGGGGGGAAAAGACAAGAAATAGGGGTTTAGCGGCAAAACCGGGGCGGCGGGTGCGCGGCGCCGGCGGGGAGGCGGTGTCAGAGCGTTTACTTTGAACCGAAATCACCGCGAGCTCAAGGTTTTGGTGTCATCAGCCACCGCCGGCATGAGGAGGGGACAACCCGGCCATGCTGGACTCACCTTTGTCGGGCTCCTCGCCCACCTCCTCCCGGTAATATTCGGCATCATTGTCGCTCTCTGAATGCTCGGCCGCCTCCGGCTGCTCCGGCGCGCCGGGGTCCTCGGCGTCACTGTCGCCGTCCTGCTGCCGTTTCCGCCGCATCCCGGCCAGACTCTTCTCCCTGCAGTGCCACCGTGGTGTCGGACGCCACCAGGACGTTACCGGATCACCTCGTTACGGGATCGCTCACCTCTGCGCCTCGCGCTGCCGCCGCTTGCGCTCCACATCCGCCTCCTGCTTGCGCCGCCGCTCCGCCTTGAGCCGCAGCTTCGCCTCCTTGCGCGCCAGCATCTCCCGCACCTCGCTCTCCGTCTTGTGCACTTAGGACGCGCCGGGAAAGCGGGTGAGACGCCGCCGTCCGACCCCGGCGAGCTCCCGTCCCAGTGAGCTCCCGTCCCGGCGTCTCGCAGCGCTTACCGAAACCGTGGTAGAGCACGTTGCCCTGCGCCAGCCCCTCCTCGACCTTCACCAGCTGCAGCGTCATGCGGGGGCCGATCTGCGGGGGTATAGGGGGCACCGATCAGGCTCCGTGACCCCCCCGGCGTGACGGTGACCGCAGCGTCACCGGCGTCACCGTCATCACCCACCTCGGTGAGGCGCACGGCGCTTTGCTGCGCCTTCATGTTGCCGCGGCCGGCGTACGCCTGCGGCAGCTCCAGCGTGTTGTGGGTCCCATCCTGCTCGGCTTCGCTCTCCGAGAGGTTGATGTCCCTGCTCGGGAGGAGGGGGACGCGTTTGGGGACGAGGCGGGAGGCGTCACCGCGACTTTTGTCCCCTCCGGGTCACCCCACGCACTTGACCAACAGTTCGCTGATGTCCTCCAGGCGGCTCATGTTGGGGAACTTCTCCTGCAGCAGCTTCTTGAGGCCTTTGCTGACGCCCACAGGAACGACCTTCACGCTGCTGTGGGAGGAGGAAGAGGAGGAGGAAGGGGAGGAAGAGCTGGGACGTGGGGCGCGGGGGGGTCCCCAAATATACGGGGGTGACACTCACTAGTGCCTGAAATCAAGTTGCTGAGTCTCGGCGTTGTAGGCGATGAGCAAACAGCGTTTGATGTTGTTGAGGTTGACCTGGGGGAGGAAGAGGAGGAAGAAATGAGGAGGAGGAAGTGGAGGAAAGAGGAGAGAGAGAAATGGAAAGAGAATCAGAATGTGAGGAGGAAACAGAGACAAGGAAAGAGGAGAGAGGTGGGAAAAGCAAAAGAGGAGAGGAAAAAGAGATGAAAAAGGAGAGAGAAGGGAAAAGGGGGAGAAAAAGGTGGAGAGAAGAGGAGAAAATGAAGAGAAGGGGAAGAGGAAGGGGAAGGGAAGGGAGAGAAGAAGGGAAGAGGAGGAAGAGAAGAAGACAAGAAGGAAGAGGAAAAGAGAAGAGGAGGGAAGGGAAGGGAGAGAAGAAGGGAAGAGGAGGAAAAGAAGAAGGGAAGGAGGAAGAGAAGAAGGGAAGGAGGAAGAGAAGGGAAGAGGAGGAAGAGAAGAAGACAAGAAGGAAGAGGAAAAGAGAAGAGGGAAGAGGAGGAAGAGAAGAAGGGAAGGAGGAAGAGGAAAAGAGAAGAGAAGAGGAGGAGGAAGAGATAAGAAGAGAAGGAAGAGAGAAGAAGAGAAGGAAGAGAGAAGAAGAGAAGGAAGAGAGAAGAAGAGAAGGAAGAGAGAAGAAGAGAAGGAAGAGAGAAGAAGAGAAGGAAGAGAGAGAAGAAAAGAAGGAAGAGAGAGAAGGAGGAAGAGAAGAAGAGAAAGAGGAAGAGAAGAAGAGAAGGAGGAAGAGAACAGGAGGAGGAAGAGAGTGAAGAGGAGGAGGAAGAGAGAAGAAGAGGAGGAAGAGAGAAAAGAGGAGGAGGAAGAGAGAAAAGAGGAGGAGGAAGAAAGAGAAGAGGAGGAGGAAGAAAGAGAAGAGGAGGAGGAAGAGAGAGAAGAGGAGGAGGAAGGGAAGGGAAGAGGAAACCAGAATACTTCAGCTGGACAAACCAGCATTTGGCCTCGTTAAATCTCACCCCGTTAACGACTCCTCAGCGCTCCAACCTCTTGAGATCCCTCACCAGAGTCCCCCCCCCTCCACGATCCCTGAGAGACACCGAGGGAGCAAGACCCCCCCGGGCCCCCCCGGCTCACCCTGTGGACGTTGATGGAGGGGAACATGTTCTGGAACATGCTGGCCATGACCTTGACCTGGATCTGCTGGAGGCCGAAGTTGCTGAGGACCAGGAGGGGGTGGTGGGTGAACTGCTGCTCGTGCATGCGGTGCCGCTTGAGGGACGACACCACGTCCTTGATCAGCGAGTACTGCGGGGGGGGGACACGCGGAGACGGGTGAGGATGAGGAGGAGACGCTGGGGAGGAAGATGGGGGGGTGGGGGACAGTTAGGGGGGGACCCACCTGCAGCACCTTGAATGTCAATGTTGGGCCCCCGGGCAGGCGGAAAAGTTTCTGGGGGGTGGGGGGGAAGTGGTGGTTGGTGTTGGGAATGGAGCTGGTGGTGCCAACATTGACCCCCCCAAGTCATCACTGACCCCCCCCCCTAATCACCACTGACCCCCTCCCCTAATCACCACTGACCCCCCCCGGTCACCACTGACCCCCCCTAATCACCACTGACCACCACCCCAATGACCACTGACCCCCCAATGACCACTGACCCCCCCTGGTCACCACTGTCCCCCCCCAATCACCAGACCCCCCCTAATCACCACTGTCCCCCCCAGTCACCACTGACCCCCCCCCAATTACCACTGACCCCCCCTGGTCACCACTGTCCCCCCCCCCAGTTACCACTGACCTCCCCCAATCACCACTGACCCCCCCCCCCTAATCACCACTGACCCCCCCAATGACTACTGACCCCCCCGGTGACCACTGACCCCGCCGCGCAGACACATCAGTGCGTTTACTTTGACTAAAATCACGGCACAAACTCAGCGCGATTTTCTCATCATCTGCGTCTGCAAATTTGGGGTGACCCCCCCCAAAAAGGTCCCAAAGGGGCCCCCTCCAAACCCCAAAGGGTGTGTGGGGGGGTCGCTACTCACAAAATTGATGCTGGAGGAGGATTTGCTGAACACCAGGAAGTGTGTGACCCCCAAGGGTCCGGCCACCGCCACAAAGTCCTTCAGGGAGTTGTTCTTGCGCACCTGCGGCACCAAAACCGGGTGGGGTTGGGTTTGGGTTTGGTTTGGGTTGAGTTGAGTTGGGTTGGGTTGAGTTGGGTTTGGATGGGTTGGTTGAGTTGGGTTGAGTTGAGTTGGGTTGGGTTGATTTGGGTTTGGGTTGGGTTGGGTTGGGTTGGGGTTGGGTTGAGTTGGTTTTGGTTGAGTTGAGTTGGGTTGGGTTGAGTTGGGTTTGGGTTGGGTTGGGTTGGGTTTGGGTTGAGTTGGTTTTGGTTGGGTTGGGATGGGTTGGGTTGAGTTGGGTTTGGGTTGGGTTGAGTTGGGTTTGGGTTGGGTTGAGTTGGGGTGGATTGAGTTGAGTTGGGGTGGATTGAGTTGGGTTGGGGTGGATTGAGTTGGGTTGGGGTGGATTGAGTTGGGTTGGGGTGGATTGAGTTGGGTTGGGTTTGGGTTGAGTTGGGTTGGGTTGAGTTGGTTTGGGTTGGGTTGAGTTGGGTTTGGGTTGAGTTGGTTTGAGTTGGGTTGGGTTTGGGTTGAGTTGGTTTGAGTTGGGTTGGGTTGGTTGAGTTGAGTTGGGTTTGGGTTGAGTTGGGTTGGGTTGAGTTGGGTTGGGTTTGGGTTGGGTTGAGTTGGGTTTGGGTTGAGTTGGGTTGGGTTTGGGTTGAGTTGGGTTGGGTTTGGGTTGAGTTGGGTTTGGGTTGGGTTGAGTTGGGTTTGGGTTGGGTTGAGTTGGTTTGGGTTGGGTTGAGTTGAGTTGGATTTGGGTTGAGTTGGGTTTGGGTTTGAGTTGGGTTGGGTTTGGGTTGGGTTGCGTTGGGTTGAGTTGGGTTCGGTTTGGGTTGAGTTGGGGTTTTTTTGAGGAAAGCAGAAGAGGAATGAGAAAAAACAGGAGATGGAAAAAGAAAAGAGGAGGAGAAGAGAGGAGGAGATGAAAGTGGAGAGAGAGGAAGAGGAGAGGAGGAGGAAGAGAACAAGAAGAGGAAGAGGAGAGGAGAAGGAAGAGGAGAAGAGAAGGGAGAGGAGGAAGAGAAGAGGAAAAGAGTAAGAGGAGAGTAGGAAGAAGAGAGGAGAAGGAAGAGGAGAGGAGGAAGAGAAGAGGAAAGGAGTAAGAGGAGAAGAGGAAGAGGAGAGGAGAGTAGTAAGAGAAGAGGAAGAGAAGAGGAAGAGGAGAGGAAGGGAAGAAGAAACTCCAGGGTGAGGCTGGTGAAGGATCTCAAGATGCTGGAGCACTGAGGAATCCTTAACAGGATGAGGTTTAACAAGGCCAAACGTTGAGATCTGACACCAAAACGGGGGGTTCAGGCCCCCCCGGCTCACCTTGAGGGCTCTGGCGGTGAAGGGCTCCATCACCCTCCTCACGTCGCCCACCAGCTGCCGCAGGTTTCTGCCGCCGCGCCCGCGGTGGAAGACGAATGAGTGGGGGACGGTGGCGAAGTCCTGCTGGGCCTGGTGCCGCGCGGCCGCGCGCTCCTTCTTCTGGTGCTTGCTCTGGGGGGGACGCGGTTAACGGGGGGGGGGGACACGGGGGAGAGACCCCTCCCCAGCCCCTCCTGTGCCCCTGGGAGGGGACCGAGCCCCCAGTGCCTGGTAATACCGGGTCTCCCATCCCCTCCATGAGGGTCTGAGCCCCCAGGCCCTGATAATAGTGGGTCCCCCGTCCCCTTCTGTCCCCCCCAGGAGGGAATGAGCCCTCAGTCCCCAGTAATAGTGGGTCCCCCGTCCCCTTCTGCCTCCCCCCAGGACAGACTGAGCCCCCGATCCCCAGTAATAGCGGGTCCCCCATCCCCTTCTGTCTCCCCCAGGAGGGAATGAGCCCCGGTAATAGCGGGTCTCCCATCCCCTTCTGTTCCCCCCCAGGAGCGAATGAGCCCCCGATCCCCGGTAATACCGGGTCCCCCATCCCCTTCTGTTTCCCCCCCAAGGAGGGACTGAGCCCCCAGTCCCCGGTAATAGCGGGTCCCCTGTGCCCTCCTGTCCCCCCCCAGGAGGGAATGAGCCCCCAGTCCCCGGTAATAGCGGGTTCCCCATCCCCTTCTGTGCCCCCCAGGAGGGAATGAGCCCCCTGTCCCCTTCTGTCCCCCCCAGGACAGACTGAGCCCCCGATCCCCGGTAATACGGGGTCTCCGTTCCCTCCAGACCCCCGAGAGGGCCCGATCCCCCCCCCCGGCCGCTCCCCCCGTGTCCTGGATCCCCCCCCGGCCGCTCCCCCGTGTCCCGGATCCCCGGGACCGGTCCGTACTTTGCCCGGCCGCCCCATCCCGCCGCCGCCGCTGCCGCCGCCACCATGCGGTCACCGGCACTTCCGGCTACTTCCGTCGCGTCACTTCCGGCCGGTCCTTGCCGCGCCGTTGCCATGGTGACGCGGCCTGTTCTCCGCCCCCAGCCCCGGTTCCGCTGCTTCCGCTGCCCCCCCCCCCCCCGGACCCCTGGGACCCCCCAGGACCCCCCGGGCCGTTCCCGCTCCCGCTGCCGCCATGGCTGGGGAGGCGATGCCTGAGGGGCCGGCACCGCTTCACCCGCCCCCCCGGCCCGGACAACCCGCGGCCCCGGCGGCGCTAAGGTCAGTGCGAGGGGGCGATGGAGTCACACACTTTACTGGAGACCCCCCAAAAACCACCCCCCCCGGGTTCATCGACACCCCCAGAGACCCCTCAGAGACCCCCCAACAACTCCAAGTCCTCCAGAGCCCACTCTGGTCCCCCCAGGTTCCCCAGAGACACCCCCACACACAGGTACCCCAGAGCACCTTATGGATGCCCCCTCAGGCTCCCCAGTCCCACAAACCCCCCCAGATCCCCCCTTTGGGTTCCTTAGAGTCCCCCCAGAGTCCCCCCAACATCTTCAGGTCCCCCAGAGTCCCCCCAACATCTCCAGGTCCCATAAACCCCCCCCAGATCCCCCCTCTGGGTTCCTTAGAGCCCCCCCAGAGTCCCCCCAACATCTCCAGGTCCCCCAGAGCTCCCCCAGAGTCCCCCCAACACCTTCATGTCCCCCAGAGTCCCCCTAACATCTCCAAGTCCCCCAGAGCCCCCCCAGAGTCTCCCCAACATCTCCAGGTCCCCCAGAGTCCCCCCAACACCTTCAGGTCCCCCCAGAGTCCCCCCAACATCTCCAGGTCCCCCAGAGTCCCCTCAACATCTCCAGGTCCCCCAGAGCCCCCCCAACATCTCCAGGTCCCACAAAACCCCCCCAGATCCCCCTTCTGGGTTCCTTAGAGCCCCCCCAGAGTCCCCCCAACACCTCCAGGTCCCCCAGAGCCCCCCAACATCTCCAGGTCCCCCAAAGTCTCCCCAACACCTCCAGGTCCCCCAGAGCCCCCCCAACACCTCCAGGTCCCACAGAGTCCCCCCAACACCTTCAGGTCCCCCAAAGTCTCCCCAACATCTCCTGGTCCCCCAGAGCCCCCCCAGAGTCTCCCCAACATCTCCAGGTCCGCCAGAGTCCCCTCAACATCTCCAGGTCCCACAAAACCCCCCCAGATCCCCCTTCTGGGTTCCTTAGAGCCCCCCCAGAGTCCCCCCAACATCTCCAGGTCCCCCAGAGTCCCCTCAACATCTCCAGGTCCCCCAGAGCCCCCCCAGAGTCTCCCCAACATCTCCAGGTCCCCCAGAGTCCCCCCAACACATTCAGGTCCCCCAGAGCCCCCCCAATATCTTCAGGTCCCCCAGAGCCCCCCCAACATCTCCAGGTCCCCCAGAGTCCCCCCAACATCTCCAGGTCCCCCAGAGCCCCCCCAACACCTCCAGGTCCCCTAGAGCCCCCCAACACCTCCAGAGCCCCCCCAGCCTTCCCAAAGCCCCTCAGCCCCCCCTCAATAATGTCCCCCAAGACTCCCCCACCCCACAGCTCCCCAAACCCCCCCCCCCCCCAATTCCCTCCCCCAAATCTCCCCACCGGGACCCCCCCTCTCTATTCCCCCCCCTCCCCCCCCCAAAGGGCCACATCCATCCACGCAGCCGTCCATCTGTCCTGCCACAAAGGGGGTGCAGAGCAACAAGCGTGGGGCGCCCCCCACCCCCCCGTTCAAAAGGGGGTGACCCTGCGTCGGCAGCAGCCGCAGGTGAGGCAGCGCAGGGCGGCCATGCTGAGGTGGAACAGCGTCCCGTAATGGAACAGCAGCCGGTAGTAGGTCCCGACCGACAGATCCCCCGAGGGATCCGCGTACTTGAGAGCCACCAGCGGCGTGTACAGGCGGTTGGTTTGCGTGCGGAACGCCGGCCGCCGCGCGCCGATCACCGCCACGATGGCCTAAAGGAGGACAACCGGAGAGTCAGCCCCCCAGGATCATGGAGTCCAACCCTAACGCAATAAACGTGCCCAAGAAGCTCCTGTTCACCCTCCAAGTGATGGCGACTTCACCTCTGCCCTGGGCAGCCTGTTCCAACGCACAAAAACCCTTTTTGTTTTGGGTCCTGAGGTGATTCTGGCGCCATTTTGAGCCCTGAGGTGACTCTGGTGCCATTTTGAGCCCTGAGGTGATTCTGGCGCCATTTTGATCCCTGAGGTGATTCTGGCGCCATTTTGAACCCTGAGGTGATTCTGCTGCTGCCATGTTGAGCCCTGAGGCGATTCTGGCACCATTTTGTGTTCTGAGTTGATTCTGGCGCCATTTTGAACCCTGAGGTGATTTTGGTGCCATTTTGAGCCCTGAGGTGATTCTGGCGCCATTTTGATCCCTGAGGAGATTTTGGTGCCATTTTGAGCCCTGAGGTGATTCTGGCACCATTTTGACCTCTGAGGTGATTTTGGTGCCATTTTGAGCCCTGAGGTGATTCTGGCACCATTTGGAGCCCTGAGTGGATTATGACGCCATTTTGAACCCTGAGGTGATTTTGGGCCCATTTTGATCCCTGAGGTGATTCTGGTGCCATTTTGATGTCCCTGAGGGGATTCTGGTGCCATTTTGAGCCCTGAGGTGATTTTGGTGCCATTTTGATTCCTGAGTTGATTTTGGCGCCACTTTGAGCCCTGAGGTGACTCTGGCGCCATTTTGAGCCCTGAGGCGATTCTGGCGCCATTTTGAGCCCTGAGGTGACTCTGGTGTCCCTGGGGCCACCATTTTGAGCCCTGAGGTGATTCTGGCACCATTTTGAGCCCTGAGGTGATTTTGGCGCCATGTTGAGCTCTGAGGTGATTCTGGCGCCATTTTGACCCCTGAGGTGATTCTGGCGCCATTTTGAACCCTGAGGTGATTCTGGCGCCATCTTGATCCCTGAGGTGATTCTGGCGCCATTTTGAACCCTGAGGTGACTCTGGTGCCATTTTGATCCCTGAGGTGATTCTGGCGCCATTTTGACCCCTGAGGTGACTCTGGCGCCATTTTGATCCCTGAGGTGATTCTGGCGCCATTTTGAACCCTGAGGTGATTCTGGCGCCATTTTGAGCCCTGAGGTAATTTTAGCGCCATTTTGATCCCTGAGGTGATTCTGGTGCCATTTTGACCCTGAGGTGATTCTGGCGCCATTTTGATCCCTGAGGTGATTCTGGCGCCATTTTGACCTTGAGGTGATTCTGGCGCCATTTTGATCCCTGAGGTGATTCTGGCGCCATTTGGAGCCCTGAGGTGATTTTGGGGCCATTTTGAGCCCCGAGCTGATCTTGGGATAATTTTGTTTGGAAAAACCCCTCAAGACCATGGAGTCCACCCATAACCCACCCCCAGCACTAAAATGTCCCCAAGAAGCTCCTCTGTTCACCCCCCAGTGATGGCGGCTCCAGCACCGCCCTGGGCAGCCTGTTCAACGCCCCACAGCCCTTTGGGGAAGAAATCCCCCCCAATTTCCACCCTCACCCTCCTTCTCCAGCCCCTTCCCAGCTCCGTTCCCTCCTCAACTCTCTCCAGCACCCCAGGGACCCCAAAACCTGCTCCACACCTCGGCCACGGCGGCCGGGCTCTGCCCCAGCGTGGTGAAGATTTGGTGGGACGCCGGCAGATAAACGTCCTTGAAATACCGCACAGTGTCCACGTCGGCGCCGGGGAACTCGGAGCGTGAAACCTCCTCCATCAGCTTCAGCTCAAAGTCCGTGTTGACAGGACCCGGCTCCACCATGGAGACACTGTGGGGTGCAGGTGGGTGCTTGGGGGGGGTCCGGAGCCACGTTGAGCCCCTCTGGGGTCCCCCTAATGCTCACAATACGTTGAACTGCAGCAGCTGCACGGCCAAGCTCTCACAAAACCCCTCCACGGCGAACTTGGAGGCAGCGTAGACATCATTGAAGACGATCCCTGCGGGCGCAGAGGGGCTGAGCACACCGAGACCCCCCCCTTTATAACACCCCCATCGCGGCGTGACCCCCAAACCTCACCCTGCAGCCCCATGACGCTGCTGACCACCACGATGTGCCCGTTCTGCCGCCGCTTCATGTCGGGGAGAACGGCTTTGATCATCCTCACAACCCCGAAGAAGTTGGTCTCGAAGATGCGCTTCATCTCCTCCACGCTCACGCTCTCCACCGGCCCCACGTGCCCCACGCCTGCGTTATTCACTGCCGAGCCATACGGGGGGCTCAGAGACCCCCCCCAAACGCCCCATGGGGTCTATCACCCCCCAGGTCGCTCACCCAGCACGTCCACGCGCCCCCCGGGGATGCTGGCCATGCATTCCGCCACCGAGCTGTCGCTGCAGACATCCAGGCGCTGGATGCTGAGCGTGGTGCCCAGCGCCGCTCCCGCCGCCGCCTCTAATTTCTCCTTCTTCCGCAGGTCCCGCATGGTGGCGATTACTGGGGGGACCCCAAACCCCAAAAACCAGCTTGGTGGCGACCCCGGATGCCAACCGGGTCAAGGTCAAGCAGGGACGATGATGTTCGTTAAGCTGCTTGGGTAACGTGGCTGTTAATTATCCCCTGGGACTAATCCCCCGGGTCAGTGGTGGGGCAGTGGGGCTGTGGGGACACGTGGTGCTGTGTGTGTGACAGCGGGTGGCACGGGGATGGGGACGGCGTACAGGGACCGCACACGTGTGTGTGTGTCCGGCGCGGTTACACACGTGTGCGCTCGTGGCCGTGTGCTGCTCGTGGTGGCCGTGTCGTCGTAGACTGTCCCGTGTCCCCAAGGGGCTGTCCTGTGTCCCCTTGGGCTGTCTTGTGTCCCCTTGGGCTGTCCCGTGTCCCTTTGGGGCTGTCCCGTGTCCCCATGGGCTGTCCCTTATCCCCATGGGACTTTCCCATGTCCCCATGGAGCTGTCCTGTGTCCCCATGGGGCTGTCCCATGTCCCCATGGGACTGTCCCTTGTCCTCATGGGCTGGCCCATGTCCCTGAGGGGCTGTCCCCTGTCCATTTGGGGCTGTCTTGTGTCCCCATGGGCTGTCCCGTGTCCTTATGGGGCTGTCTCATGTCCCTTTGGGGCTGTCTCCTGTCCCCATGGGCTGTCCCTTATCCCTATGGCGCTTTCCCATGTCCCCAAGGGGCTGTCCCCTGTCCCTTTGGGTCTGTCCCATGTCCCCATGGGCTGTCCCTTATCCCCATGGGGCTTTCCCATGTCCCCAAGGGGCTGTCCCGTGTCCCTTTGGGGCTGTCCCATGTCCCCAAGGGGCTGTCCCTTGTCCTCATGGGCTGTCCCCTGTCCCTGAGGGGCTGTCCCTTGTCCCCATGGGGCTTTCCCATGTCCCCAAGGGGCTGTCCCTTGTCCCCATGGGGATGTCCCTTGTCCCCATGGGCTGTCCCTTATCCCCATGGGGCTTTCCCATGTCCCCAAGGGGCTGTCCCTTGTCCCCATGGGGATGTCCCTTGTCACCATGGGCTGTCCCTTATCCCCATGGCGCTTTCCCATGTCCCTGAAGGGCTATCCCCTGTCCCCATGGGGCTGTCCCTTGTCCCCAAGGGTCTGTCCCATGTCCCCAGCTCCCCTCCACCTGGCAGCACAGTGGGTGGGGGCCACAGGGCACCTCATCTCACTAAAGTGGGCTCTGTGACCTTGGGGCCACAGGACATCAAGTCCTGGGGGGCTGTGGGGACAAAACCTCCAGGGACAGATCAACAGGGACCCCCCCCCCCCCCCAAACCCTGCACCTGTGCCCTCCTTGCTGGGACAGACATGGGGCCATGTGTCCCCTTGGGGACACTGCGGGAGGGCCCCCCCTCCCCAGCTCTCACCCTGGAAGCGCTGCTGGGGGTCCTGCGCCAGCTTGACGGCCACGGCCAGGCCGATGCCGGAGGAGCAGCCGGTGACGAGGACGGTGCGGCGCGCGGGGGCGGCCATGGCTGCGCTGGCCCACGGTCCAAAGGCTCTTATGAGATCAGGACCCGCCGTCACGTGGGAGCAGGATCAACCCCCCCAGAGACAGCCCCGGGGGGGCCACGGGGCCGTGGGTCCCCTCCCCTGCCCTTGGGGACACCCCTGATGGGATGGGGAACAAGTGACCCCCAGAGCCCCCCCCAGGACCACCCAACACCTCCAGGTCCCCCAGAGCCCCCTCATGCTCCCCAGGTCCCCCAGAGCCCCCCTGAGACCACCCAACACCTCCAGGTCCCCAGATCACCCCCAAGGTCCCCCAGAGCCCCCCCAGGCTCCCAAGGTCCCCCCAAGACCACCCAACACCTATAGGTACCCTAGAGCCCCTTGGAGCCCCCCCAGGCTCCCCAGGTCCCCCAGAGCCCCCCAGTTCCCCCTCAGGCTCCCCAGAGCCCCCCCAGGACCACCCAACACCTCCAGGTCCGCCAGAGCCCCCCCAGGCTCCCCAAAGGCCCCCCCATCCTGCACCCATCAGGGACCCCCACCCAGTCACGGGTGTCCATGGGGAGCTGGGACGAAGTGGCTGAGGGTTTTTTTGGGGGGGGGCTGCGTCACCCCCAAAGCTTTGGGGGGGGGACACACACACAAGGGCTGGGTTGGGGGGGGCCCGGGGGGGCTGTTACTGCAGAGACGAGGGTAAATATTTGTTGGGAAGTGGAAAATTTGGGGGGAGCGGAACCGAGGGACCATGAGTCAGGGATGAGGCAATGGGGGGGACTCGGGCCAGACGGGTCCCGGGGGGGCAGCGGCAGCTGTTGGGGGGGGGGTCCCCAAACCCCCCCACGCTGGGGGGCAGTGCGGCCAGTGGCAGCTGCAAGGGGGTTCCCCAAAACCCCCCCCACCCTGGGGATGCTGCACCCCAAAATCTACAATATTTGCTGTGGAGGTGGGGGGGCTCTGCACCCCTAAATTTGCTATAGGGCTGGGAGAAGTTTAGGGGGGTCCCTTCACCCCTAAACTGGCTGTGGGGCTGGAGGCAGGTTGGGGGGCTTTGCACCCCTAAACTGGCTGTGGGGCTGGGAGAAGTTTTGGGGGGTCCCTGCACCTTAAACTGGCTATGGGGCTGGGAGCAGGTTGGGGGCTCTTCACCCCTAATCTGTGGGGCTAGGGGGCAGGTTGGGGGGTCCCTTCACCCCTAAACTGTCTGTGGGGCTGGGAGTAGTTTGAGGGTCCCTGCACCCTAAACTGTCTATGGGGCTGGGGGCAGGTTGGGGGGCTCTTCACCCCTAAACCGTCTGTGGGACTGGGAGCAGGTTGGGGGCCTTTGCACCCCTAAACTGTCTATGGGGCTGGGAGCAGGTTGGGGGGCTCTTCACCCCTAATCTGTGGGGCTGGGGACTCCGCCGCCCTCGGTCTGTCCACATCCGAGCCCCCCGGGCCCGATCCTGGCGCTGGTGCCGGGTACCGCCCGTGGGCCGGGCTGCTCGGGGGGGGCGGGAGCTCCGGGGGGGCCGGTCCTTCCTTCCCCTCCCTCCCGTCCCGTCCCGTCCCGTCCCGTCCCCTCCCGCAGCCCCGACGAGCCCGGAGCGGGCAGGGCGGGTTCCGAGCTCCGGTACCGGCTACCGAGCTCCGGTACCGGGCAGCGGTTCCGCGCCCCCCCCGCGCCGGGCATGGAGCCGCTCCCGGTGCTCGCCGCCCTCCTCGCCGTGCTGCAGGGGCTGCCCCCGGCCCGCCCAGGTAACGCGCTCCGCGATGTCCCCCCCACGCCCACGCGTGTCCCCCGTTGCCACCCACCCCACTACCACGGGGGGGGCTCGGGGGCCACCGGCGGGGTGAACCCCGGGGTCCCAGCGGGGCGACACGGGTGTCCCCAAAAGGATCCCCCTCTACTGTCACGCGTGGGGTGTCCCCCCGCCGGGGGACCCACCAGTGCGTTCAGCACCACGGACAGGGCCTGGGGGGGCCCACGGCGGACACGGTGGGGGGGTCGGGGTACCCGTGGAGGGGGGACCTGCTGGGATATGGGGTTCAGGGGTCTCCTGTGGGGTCGCACAGTGGGTGACAGTGACCCCCACCCAGGGTGTTCCCCGTGGGAAAGGGGGACCCCCCCGGGGCAGGGTGCACCCCCCAGGTTCCCTGGCATCCCCAGGGTGGGGGTGCAGGTGGGGTGGGGGGACCCCGGACGCCTGGGTCCCTTGGCTGGCCCTGGGGGGGTGGTCTGGGGGAGCACCTGAAGCGTCACTAACAG
This sequence comes from Nesoenas mayeri, assembly GCF_963082525.1. Lineage (NCBI taxonomy): Eukaryota > Metazoa > Chordata > Aves > Columbiformes > Columbidae > Nesoenas > Nesoenas mayeri. The sequence continues at coordinate 887,303 of NC_137567.1, read as the reverse complement.
GATTAGCACTGGCGTGGGGGCTCCCCGAGGTGACGGGGGGGTCGTGCCCCCCACCCCAAGATACCCCTTGGCTTTAGGGCACCCCCGTGAGCCCCCCACGCCCGGCTCTGGCATCCGGAGGGGCCGCTCCGGGGCCACCCATTAGCCCTCTATGGGGGGGTTCCCAGCCCGGGGGGGGGGCCCTCATCACCGCCCCCCTCCCTGGGGATCCCCGGCAGGAAACCAGCCCCATGTGCGGGGGTCAGGAGGGCCTGAGAGCCAGCTGGGCTGAGGCGGGGGGGTCAGCGCGTTCCCAGCCCAGCCCTGGCCTCTGGTGGCCCCAACCAGGCTTGTGGGGGGGGGTGAGGGTAATTTGGGGTGCCCCCCACCCCCCGATCGTGCTGCGGGGCTGCCCGGACAGGTCTGTGCGGCAGGGGGGGGTGGGTGCTGCCGCGGGCGGGGGGCCCCTCGCGCTCTGATGTGGCTGCAGCCACAGCCCCCCCACGCACACCTGGCTGTGCCGGATTAACCCTCCGTGGTTGGGGTCTGTGTCCCTGGGGGGGCGATGCCAGCACCCCAACCTTCCCACACCCCCAGCTGGGTGCAGCTGAAGGGTGACGGGGGGGGTCTGGAGGTGACGGAACCCGCTCGACCCATAGGGTGCACCCATGTTATTGTGGGGTGCACCCATGTTGTTGTGAAGTGCTCCCATGTTGTGGGGTGCTCCCGTGTCATGGGGTGCACCCGTGTTGTGGGGTGCTCCCATGTTGTGGGGTGCACCCGTGTTGTTGTGGGGTGCTCCCATGTTGTGGGGTGCTCCCATGTTGTGGGGTGCACCCATGTTGTTGTGGGATGCTCCTGCGTTATTGTAGGGTGCACCCATGTTATCATAGGGTGCTCCCGTGTTATTGTGGGGTGCACTCGAGTTATTGTGGGGTGCACCCATGTTGTGGGGTGCATCCTTGTTATCATGGGATGCTCCCGTGTTGTTGTGGGGTGCTCCCGTGTTGTTGTGGGGTTATCCCATGTTATCGTGGGGTGCTCCCATGTCATTGTGGGGTGCTCCTGTGTTATTGTGGAGTGCACCCGTGTTGTTGTGGGGTGCTTCTGTGTCATTGTGGGGTGCTTCTGTGTTATTGTGGGGTGCACCCGTGTTGTTGTGGGGTTATCCCATGTTATTGTGTGGTGCTCCCATGTTGTCATGGGGTGCTCCCATGTTATCGTGAGGTGTTCCCATGTTGTCATGGGGTGCTCCCGTGTTATCATGGGGTCCTCCCGTGTTATTGTGGGGTGCACCCGTGTTGTCGTGGGGTTATCCCATGTTATTGTGGGGTGCTCCCGTGTTATTGTGGGGTTCTCCCATGTTGTCATGGGGTTCTCCTGTGTTGTCATGGGGTGCTCCCGTGTTATCATGGGGTGCTCCCATGTTATTATGGGGTTCTCCCATGTTGTCATGGGGTTCTCCTGTGTTATCCCGGGGTGCTCCCGTGCCGTGGGGGGGTGCAGAGCGAGCCCAGGGGCGGAGGAATGCAGGGAAGGAATGTGACGGCCCCCCCGGTCCCCCCCGGCCCTTGCACCCACACAGCTGCCTGGCCCCGGGCCGGCCCGGCTTGGCCGCCACACGCAGGGGGATGGGGCCGCGGCCCCGCTCTAACCGGGGGGGTGTCACCGGAGGGTCCCCACCCCCGAAATGTCCCCCGTTCTCCCCACAGCAGTGCCCGTGGACGTGCTGCGGACGCTGGGCATGCAGGACGGCCGCGACGGCGTCACCATCACCGCCGGCATCTGTCCCCAGCGCCCGGGGACGCAAGACCCCGACTTGGCTTTCCGCGTGGACAACCGCACCCAGCTCAGCGCGCCCACCCGCCAGCTCTTCCCCGGTACGGCACCCATGGCTTGCATCTCCTTTTGGGGGTGCAGAGCCGCCTCTGGGGGGGTCCCTGATTGTCCTCCTATTCGCAGACGGCTCCTTCCCCGAGGACTTCGCGGTGCTGGCCACGGTGCGCGCGCGGCGCGGGGGACAAGCCTTCCTGCTCTCGGTGTACGACGAGCGCGGCGTCCAGCAGCTCGGCGTGGAGATCGGCCTCTCGCCCGTCTTCCTCTATGAGGACCAGGAGGGACGGCCCCCCCCCGAGCGCTACCCCGTGTTCCGCAGGGTCAACCTGGCTGACGGCAGGTGAGGGACAAGGAGTTGGGGGGACGCGTTTCGGGGTGGGGGGTCCGCAGGTCCCTCTCGCTGCCAGCGAGTCCCGTCTCCCCGCAGGTGGCACCGCGTGGCGTTGGCCGTGGAGGGCACCAACGTCTCCTTGCTGGTGGATTGTCACCTCCTGGCCACGCTGCCGCTGGAGCGGGGACCTCAGCCCCTCGTTAGCACCGAGGGGGTGACGATTTTTGGGGCCCGGCTCTTGGATGAGGAGGTTTTCGAGGTGCGTCCTTCCCCAAATCACGTCCCAGAGGCCTTGGCTGACCCTGGTAGGGAGGGGTCTGGGGAAAAGGGGGGGACCCGGTTGTGCTGGGGGGCGCCCTCTGTCCCTAAGGGGTGTCCCTGTCCCCAAGGGGCATCCCCGTCCCCGTGGGGTGACCTGATTCCTCTCCCTGCATTCCTGCCCGCTGCAAATGTCAAGGCAAAGAGACAGCATTGAGGCAAGCGGGGGTGGCCCCCCCAGCCCATTTTGTCCCCAGCAGGCAGACAAGTGTCCCTTTGTCCCCTTTCCCCCCCCGCCCAGGCCACCCCTGGCTCTTGCACCCGTATCCAGGGCGTGCGTCTGCACCCGTTGGGCCCGGGGTGTGAATTTGGGGGGGTGAAACCCGCCACCCCCTCGTGTCCCCCCGTTGTCCTTTGCCGCAGGGTGACGTCCAGCAGCTGCTGTTGGTGGCCGACCCCGAGGCCGCCCGCTCCTATTGCCACCTCTACATGCCCGACTGCCACCAGCCCCTGCTCTACCCGCTCCTCGCGCCCTTCCCGGAGGAGGTGAGCGCCCATACTGGGGAGGGGGACGGCTGGGACCCCGCGGAGCTCCATGTGGGGGGTCACAGGGTCCCCGACACCCCCATTTCTGTCCCTGTCCCCTGCAGAGTGACCTGGAGCCCACGGCCGCCCCACGGAGGAAGGGCAGGAAGGGGAAAAGGAAGGGCAAGGGCAAGGGCAAGAAGAGGAGGAACAAGGAGCTGCCGGAGCAGCCCGAGCCCTCCGCACCCTCTGTCACGGCCAGCCAGGTAGAGAACGCAACTAACTAACCCACTCTTCAGCTGGTTAACCCACCCTGGTTAACCCAGCTCTGCCAACCTGCAACGTGCCAGCGCTGCCGTGGCTCAGCCCCTCACGCCGGCACCCGAATCCGGCTTCAAATCCCTGCGGGTGCCGAGCCCACCGCGTCCTGGAGCCGTACGTGGAGCTCCCGCCTTGTCCTTGCACAATTTGGGGCAAAACGGGCTGGTTTTGGCCACGCTGGCCCCTGTGGAGCGGAACCTTTGGGTCTGCTGGACATGGCTGCCGGCTGCTTTTGAGCGGCTCCTCACAATGATTTGGGGTAGCCCGGTGGCTGGCGTGTCCCCAGGAGGGTGCTGAGCTGTCCCCACAGCTCCTGGCCCTGGAGGGCAGCCCCCCCACCTCCGCCTTCGGCCCTGTTGGCTCTGGAAATGGGTCAGGGCTGCAGCTGGGGACGGTGCCGCCGGCCAACGGTGGCCCCGGGGACGGTGGCCCCTCCTGCCGATGACTCAACCTTGGCCCCGGCGAGCGGGGAGAGACCCGGCGAGGGGTGGCCGTGCTCCAGGTGCTGCTCGGAGCCAAGATTTGGGGGGGAACGGCCGCCCCCGCGCCCCCGAGCAGCAGCTGCCCAGCCCTGACTCGCTGTCCCAGCGCTTTGTCCCAAAACGGGGAACGGCACCGGTGTCCCCAATCCAAGCAGGGGCTGTGGCGGGGTGGGGATGTCCCCAATACACCCGTGACTCCCCCCAAAAGCATCTCCCGGTCCCACGGGACCCCCCGAGGGGTCAGCACCTCCCTCTGCCGCAGCGCTCCCTTCCTCACCCCGCGCCCTTTCCGCATCGCCCAAGGCCAGCGCGCCCACGCCGACGGCGCCGTCCCCGGAGGAGAGCTCCGTGTCACCCGTCCCCTCCAGCCTTGTCACCACCGTCAGCGTCACCCTGAACGGCACCGACCCCTTCGAGGTACCGCCGGGGGCTGGGGGAGGCAGGGGAGGTTCCCACCGCCTTGTCACCCCCCAACGTGTCCCCGTCCCTTAGGATGCTGCTGAGGAGCTTGTGCTTGAACTTGAGGATGGGGACGCTGGAGGTGGCAGCGCGGAGCTGCCGGGCTACGAGGACGATGGTGACGGGGACCCAGCGAGCCGGGAGCGCTTTGGCCCCGTCGAGCGGGAGCGGATGGTGATCCAGGCTGCCCAGGTGACACTGGGGACGGGGACAGGGACCCCCCAGTTATGGCCGGTTGAGCCGGGGCCATGGGGTGGGTCTGGGGGACAAGGGATGGGTCTGGGGGACAAAGGATGGGGTCCAGGGGCCACAGGATGGGTCTGGGGGCCACGGGACGGGATCAGGGGCCACAGGATGGGTCTGGGGGCCATGAGATAGATCCAGGGCCACAGGTTGGGGTTCAGGGGCCACGGGATGGGGTCTGAGGGTCACAGGATAGGTCTGGGGGCCACAGGATGGGTCCAGGGGCCACAGGATGGATCCAGGGCCACAGATGGGGTTTGGGGGCCACAGGACAGGTCCAGGGACCACAGGATGGGTCCAGGGGCCATGGGATGGGTCTGGGGCCATGGGATGGAGTCTGAGGGCCACAGGATCGGTCCAGGGACCACAAGATGCGGTCCAGGAGCCGTGGGATAGGTCAAGGGCCACAGGATGGGGTTCAGGGGCCACAGGACAGGACCAGGGGCCATGGGGTGGGGTCTGGGAGCCACAGGATGGGTCTGGGGGCCACAGGATGGGTCCAGGGCCACCGGATGGATGCAGGGACCTCATAGATGGCTCAAAGCCGTCACCCCAGCCCGGCTCTCAGCTGTTTCACCCCCCCGTGTTTTTCAGGAGCCCAGTCTGAAGGGGCAGAAGGGCGAACCAGCCATCGTGGAGCCAGTGAGTGGGATACACCCCCCCCCGCCAAAAAAGGGCCACATGGCCCCCAGCCCTCCTGTGACACCCCGGGGCCACCGTGGGAGACAGCTGGCAGGACGGGGCTCGTTCTCATCTCCTTTAGGGTCGGCGATTCGAGGGGCCGCCGGGTCCCCCAGGCCCTGCGGTGAGGAGCTGGGGGGGCGAGGGGGGAGCGCGGGAGACGCCGAAGCGTTAACACGCTGCTGTGCTCTGCGCAGGGGGAAACTGGTCCCCTGGGACCACCGGGACCACCAGGGCTGCCCGGGGACCCCGGCGATCAGGTACGGAGGAAACGGGGGGGCTGTGATGGGGCTGTGATGGGGCAGGGGGGCTCTGATGGGGCAGGGGGGGCTGTGACGGGGCTGTGATGGGGTGGGGGGGCTTTGACGGGGCTGTGATGGGGCAGGGGGGGCTGTGATGGGGCTGTAAGGGGCAGGGGGGGGTGTGATGGGGCTGTAAGGGGCAGGGGTGCTGTAACGGGGCTGTGATGGGGCTGTGATGGGGCAGGGGGGCTGTGACGGGGCTATGATGGGGCAGGGGGGGCTGTGATGGGGCTGTAATGGGGCAGGGGGGCTGTGATGGGGCTGTGATGGGGCAGGGGGGGCTGTGACGGGGCTGTGGTGGGGCAGGGGGGCTGTGATGGGGCTGTAAGGGGCAGGGGGGCTGTGACGGGGCTGTAATGGGGCAGGAGGGGCTGTGAAGGGGCTGTAATGGGGCAGGGGGGCTGTGATGGGGCTGTAATGGGGCAGGGGGGGCTGTGACGGGGCTGTGATGGGGCTGTAAGGGGCAGGGGGGCTGTGATGGGGCTGTGATGGGGCAGGGGGGGGCTGTGACGGGGCTGTGATGGGGTGGAGGGGCTGTGATGAGGCTGTAAGGGGCAGGGGGGTCTGTGATGGGGCTGTAAGGGGCAGGGGGGGCTGTGATGGGGCTGTAAGGGGCAGGGGGGCTGTGATGGGGCTGTGATGGGGCAGGGGGGGCTGTGACGGGGCTGTGATGGGGCTGTAAGGGGTAGGGGGGCTGTGATGGGGCTGTAAGGGGCAGGGGGGCTGTGATGGGGCTGTAAGGGGCAGGGGGGCTGTGACAGGGTCAGAGCCGCCCCGCGGCGGGCCGGGGGGGCCGCGGTGTCCCGGTGCGTGCCGGGGCGTGCCGGGGCGTGCCGGGGCGCTGGAGCTGCAAGCCCTGAGCTGACAGCTCGTGACAGCGCGGTGACGGCTCATCCCCCCCCGCCCCCCCACCCCAGGGTCCCGCGGGACGGCCGGGGCTGCCGGGAGCCGACGGGATCCGCGGCCCCGCGGGGACCATGATCATGTTGCCGGTGAGTTTTGGGGACGGACAGGACCCTCGGGGACAGCTCTGGAGGCGACACCGAGCTGGCTGGCCCCGGGGGGTGGGCGCTAGGGGCTCCCCACACCCCTCACCCTGCTCCATACCCCCCCAGTTCCAGTTTGGGGGGGACTCCCTCAAGGGCCCCACCGTCTCTTTCCAAGAAGCCCAAGCCCAAGCGATCCTGCAGCAGGCGAAGGTACAGACCCCCCCAGGACCCCCCCAATGACCCCCCCAAACCAGCCCCCCCATTTCCCCTCAACCCCTCTTCCCTTCTCCCCCCAGCTCGCCATGAAGGGCCCCCCAGGTCCCATGGGGCTGACAGGCCGCCCAGGACCACTGGTGAGTACTGGGCCAATGTGAAGTGTGTGTGCGCCCCCCCCCCCAAAAAGCACATCTCAAACCTTCACCGGGGGGTCTCCATGCTTTGTTTTTTTAGGGTCTACCTGGACACCCAGGCCTGAAAGGAGACGCTGGGGACATGGGGCCACGGGTGAGAGAAGAGGGGTGGGGGGTGATGCCCCTGGGAGGGGGCTGGTGAGCCCTGACCCCCCCCCCAAACACTGATCCCCCCCTTTTCTCCATCAGGGTCCCCGGGGGTTGCAGGGGCCGCCGGGGCCACCGGGGAAACTGGGCAGACGGGTAAGAACTGGAGGGCTTGGGGTTTTGTCACCCCCAAATGTCCCTGCCCAGCTGTCACAGTGCCCCTTTTCCGGGGGGGGGCTCTGAGTTCTGGGCCCCTTCCCACCCCCCCGGATTTGTCTTGCAGGGTCGCGCTGGAGCTGACGGTGCCAGGGGACTCCCGGGGGACACCGGCCCCAAGGTCTCTCACGGGGGGTGACATTGGTGCTGGGGGGTCTTGGTGTGGCGGGGGGGGGGACAAGAGCTCAGCCTGATGCTTGTCTGACCCCCCCCAGGGTGACAGGGGCTTCGATGGGCTGCCGGGGCTGCCGGGAGAGAAGGGCCACCGGGTAAGTGGGACCTCAGCATGTCCCCTCCTGTCACCCTGTCCCCACGTCACCCTCTCTCTTGTGCAGGGTGACATGGGAGGGGGCCTCAGTGTGTCCCCTCCTGTCACCCTGTCCCCCCCTCACTCTCTTCCTTGTGCAGGGTGACATGGGGGGGGCCTCAGTGTGTCCCCTCCTGTCACCCTGTCCCCACACCCCCCTCACCCTCTCTCTTGTGCAGGGTGACATGGGGGGGGCCTCAGTGTGTCCCCTCCTGTCACCCTGTCCCCACGCCCCACGTCACCCTCTCCCTTGTGCAGGGTGACATGGGGGGGGCCTCAGTGTGTCCCCTCCTGTCACCCTGTCCCCACGTCACCCTCTCCGTTGTGCAGGGTGACATGGGGGGGGGGGGGGCCTCAGTGTGTCCCCTCCTGTCACCCTGTCCCCACGTCACCCTCTCCCTTGTGCAGGGTGACATGGGGGGGGCCTCAGTGTGTCCCCTCCTGTCGCCCTGTCCCCACGTCACCCTCTCTCTTGTGCAGGGTGACTTGGGGAAGCCAGGACCAACTGGCCCCCCCGGGGAGAAAGGCGCCAAGGTGAGGAGTTGGGGGGGGGGACACGGGAACACATGAACCCCGCTGGTTTTGGGGGGGACACATTCAATTCCATTCTGTCCCCCCCAGGGCTCCGATGGCCTCCCAGGACCTCGGGGACAACCAGGGGAACCTGTGAGTACCCCACCTGGCTTCTCCCCCAGCCCAAAGAGCGGCGGGGAGGGGGGGGACACAAGTTTGCCCCCCCCATTTTCTTCCTTCAGCTTTTTGGGGAAGAGCTTTGCGCACCAGACTCCCCCACCCTGGGGAATTTGGGGTGCTGGGGTCACCTGAGCCCCCCCCGACCCCCCTGTCTTTGTCCTTAGGGTGCACGAGGCCTCATTGGCACCCGTGGCCCCCCCGGCCCCCCCGGCCCCCCGGTATGAGACACCCATCCTTCTATCCGTCTGTCTGTCTGTCCCCAAGGGGATTTGTCTCTGTCACCCATCACCTTGGGGTGCGGTGTCACCCTGACCCCCCCGTTCCTCCGCAGGGTGCCAGCGGCATCGACGGGGCACCGGGGCCCAAAGGCAACGTGGTGGGTGTCACGGGGGACCCCCCCCAACCCGAATTAAGCCAAGAAGTGTGGGAGCAGCACTACTGGGTGCTCTTGGGGGGGTGCTGGGGGTCATGGGGGGTGGTCTAAGGGGGGTTTTTTACTGCGCTGATGGACTTTGCCCCCCCCCCAGGGAATCCAAGGGGAGCCGGGACCCCCGGGACAGCAAGGGAACCCTGGGCCGCAGGTACCGCTGCTGTTGGGGGGGCAGTGGGGTGTCCCCACAACACTGGGGGGTCCCCAGTCTCCCCCCATCACCCCGCTCTGTTCTGCAGGGTCTCCCCGGCCCCCAGGGCCCCGTCGGGCTCCCGGGGGAGAAGGTGAGTGGATTTGGGGGGGGGACACCCCGACATCCCCAGCTCCGAGCAGGTCCTGGGGGGCCCAGGGGTGTCCCCTTGGTGTCCCCATGTGTCCCCCTCTCCCGCAGGGCCCGCCGGGGAAGCCGGGAATCCAGGGGGTGGCTGGGGCCGACGGGCCCCCGGTGAGTACAGGCTGGGCGGGTCACTGTGTCCTTTTGGGGGGGGGGGGGGTCACTGTGTCCCCTGGGGGGGTCACTCTGGTCCCCAACACAGCGGGGACACCAGGGCAGTGTCACCATCCCAGTGTGTCCCCACAGGGTCACCCTGGCCGAGAAGGACCAGCCGGAGAGAAGGGCCTCCAGGTGAGGGGCTGTCCCCCCCAGCACCCCAAATGGGGGGGGTAGGATCCCATTTTTTTTAGGGGGGGGTCCCCATTTTTGTCACCTCTCTCTCTGTCCCCAGGGCCCTGTGGGTGCCCCCGGTCCCGTTGGTTACCCGGGACCCCGGGGGGTGAAGGTAAGTGGACCCCCCACCTCTGCATGGTGTTGGGGGGACAGGAGGTGTCCCCCGTGGGTTAGGGGACACACAAGCCCCTCTGTGTCCCCTCTGTGTCCCCTCTGTGTCCCCTTTGTGTCCCCTCTGTAGGGAGCGTTTGGTGTGCGGGGCCTGAAGGGCAGCAAGGGGGAGAAGGTAAGAGGGGCCCCAGGGGACAGGAGGAGGGTCCTTGTCCCCGCTCTTGGGGGTCACTCATCCTTGGGGCGGGGGGGGACACTTGGGGACAGCCCCTCTGGTGGGATTTGGGGCTCAGCTCCACATTGTGACCCCCCACCTGGGGCTTGCTAATGCATTCTCACCCCCCCCCCCCAAATGTGTCTTTGTTTCAGGGAGAAGATGGATTCCCTGGCTTTAAGGGGGACATGGGCCCCAAGGGGGACCGGGTAAGTGGGGTGTCCTGGGGGGGGCTCATGGGTGTCCCCTCCTCAGGGCTGTGGGGGCTGTGAGTGCCACCATGTGCAGGACATAGCTCTGTTGAGGTGGGGGGGGACACAGTTGGGGACCCCAGGGAGGGGCCCTGTGTCTGTTGGGGACAGCTGGGGACCCCGGGGAGCAGCTGTGTGTTTTGAGGGGACAGTTGGGGACCCCTGTACCCCCCCAGCGTGCTCCCCCCTCCGCGTTCCCGTTGCAGGGTGACCAGGGCCCGCTGGGTCCCCGCGGCGAGGACGGTCCCGAGGGGCTAAAGGGACAGACGGGTCTCGTGGGGGAACCAGGTGCTCCCGGCCCCGCAGGCGAGAAGGTGAGGGGACCCGCGTGTCCCCCCGTGTCCTCTCATGTCCCCCCATGTCCCCTGTGTCCCCCTGTGTCCCAAAGTGCCCACCTGTGTCCTCTTGCATCCCCCTGTGTCCTCTCATGTTCTCCCGTGTTCCCCATGTCCTCCCGTGTTCCTCCGTGTCCTCTCATGTCCTCCCATGTCCCTTGTGTCCTCCCGTGTCCCCTATGTCCTCCCGTGTTGCTCCGTGTCCTACTGTGTCCCCCCATGTCCCCTGTGTCCCCCTGTGTCCCAAAGTGCCCACCTGTGTCCTCTTGCATCCTCTTGTGTCCTCTCATGTCCCCCCATGTCCCCTGTGTCCCCCTGTGTCCCAAAATGCCCCCCGTGTCCTCTTGCGTCCCCCTGTGTCCTCTCATGTCCTCCCGTGTCCCCCATGTCCTCCCGTGTCCCCCATGTCCTCTCGTGTTCCCCCATGTCCTCTCATGTCCTCCCATGTCCCCGTGTCCTCCCGTGTCCCCCCATGTCCCCTCATGTCCCTCCGTTTCCTCTTCCTCTATGTCCTCCCATGTCCCCCCATGTCCTGTGTCCTCCCATGTCCCCCCGTGTCCTGTGTTCCCCCATGTCCCCCATGTCCCCTTGTGTCCCCGTGTCCCCACAGCTCAGCTCCACTCTCTCCCTTGCAGGGCAAACTGGGGGTGCCGGGTCTCCCGGGGTATCCGGGGCGCCAGGGCCCCAAGGTGAGCACAGAGGAGACTTTGGGGTGTCCCCATGACCCCAAGTGCCACCTCGGCCCTGGGTTGTCACTTGTCCCCTCTCTCCTTAGGGCTCCACCGGCTTCCAGGGTCCCACAGGGCTGGCGGGCGAGAAAGGCAAGAGAGTGAGTCAGCCCTGTGCCAGTGTCACACTGTCCCCCCTCCCTGTCCCCCAAATCCGGCTCTGTCCCCACGGTCCTGGTGTCACAAACGCGCTCGGGCTCGCTCTGTCCCCTGGGGGACACTGCGGGGGCTGCTGTCCCCATAACGTCCTCTGTCCCCGCAGGGCAAGGCCGGCCAGGCCGGGCAGACGGGACAGCGGGGGCCACCGGTGAGTCACGCGCTCCCTGCCCGCTTCCCCAGTTCCCAGCCCAGTTCCCAACCCCATTCCCAGCCCAGTTTCCCAGTTCCCAACTCAGTTCTCCAGTTCCCCAGTTCCCAGCCCAGTTTCCCAGTCCCTAACCCCATTCCCAGCCCAGTTCCCAGTTCCCAGCCCAGTTCCCAGTTCCCAACCCCATTCCCAGCCCAGTTCCCTATTCCACTCCCATCCCAGTTTCCCAGTTCCCAACCCAGTTCTCCAGTTCCCAGCCCCATTCCCAGCCCAGCTGCCCAGTTCCCAGCCCAGTTTCCCACTCCACTCCCATCCCAGTTTCCCAGTTCCCAACCCAGTTCTCCAGTTCCCCAGTTCCCAGCCCAGTTCCCAGTCCCTAACCCCATTCCCATCCAGTTCCCAGTTCCCAGCCCAGTTCCCAGTTGCCAACCCCATTCCCAGCCCAGTTCCCAGTTCCCAGCCCCATTCCCAGCCCAGTTCTCTATTCCACTCCCATCCCAGTTTCCCAGTTCCCAACCCAGTTCTCCAGTTCCCCAGTTCCTGGCCCCATTCCCAGCCCAGCTGCCCAGTTCCCAGCCCAGTTCCCAACCCCATTCCCAGCCCAGTTTCCCAGTTCCCAACCCAGTTCTCCAGTTCCCCAGTTCCCAGCCCAGTTTCCCAGTCCCTAACCCCATTCCCATCCAGTTCCCAGCCCAGTTCCCAGTTCCCAACCCCATTCCCAGCCCAGTTCCCCAGTTCCCAGCCCCATTCCCAACCCCATTCCCAGCCCAATTCCCTACTCCACTCCCATCCCAGTTTCCCAGTTCCCAGCCCAGTTCCCAGTTCCCAACCTCGTTCCCAGCCCAGCTGCCCAGTTCCCAGCCCAGTTCCCAGTTCCCAGCCCAGTTCCCAGTTCCCAAGCCCATTCCCAGCCCAGTTCCCAGCCTCATTCCCAACCCCATTCCCAGCCCAGTTCCCTACTCCACTCCCATCCCAGTTTCCCAGTTCCCAACCCAGTTCTCCAGTTCCCAGCCCCATTCCCAGCCCAGCTGCCCAGTTCCCAGCCCAGTTCCCCACTCCACTCCCATCCCAGTTTCCCAGTTCCCAACCCAGTTCTCCAGTTCCCCAGTTCCCAGCCCAGTTTCCCAGTCCCTAACCCCATTCCCATCCAGTTCCCAGCCCAGTTCCCAGTTCCCAACCCCATTCCCAGCTCAGTTCCCCAGTTCCCAGCCCCATTCCCAACCCCATTCCCAGCCCAGTTCCCTACTCCACTCCCATCCCAGTTTCCCAGTTCCCAACCCCATTCCCAGTTTCCCAGTTCCCAACCCCATTCCCAGCCCAGTTTCCCAGTTCCAAACCCAGTTCTGCAGCTCCCAGCCCCATTCCCATCCCAGTTTCCCAGTTCCCAACTCAGTTCCCCAGTTCCTATCCCCATTCCCAGCCCAGTTCCCCAGTTCCCAACCCAGTTCCCCAGTTCCTATCCCCATTCCCAGCCCAGTTTCCCAGTTCCCAACCCAGTTCCCCAGTTCCTATCCCCATTCCCAGCCCAGTTCCCCAGTTTCCCAGTTCCCAGCCCCATTCCCAGTTCCCCAGTTCCCAGTTTCCCAGTGCCCCCCCCTCACCTCTTTGCCCCCCGCCCGCAGGGTCTCCCAGGGGAGCGGGGGCTGCCCGGCCCCACGGGAAAACCCGGCCCCAAGGTAAGTGGCACCTTGACCTTGTCCCCACTGTCCCCACGTCCCCATCGCCTGCCTTGTGGGGGGGGCGCTGCCAGTGGGGCTGATGTTGGGGGGGGGTCTTTACTGTCACCCTCTGCCTCTTTCTGTCCCCACAGGGAGATCCCGGCCATGACGGGGCCCCCGGCGCCGTGGGCGAGAAGGTGACGGGGATGTCCCCAGGATGGGGACAACGGGGTGCTGGGCATGGGGACCAGTTCCCAACCCCATTCCCAACCCACTTCCCACCCCAGTTTCCCAGTTCCCACCCCCATTCCCAATTTCCCCCTCCCACCCCCTGGGTGCTGGGGGGGCCCTGGGTGGAGCCGCTGACCAGGGGGTTTCTGTCCCCCCCCAACAGGGTCCCCAAGGTCCCCAGGGCCCCAGCGGCTTCCCAGGCACCAAAGGGCCCCCGGTAAGCGGTGACAACGCGCGTGGTCCTGGCGTGACGTGGGGGGACAGCGGCTGCCGCGTCCCCCCCCTCCCCTCACTGTGCCCAGAGGGGGTGCAGCAGAGGGGGGGTCCCTGACGCGGGGTGTCCCCCACCCTGTCCCCTCTGCTCCGCGCAGGGTCCCCCCGGGAAGGACGGTTTGCCGGGACACCCGGGCCAGCGCGGCGAGCCGGTGGGTGCCCCGATCCCTTCCCCAGGGTGGGGGGGACACTGGAAATACACAGCGTTCACCCCCCCCCGCACCCCCATTTCCTCTCCTCTGCAGGGGTTTCACGGCAAAACCGGCCCCCCCGGCCCCACGGGGGTGGTGGGACCGCAGGTGAGGATGGACACAGGGGGTGTTTAACTTGGGGGGGTTCATCACCCCCCCCCAAAATCTCACCCCGCGCTGTCCCCGCAGGGTAAATCAGGCGAGACGGGGCCCGTGGGGGAGAGGGGGCACCCCGGCCCCCCCGGCCCCCCCGGGGAACAGGGGTTACCCGGCGGCACCGGCCGAGAGGGAGCAAAGGTAGGAGCCGCACCGGGGGGGTCCCACCGCTCGCCGGGACCCCCACACCCTAGAACAAAGTGGGGGGGCTGGGGTGACCCTCACAGGGCTCGGTGTGGGGGGGGCAACGCTCTCTGCTCCTCCTGTCCCCTTGCAGGGTGACCCCGGCCCCCCCGGCAGCCCCGGGAAGAGCGGCCCCCCCGGCACCCCCGGCTTCCCCGGCACACGGGGGGCACTCGGAGAGACGGTCAGTGCTGCTCGGGGCGCCCAAAGTGGGTCTGGGCCACGGTGGGGGGGGCACTTCTAACCATCCTTCTGCCCCCCCAGGGTCCACCTGGCTTGAAGGGGGGTGAAGGGCCCCCCGGCCCCCCCGGCCCCACGGTGAGTACAAAGCGTGGTGGCGTTCAGGGGGTTACTGGAGCTTTGGGGTGTCTATAGGGATATCTGTGCTCCTTGGGGAGCCATTTTGCGCCCCCCCCAGCTGAAAATTCCTGTTGAGGAAGAGGAAGGTTTGTTTGGAGAGGAGGAAGACGGGGGGGTCTTCCCATGTCCCCCCCCCCACGTCTCTTTTCTCCCCAGGGTTCCCCTGGCGAGCGAGGCCCCACGGGGGCAGCTGGAGGCATCGGGCTGCCGGGCCGGGGGGGTGCGCAGGGCCCCCCCGGTCCCATTGGAGAGAAGGGCTCCCCGGTAGGTGCAGGGGGGGTGCAGGGAGGGGACAAGCTGAATGTCGCCCCCCTCCCCAGCCCCTCAGCCCTTTCCTCTTCCCCCCAACAGGGCGAGCGGGGGCCCGTGGGACCGGCCGGGCAGGACGGGATCCAGGGTCCTGGGGGGCTCCCAGGGCCAAGTGGCCCCCCTGGCCCTGCCGGGGAGGATGGGGACAAGGTAAGTGGAGGGGGGGGGCGCACACACCCCCCTCCAGCGATGGCTCCTTGTCACTCCGAAGGGAACGGACCCCAGGCCAAGTGTTGGGGACGAGTCCCCTCGCAGATCTGGGGGACACTTGGAACGGGGGGGCGGGTTTCACCTAAAAGGGGGGGGGTTTCCCTGAGGTTGTTATGTGCCCCCCCCTCGCCACCGCGGGTTCTTACCCCATTTTCCCCTCGGGACAGGGTGAGATGGGGCTCCCCGGCCAAAAGGGCAGCAAAGGTGACAAGGGCGATGCGGTGAGTCCAGGGGGTGCTCTGTGTATGTGGGGGGGGGCTCTCCAGAGGGTGGGGGGGACATTTGGGGCTGCCCTAACCCTATGTGGGTGCTGCTGTCCCACAGGGCCCCCCCGGACCAACAGGGATCCAGGGACCCATGGGGCACCCCGGTCCTGCGGTGAGTAGCTGCTGAGCACCCTGACCGCCCCCAGATTAAACTCCTCATCCCCTGCCCCCCCCCCGCCCCACACTTTGGGGTCTCTATGGGGCAGGCGGTGCTGACCCCCCCTTTCTGTTGCCAGGGAGCGGACGGGGAGCCGGGGCGCCGGGGGCAGCAGGGCATGTTCGGCCAGAAGGGGGACGAGGGATCGCGGGGACACCTGGGCCTCAGCGGCCCCCCCGGCCTGCAGGTGAGGACTCGGGGGGGGACACAAGGGACACACGCCTTGGGGCACCTTCTGCCTTGCCCCGAGGGGCCTGCAGACCCCCCCGGGTAACCGCTGCTTCCCCCAGGGCATGCCGGGCCCCCCCGGCGAGAAGGGCGAGAATGGAGACGTTGGCCCCATGGTAAGGAAACCCCCCAGGTCTGTGCCCCCCCCTCCGCCTAATCTCCCTTCTACATTTACATTCTGACCCCCCCTCTTTACATTCTGACCCCCCCCCTTTACATTCTGACCCCCATTTACATTCTGACCCCCCCCTTTTCAGTCTGACCCCTCCCCTATACATTTTGACCCCCCCTTTGCAGTCTGACTCCCCTTTACATTCTGACCCCCCCTTTGCAGTCCGACCCCCCCTTTACATTCTGACCCCCCCCCTTTTCAATCCGGCCCCCCCTTTACATTCTGACCCCCCCTTTTCAGTCCGACCCCCCCTTTACATTCTGACCCCCCCTTTGCATTCTGACCCCCCCTTTTCAGTCCGACCCCCCCTTTACATTCTGACCCCCCCTTTACATTCTGACCCCTCCTTTTCAGTCCGACCCCCCCTATACATTCTGACCCCCCCTTGGCAGTCTGACCCCCCCTCTGTGCTCCCCACAGGGTCCCCCCGGCGCACCAGGACCCCGTGGGCCACAGGGACCCAGCGGTGCCGAGGTCAGTACGGCCCTGGGGGGCTCCGGGGGGGGCTGTTGGGTGTCCCCGAGCGGGGGTTCACCCCATCCTCCTGCTTTAGGGCCCCCAGGGGATGCCGGGCGGCGTGGGGCAGCCGGGCGCCGTGGGAGAAAAGGTAAGCCCCACTTTTGGGGGGGGGATAGGGGGCAGAGCTGTGTGTCCCCCCCCAGCACCAAGCAGTGTCTGCCCTGTTGGTTTTTGCCCCCCCAGGGTGAACCGGGTGAAGCGGGAGACCCCGGAGCCCCAGGGGAGCCCGGACCCCCTGTGAGTATCCCCGAGGGGGCTGGGGGGGGGTCTTTTAGGGACAAAACAGGGTGGGGGGCAGATCCTGGGGACACTTTTAGTGTCCCCTCCTGCTCTGATGTCCCCCCCCATCCCTCGGCAGGGTGTGAAAGGGGACGTGGGGGAGAAGGGGGATGCGGGGCCATCGGGGGC
This sequence comes from Nesoenas mayeri, assembly GCF_963082525.1. Classification (NCBI taxonomy): domain Eukaryota; kingdom Metazoa; phylum Chordata; class Aves; order Columbiformes; family Columbidae; genus Nesoenas; species Nesoenas mayeri. The sequence goes on along the minus strand of NC_137567.1, from coordinate 870,820 downwards.
AGCGGGACCCCCCGGCAAGAAGGGGCCACCGGGAGACGACGGAGCTAAAGGCAACGTGGTGAGTGGGGGGGCACACTGCCCCGAGCCCCCCCGTGTTCCCCCTGCTCACCCTCTGGTCCCATTCCCTGCTGTCCCAGCAGGCGGAGGGTTTGGGGCTCCCTCTCTGTGCCCCCCCATCATGTCCCTTTCTCCCCACAGGGTCCCATCGGCTTCCCGGGTGACCCCGGCCCCCCCGGAGACCCCGGCGTGCCAGTGAGTAGCCCCGCCTCGCCCTTTCGAGGTGACGCTGTGCTGTCACTGCTGTGTCACCCTGGGGTGGCGATGGGGTCCAGAGGTGCCAAGACCCGCCCCGTTCTCTCCCCAGTGACCCGACAGCCTGGGGGGGGTAAAGTGGGGGGGTAAAGTGGGGGGTGCTCACTGTCCCCTGTGTCACAGGGGCTGGACGGCGCCGCCGGAGAGAAGGGTGACAGTGGGGACCCTGGTTTGCCGGTGAGTGGGACAACTGGGGGTGTTGTGGCTGCAGAATGTGTGAGGGGGTCACATTCCCAGCGGGGGGGCTGTGACTGAGCCGTGCTGCTTCCTTTCCCCCCCCTCCACGTGCCCCCCGCTCCTGGCTGCGGGACTGTCCCCTCGTCCCAGCTCTGGGATTGTCCCCTTGTCCCCTCACCCCAAATTCCCACTGGAATCATTTCAGGGTCCCCCAGGAGCATCAGGGGAGCCGGGACCCCCGGGCCCCCCCGGCCGGAGGGTGAGTCGGGGAAGGGCGACGGTGACATGGGGTGGGGGGACAGCGTGGGGTGACGTGTGACGGCTGCAGCTCCCGCTGTCCCTGTCCCCTCACCCAGGGACCCGTGGGACCGACGGGGCGCGAGGGCCGGCAGGGCGAGAAGGGTGCCAAGGTGAGTGGCGACTCCCCAGACCCCCCCTTTGAAAACCCTGGGGGCAGGAGCAGACCCCCCCTGCTTCTTGCAGGGGGGTGCCAGCCCCAAAACTCTGTCCTCGTGTCCCCAGGGACAACCAGGCACCGAGGGGCCACCCGGGAGGACGGGCCCCGTGGGGGCGCAGGGACCGCCGGGCCGGCCGGGCCCCGAGGGGCTGCGGGGGATCCCCGGCCCCGCCGTGAGTTGGGGGCTGCAGGGGGACATTCCCCATGTCCCCAAAGCCCCAGCTGGGTGACATCCCCTTGGGCACCAGGGGTGTTGTGGGGGGGCCCCTTTCCCACACCGTGTCTCTTGCAGGGTGAACAAGGCTTGTTGGGGGCTCCGGGCCAAGCGGGACCCCCCGGTCCCCTGGTAAGTTGGGGTGAGCGAGTTGGGGACCCCCCGGTGGGGACGTTGCGGGGTGCGCGACACCCTCCTCTTGCAGGGTCCCGTGGGTTTGCCTGGCCTCAAGGGAGACCCCGGCCACAAAGGAGACAAGGTGAGAGGAGGTGACAGTCACACGGGGTCACCCCAATTTGTCCCTGAGCCCCCCACCTCTGTCATTGGGGTGGGGACACTGTGTGACACTCCTCTGTCCCCAGGGCCACGCTGGCCTGATCGGGCTCATTGGGCCACCGGGAGAGATGGGGGAGAAGGGAGACCAGGGGCTCCCCGGCATCCAGGGCCCCCCCGGACCCAAAGGAGACCCTGTGAGTGTTTGGGGTCTCCCCTGAGCTTTGGGGGGGGAGGCACGAGGGACAGGGGGACATGGGGGTGACGCTGTCTCTATCCACAGGGTCTGGCTGGCCCCGCCGGCCCCACCGGCCCCCCCGGCCCCCCTGGGCTCTCGGTGAGTGTCTCCTTGTGCCGGGGGGGGTCACCAAGGGGCTCCTGCCCACCCTTAACCCCCCTGGGGGGCGTAGAGGAGCAGGTGGGAGCCCCAGGGAGGGGACACTGGGGGCCCAGCCAGTGTCTCTCTCCTCTTTTCTCATCCCACAGGGTCCCTTGGGGCAGAAGGGCTCCAAAGGCTCCCCGGTGAGTGCTGGGGAGGGACAGTGACAGCGGGGGGGGGGGACACAAATATACTCCCAGGGGACAACCTGAGACCCGTCCCAGCGCCGCGGGGCTGAGTCCTCTCCATTAACAGGGTGCTCTGGGTCCTCGAGGCGACACCGGCCCCCCCGGCCCCCCAGGACCACCGGTGAGTAAGCGACGCTTTGGACAGACACCCCTTCACTCTGTCCCCTCCCTGTGGGGGGGTCTAATGTCCCCTGTCCCCCCCACCCTCCTGCCTTCCCCCCAACCCGCTGCTCAACCCCATCCACCCAGGGCCCTCCAGCCGAGCTGCTGGAGCCGCTGCCCTCGAGCCGGAGGCACCGGCGAGCGGCCGAAGGGGCCGGGGGGGAGCAGCAGGGCCCCCCCCGCGGCACCGAGGGGCTGGAGGAGGTTTACGCGGCGCTCAGCTCCCTGCGCGGCGACGTGGAGCGGCTGCGGCGGCCCCTGGGCACCCCCGAGAGCCCCGCGCGCGTCTGCCGCGAGCTCCAGCTCTGCCACCCGCAGCTCCAGGACGGTGAGGGGTTGGTTTTGGGGGGGACACGCGGTGAAACGTGCCCCTGGGCAAACCCCGATCTGTCCGTCTGTCCGTCCTCCCCAGGCGAGTACTGGATTGACCCCAACCAGGGCTGCTCCCGCGACGCTTTCCGCGTCTTCTGTAACTTCACCGCCGGCGGCGAGACGTGTCTGTTCCCCGATAAGAGATTTGAATCGGTGAGTTTGGGAAGGTGCAGGTGTCCAAACCCCCCAAAACCAACCCTCTCTGGGGGGGCGCACGATGGGGGCGACTTGGGGTTCGCTTTCCCCATCCCTATGGGCTTTGTCCCCAACACCACGTCACCCCCAGGTCCGCCTGGCCGCCTGGAGCAGAGAGAAACCGGGGACGTGGTACAGCACCTTCAAACGGGGCAAGAAGGTGGGTGCTCCGCGTGCCGGGGGGGCCACCAACATCACCCCCGTCCCCTGGGCGTGTGTCCCAGCCCCTCTCCCGTCCCCCCCGCTGCAGTTCTCCTACGTGGACGCGGATGGGAACGCCGTCCCCGTCACCCAACTCACCTTCCTGCGGCTCCTGAGCGCCAGCGCCCGCCAGAACTTCACCCTCCTGTGCCAAAACGCCGCCGCTTGGTACGACGGCCGCACCGGCACCTTCACCCGCGCCCTGCGCTTCCGCGGGGCCAACGACGAGGAGCTGGGCCACGACCACCCGGCCACCCCCGTACGCGGCCTCCACGACGGCTGCCAGGTGGGTCACCGGGACGCCACGGCTCCGGCACCCAAACCGCGTGGCCCAACCTGCACCGGCGCCGCGGGTGCGACGATTCCATTCCAGAATCCCGGGATATCAGGGGTTGAAGGGACCTCAAAGCTCATCCAGTGCAACCCCCCAGGGCAGGAACACCCAGCTGAGGTGACACAGGAACATGTCCCTGTCTTGGAACTGAGGGGCCACAACTGGACACACTATTCCAGATGTGACACACTATTCCAGGTGTGGCCTCCCCAGGGCAGAGCAGAGGGGCAGGAGAACCTCTCTGACCTACTGAGCACCCCCTTCTAATCCCCCCCAGGTCCCATTGGCTTCCTGGCCACAAGGGCCCAGTGCTGGCTCAGCCCACAGCACCCGCTGTTCCCAGCTGGTCTCCCATCCAAGCACTGACCGGGCCCGACCCTGCTTAGCTTCCCACATCAGACGAGATGGGGCGTTCTCAGCGTGCTATGGCCATATATATATGTATATACATATATGTTCCCCATGTATTTCCTGATAGTATCTCAACTAAAGGTCAGAGTAGAGGGGCAGGAGAACCTCTCTGTCCTACTCACCACCCCCTTCTAATGTATCCCAGGTATCGTTAGTCTCCCATCCAAGCACTGACCGGGCCCGACCCTGCTTAGCTTCCCAGATCAGACGAGATGGGGCGTTCTCAGGGTGCTATGGCTGTATATATTTTATATATATATATATATCTGTGTTCCCCAAGTATATCCTGATAGTATCTGAACCAAACCCTTTTCTCAAGGGCAGCATAGGGGGGCAGGAGAACCCCTCTCAACCTACAAACCGCCCCCTTCTAACCCCCCCCAGGATGCGATTTCTCAGCCTTTTAACCTTTTTCTGTGCTAAGGGAGCGAGCAGGACCCCTTCTCCTTGCGGGGGAAGCTGTGCCGGGGCTCCATCCTCCCGACACCCCCCCTTTCCATATTGATCCCCATTAATGTCACCCCCCCGGCTCCTCTTCTCCAGACCCCAGCTCTTTGTCCCTTTCCTCACAGGGTAGACGTGTCCCCCCATCGCTCACCCCACATGTCACGTTTGTCCTCCCCCCGCAGGGTCGCCACGGCCAGGAGCGGACGGTGCTGGAGGTGACGTCGTCGCGCGTGGAGCGGCTCCCCCTGACCGACGTGGCCGTCCTGGATTTCGGTGACACCAACCAGAAATTTGGCTTCGAGCTGGGACCCGTCTGCTTCACGGGCTGAGCCCCGGACACCGCGTGGGGAGGGACGGGTTATTTTGGGAGGGGGGGGTCACCGGTCCCTTTGCCACCCCCCCCGCGCCAGGGCCAGCGACCCAGCGCCTGCTCTGGCAAACTCAGGACTCGGAGCCGCCGCGGTGCCGTCCCCTCCTGCCCCCCCTTATTTATACTGCGGCGGGGGGGATGTGGGGTAGGGCACCCCAATCTGGGGGAGGGTTTTGAGCCGGGTCCCCCCCCTTGGTGCTAAAACGCTCCCCAACAACCCCCTTAGTGAAGCACTGGATGTGGCGACGCCACCAGTCGGCCCAATGCTGGGGGGGCCTAATCCGGACCCCCCCAAAGTGTCCCCATGTCCCCACGCCAGGACACGAGCCGGGGGGATTTGGGGGGGGTGTTAAACCTCCTCCTTCACCCCCTAACGCTCTGCCCCTCCGTGGGGGGGTGGGGGGAGCCCCCGTCGCTTTGGGGGGGTCACGGCACAGCCCGTCTCCCCCAGCAGAGGGGACATGGGACGGGATTGGGGACACGCGCGGCTCAGCCCCGCGCCCGGTGCTGTCGCGGTTACTGTACCATAAACCGACTGTATCGAACGCGGCCCCCGCCCCAAATCTGTGCAGATCCTCATGAAAACGGGCAGAGGGGGGTCCCCGCCCCCCCAAAACGGGGGGTTGTGATGCCCTGAGGCTGCCGGCCTCGTGTCCCCATTGTCACTGGGGTGTCAATCCGCTCGGTCCCCTGGGGGGGCTGCAAGGGCAGGATTGGGACCTGGACATGGGGGCAGCTGGACCTGGGTACCCCCCACCCCAAACACCCCGGGGCAGGACCTGGTGGGGCCCCCCCAAACCTCCATCCCAAGGGACCCCGGGGCAGGAGAGGGGACCCGGTGGGGACCCCAAAACCTCCATTGTGAGGGACCCGGGGGCAGGAGAGGGGACCTGGTGGGGTCCCCCCAAACCTCCATCCCAAGGGACCCGGGGGCAGGAGAGGGGACCTGGTGGGGCCCCCCCCAACCTCCGTCCCAAGGGACCCCAGGAGAGGAGAGGGGACCTGGTGGGGACCCCAAAACCTCCATCCCAAGGGACCCCAGGGCAGGAGAGGGGACCTGGTGGGGACCCCAAAACCTTCATCCCCAGCCACCCTGGAGAGGGGACCTGGAGCAGGAGGGGGGACCCGGGGGGCTCCCTAATTCCCCCCCCCAAAACCTCCATCCCCAGAGACCCCAGAGAGGGGACCCCGAAGCAGAAGAGGGGACCCGGAGTTGTCCCCCAAAACCTCCCTCCCCAGGATCCCTGGAGGGGGGACCCGGCGCTGCCCACCTAATTCCCCCCCCCGCCAAACCTCCCTCCCCAGGGACACAGCGAGGGGACCCGGGGCCGCCCCACCCGTGGGACCGTCCGTCCCGCCGCGTCCCCCGCGCACCCCCGGGGCCGGGCTGCGGGGACCGGGGGGACATGGGGACCGGGGGGTGACACGGGTACCGGGGAGGGGGATGTGGGTACCGGGGGTGACACGGGTACCGGGGAGGGGGACACGGATACCGGGGGGGTGACACGGGTACCGGGGAAGGGGACACGGATACCGGGGTGGGGACACGGGTACCGGGAGAGGGGATGCGGATACCGGGGAGGGGGACTCGGGTACCGGGGAGAGGGATGCGGGTAGCGGGAGGATGGATGCGGATACCGGGTGGGGCGGACACGGGTACCGGGGGGGGGGGGGTGTCACGGATACCGGGAAGGGGACACGGGTACCGGGGGGGACATAGATACCGGGGGGGGGGACATGGGTACCGAGGGGACACGGATACCGGGCCGGGGGGACACGGGTACCGGGGAGACACAGATACCGGGGGGGGGGGACACGGGTACCGGGGAGGGGGGGACACGGGTACCGGGGGGACACAGATACCAGGAAGGGGACACGGGTACCGGGGGGACACGGGTACCGGGGAGAGGACACGGGTACCGGGGAGGGGACACGGGTACCGGGGAGGGACACACACGCTTGGCCGCCCCCTCCCTCCCGGTCCATCCCGGTCCGGTTCCGCCCAGCCCGGCCCGGTTCCCCCCGGCGCCTCCATCCTCCCGTACCGGGCGCGCCGCCCCCTGCACCGGGGCCGGTGCGGCGGCTGCAGCCGGTGCCGCGCGGGGCCCGGTCGGGGCGGGGGCGCCGAGAAACGCGGCGGCGGCGGCTGCGGGGCCCGGCCGGGGGATGCGGCTGCGGCGGCGCTGAGCGGCTCCGGGAGCGGCTCCGGGAGCGGCGCGGGGAGCGGCCCCGGCCCGCTGAGGCTCCTCCGGCAGCGCTCCCGGTGAGGCGGCTCCGGCGGGGTCGGTGCCTGCAGGATGCGCTTCCTCCCCGGCCTCCTCCTCCTCCTCTCCGCCGGCTCCCCCGCGATGCAGGTGAGGGCGGGCGGGGGGACACGGCGGGCCGGGGGGGGGCCGGGCGCTGCCCGCAGCCCCCCCGGGGATGCCCGTTTGGCAGCGGGGCCGGTGGGGATGCCGGGACCCGCCATGGGTGTGTCCCAGGATGGGGACACCGGGGGACACCGGGGGACACCGGGGGACACGGGGCACCCCGCGGCGCCCGCTGAGGGACGCTGGGGGGGTTGTGGGTGGCGCTGGGTGCAGCCCTGGGGTCCCAACGCCCTCCTGGGGTGGCTGTGGTGGGGACAGTGGAATGTCCCCTGTGGTGCCACCCGGGTGGGGACAGTGGAACGTCCCCTCCCTTGACACCCCTGGGGGGCCCGGACTGCGCCCCGGGCGCTGGGGCACCCGCCCCATCCCAGCGATGGGGACACGCGGGTGACAGGTGGCTCCGGTGGGACCAACACGTGGCCACCGATGGGTCTGTCCCGATGTCACACGATGGCCTGGATCCCATGTCACCCGGGTCACACCACACACCCCGGGCTGTCCTCAACACCTGCGTGGACATGGGGTGCCAGCTGTCCCCACCCTGGGGACACCGCGGGGCTGTGGGGGCGTCCGGCCCAGCCAGGGGGGAACAGGCACCCATGGGTGCACCCCAACTGGGCTTGGGGCCCCGTGTGCTGGGCTGAGCTGCCCGGGGGGGGACAGGGGGTGACATGGGTGCCCTTTGAGCTGCCACCACAGCAGCACCGGCCTCCTCCTCGTCACCCAGAGCCAGCTGTGCTCCAGCTGTGCCGGCGCTGGCAGCTGCGCGGGTGCCACAGGGTTGTGCGCCGTGTCCCGGTGAATCCGCCACCACGTCCCGGTGACACCGCGGGTGACGCCGTCCCAGCGCCCGCGTGCCGGGGCAGCGGTGGGGAGGTCGGGAGGTGCCAAGGGGTGAGAGCGCGAGGCCGCAGCTCCGTGTCCCCATGTCCCCCCTGCACCCCGGGGCTGCCTCCAGCCTCCCAACCACCTCGGCTGGGCTGGGGACCCACCTTGGGGACACGGCTGGTTTGGAGACTCCCCATGGGGACATGGCTGGTTTGGGGACCCACTATGGGGACACGGCTGGTTTGGTGACTCCCCATGGGGACATGGTTGGTTTGAGGACTCCCCATGAGGACATGGCTGGTTTGGGGACCCGCTATGGGGACACGGCTGGTTTGGAGACCTGCTATGGGGACACGGCTGGTTTGGTGACCCACTATGGGGACATGGTTGGTTTGGGGACTCCCCATGGCGACACAGCTGTTTTGGGGACCTGCTATGGGGACATGGTTGGTTTGGGGACTCCCTATGGGGACACAGATGGTTTGGGGACCCGCTATGGGGACACGGCTGGTTTGGGGACCCGCTATGGGGACATGGTTGGTTTGGGGACCCGCCATGGGGACACAGCTGTTTTGGGGGACCCGCTATGGGGACACAGCTGGTTTGGTGACTCCCCATGGGGACACAGCTGGTCTGGGGACACCCTGGGTGTCCCTATCCCCCCCCCCCGGAGCCCCACAGGTCTCCCCTGCTCATGTCCCCAAGCCCCAGGTGACGGGGCTGCTGTGGGACCCTGGTCCTGTGGGTGCCACCCGCCCGGGGGGCTCATCCGGGATGTGGGTGCTGGATGGGGCCTGGGGAGCCCTGGGCGGGGGGTCTCGTTGTTCCCCCTTCCCCCCTAAACGGCTGCTCTGCTCCCGCCCCCCAGGGGGTTTGGGGTGGGAATGTGACCCCCCCCAGGCTGAACCAGCTCAGCCCCCCTAACGAACAAACCCGAGTTAACGAGCTGTGGGTGTCCCCGTGGGTGTCCTGTGGGTGTCCCCGTGGGACACAGGGCTGGTAGCAGTAGGGACATGGGGGAGGGGGGGGTTGGAAGCCCCACCCTATGGCTTTGGGGTCACCCCCCCAAAAAATGGGTCCTTAAGTGGTAACTGCACTGTTGGGGGGCAGAGCGTGGGGACCCCACCTCGGGTGGTGGCTGCACCCAGCGTGGCCCCCCCCACTCCTCGTGGGGCCCGATCCCCACTCGGGGGGGTTCCTGGGTATTTAAGGGAGGGGGGTCTCAGATGTGAGCCCCCCCGCTTTGGTCCCTCCTGGGTGGCTCCACCTACCAGGGGACACGGGGACAATTGTCCCTGCGGGTCCCCTCCCCGAGCCGGTGTCAGGAGCCCCCCCCGCCACAAAACCCGCGTTGGGGGGCCTGTTTGGGCGGGGGGGGGTGTGGGGGGGGGGGGTGTGGGGGTGTTCCCCGTGGTCCCCCGTGTGCTGTGCGTGGGTGTCCCCACGCGGTGGCGCTGTGGGACCGCGACACGCGGGACGGCGACACGAACTGGGGGAGGACGCTCCAAGCCTCGGGGGTCCCGGGGGGGGGGCACCCGCAGGCAGAGGGTTTGGGGGACCCCGGGGGACCCATGGGGAGCGTCCCCGCGGCTGTGGGGGCTGAGGAGGGAGAGGAGGATTTGGGGGGTCTGGGGGGACCTTGGGTGGGATCGTCCCCAACCGGGACTGGGTGGGACCACCCTGATCTGGACCCGTCCCGAACCCCTAACCGGGATCAACCCGAACCGAGACCACCCCGAACCGGGACCAGCTGGGACCCCCGAACCGGGATCATCCCGAACCGAGACTGGGTGGGACCACCCTGAACCGGGATCATCCCGAACCGGGATCACCCTGTACCGGGACCAGCTGGGATTCCCGAACCGGGACCGTCCCGAACCGGGACCAGCTGGAACCCCCGAAACGAGACCATCCCGAACCGGGACCACCCCGAATCGGGACCAGCTGAGACCTCCCGAACTGGGATCATCCCGAACCGGGACAAGCTCAGACTCCCCGAATCGGAATCATCCCGAACCGGGACCAACTGAGACCCCGCGAACCGCGACCATCCCGAAGCGGGACCAGCTGGAACCCCCTAACCGGGATCAACCCGAACCGAGACCACCCCGAACCGGGACCAGCTGGGACCCCCGAACCGGGACCATCCCGAACCGGGACCAGCTGAGACCCCTCGAATCGGGATCATCCCGAACCGGGACCACTCCGGAGCGGGACCAGCTGAGACGCCCCCGAACCGGGACCATTCCGAAGCGGGACCAGCTGGAACCCCTTAACCGAGATCACCCCGAACCGGGACCAGCTGAGACCCCCCGAACCGGGATCAACCCAAACCGGGACCAGCTGAGACCCCCCGAACCGGGACCATCCCGAACCGGGACGAGCTGAGACTTCCCGAACCGAGATCATCCCGAACCGGGACCAGCTGAGACTCCCCGAACCGGCATCACCCCGAACCGGGACGAGCTGAGACTCCCCGAACCGGGATCATCCCGAACCGGGACCAGCTGAGACCCCCCGAACCGGGATCAACCCAAACCGGGACCACCTCGAAGCGGGACCAGCTGAGACCCCCCGAACCGGGACCATCCCGAACCGGGACCAGCTGGAACGCCCGAACCGGACCCACCCCGAACCGGGCCCACCCCGAACCGGCTGGTCCACCCCACCCCATCCCCCTCCCGGGGCTCCATCCCAAGCCGTTCCGAGCAGACCCGCCCCAAAGCGGGGCCGTACCGGGCTGGCCGGGGGCCAGCGGCGCCGACGTCACTCCGGAGCGGCGCCGGCCCCGTTAAAAGGGCGAGCGCGGCGCGGGGGCTCCGCAGGCGGCGCGGCCGGTGCGCGGTTCGCCCCGGTGGGCACCGGGCGGCACCGGCGGGCGGGGAAGCGGCGGCGGGGGGGGCGGGAGGGGGGGGCTGTGATGGGCATGCGGCGGCGACGGCGACATGACGGTGCCGCTGCTGAAGATCGGGGCCGTGCTGAGCACCATGGCCATGGTCACCAACTGGATGTCCCAGACGCTGCCGTCGCTCGTGGGGCTCAACGGCACCGCCGTGTCCCGGGCCGGCACCTCCGAGAAGATCGTGAGTCTGCCCGGTACTGCGGGTACCGGGGGGGGGTGCGGGGTTTGGGGGTGGGGGGGGGGATGCGCGGAGCTGCGCCACTGAAACCGGCACCGGCGGGCTGGGTGACCCCGGGATGTCGCACACGGGGACCCCCCCTTCGCTTCCCTCCGGGCACCCCCCCATCCTCCTTCCTGCGCTTTCCCCATGGATACAGGACCCCCCCACTTTGCTGGGGATTCCCCCAGCATGGAGACCCCCCCCCCATTCCGCCGCCGGGGCACAGGGATCCCCTTCCCAGTGCCCTCCCCCCCCCCAAGCAGGGTGCACCAGGGACCCCCCAGTGCGGTGGTGTCAGGGGGGTGAGTCGCCCAATGGAGGAGACCCCCCCAAGGGGGGTCAGGAGCCCCCATCTTTCCCCTGGTACATCCGAGCTGGGTAGTTCCAGAGGGCTGGGGGGGCTGGACCGAGTGGTGTTGGGGGGGGGGGGGTGTCACCCATCGTTCCTATTCAGGAGCCCCCCCCCAGAGCCAAGGCAGGGACACCCCAAATTTGCCCTGGGGGGTCTCCAGGCTGGTGTCACCCATGGGAGAGCGGGGGGTGGATGTGGGGTGTGAAACCAATTGGGAGCTGGGGGGGTTGGGGGGACGGGGGGGGGCAGGTTTTGGGGTGCTGGGCTGAGCTCTGGGTGATGCTGCAGTAACTGGGGGGTCCCCCGGGGAGGGGGGGGGCTGCGGGGCCTGGTTGGCACCCAGTGGGGGACACCGGGGTCCTTTGTGGTGAGAACCGCCCCCCGCGGTAGCTGGGGCTCCCCATTTTGGGTTTGGGGAATCCTGTCCATGGGGGTGCTTGTGCCAATCGCAGTTATGGGGGGGGGGGATGTGATGCAGTTTGGGGGTGTTGGAGGATGGGCACAGCCCATCTGGACCCCCCCACTCCCAGCAGTGACCCCCCCAGAGTCATTGGTGGGGGGGTCACCAAACTGCCCCCCCCCCCACCCCGGCTCTACCAAACCATGAGGCTCTTTACCTGCAGCCTTCAATGCAGCGGGATCCCGGGGATCCCTCGGGATCGTTTTGGGGGTTCGATTCCCAAGCGACCCTCTGCAGAGGATGAGCGCGGTGGCCTTCATCATCATCATCATCATCATCGTCGCCACCAAACAGGCAATCATGTTGCAGGGCAATTAGCGGCGCTCGGGGTAACGCGGGCGCCGCTCTCCGATAATTAGTTAATCATTAATCACTCTTCGGCGATGGGTGTAAAACCATTAATCACCGGGCAGCAGCGCGGCCGACGCGGCTGGAACGGGCACAGCCGCCCACGGGGCTGATCTCCCACCTGGGTTTAGCAAAGCGGGGCTTTTCCCTGCTGAAATAAGCCGAGCTTACCCAAAACGGGTTCTATCCTCCAGGCTTTGGCCGGTGGGGCCTTTCGCTGTTGTTTTGGGGGTCCCGAAGCCCCTTCCTAGAAAACAGCGGTTCCGTTTCTGCCCGGACACCCAGAGCTGGGCTCACCCAGGCCTGGCTTGGCTGGTCCCATCCACTCAGCCCCCTGGGACCCCCGGCTTTTGGGGCCCCCCGCTTTTGGGAACACCCACTTTTGGGGACCCCGGCGCCATCAGCGTCTCCCATGGAGCAACAAGGTGATGGGGAGCGAGCGGAGCATCCGCAGCGGCTCCATTGCGAGGGGGTAGAGATATAGAGGGGCTCTTGCATCCCCCCCATACTGATTTGGGGCGCACCCCATGCATGCTGAGCCAAGGGGCCGAGCGGGGACTCTTGGGGACCCCGTGGTGTCCCCAGCTCCTGAGGTGTCAGCAATTTCTCCTCTCCGGCTCCGGCATCTTGCCCGGGGAGCTCTAATTAATAACCCAGCGACAGATTGCACAGCCTGCGTTTAACCTCATCACAGCGCCGGCGGGCGCCGAGCCGCACCCCCAGCCATGCCCTCCATCCCATTGGGGGGTGTTATATCCGCATGGCGGGGGGGCTGGATGCAGGAAAGCATCCCCCCAGGGGCCTATGGATGCTCACCTATGGGGCTGGACCGCGGGGTCCCGGCGCCGTTTGGCTCCGAGCGCCGCCCGCATCCTGCCCGCCACGCCAGCTGCCTGCTGTTCATTATTCATTAGCCCTCTATCAAGTATTTATGGCGCGGCCAGACGGGTCCTGGCGAAGGCGAAACGGCTCCTCGGTGACTGCGGATGCTCTGCCTGCCTTTTTGGCTTTCGTTTCAGTAGGCGGGTGTGTTTTGGGGGGAGAAATGAAGGTTTTGGTGCCCAGGATGATTCTGGGAGCGTAAGGGTTGGAGGTTGCGCCGTGGGGACCACAAACTCCCCTTCCCAATATATATTGCCGATAATTGCTCATTAATTTAATCCACATGCCATAGCGAGCGGCCGGCGCCTTCCTAAGGGTTTGTTGCCCCCCGATGTGACTTGTCACCGGGATTCGCTCCATCTCCACTGGAATAAACCCTCTATCTACCCCCCCCGGTGATAACGCAGCAATTTACCCACTTAAAGGCGAGTTTTACGCCGCCGGTTCATTTATCTTGGAGGCTGGAGAGCGGCGTTTGGTCCAATAAATCCCTTCCGATGGGAAACATGACGTTAAAACCACGGCGTGTAAAGCAAAGTGTCGTCCCCGGCTTGTTATGGGGAGCGGGTCATTTATCTTCGCCCGGCTCGGCACGGAGAGCGCTGAGCGTGCTCTTGATTTCCATAATTAATAATTATGAATTACCCATGAAATGCTAAATGGCCCGGCGCAAAAAACACCGCGTTACGGCGCGAATAAATCACCAAAGGGGAGGGAGAGTCATCTCTCTGCGTGGGTTTTCGGAGCCGGTGAAATGGGGGGACAGGGAGCGTGCAGTGGGTGCCCCCAATTTGGGGTGCAGGGGGGTGTGCTGGTATTTGCCCCCAAGGGACTCAAAATTCAAGGGGAAGAAGGAATTAGCAATTTGTGCTTGTATGAAATGGTGTCGTGGAGGGAGTTCCTGTCTCGTTAGTTCAATTAGGGGGAAATAATGGGCTGGGTTTGTGGGAGGGAGAGGAGGGACATGGTGCTGGCTGGTGGGGATGATGGGGAGCGGTGGGAGGTGATGGGGAGCGGTGGGAGATGATGGAGAGCGATGGGAGATGATCATGGGGAGCGGTGGGAGATGATGGAGGAGCTGTGGGGATGATGAGGAGCTGTGGGGATGATGGGGAGCGGTGGGAGATGATGATGGAGAGCGATGGGAGATGATGATGGAGAGCGGAGGGAGATGATGATGGAGAGCGGTGGGAGATGATGGGGAGCGGAGGGAGATGATGATGGAGAGCAGTGGGAGATGATGAGGAGCTGTGGGGATGATGGAGAGTGGTGGGAGGTGATGGAGAGTGGTGGGGGATGATGGAGAGCAGTGGGAGACGATGAGGAGCCGTGGGGATGATGGAGAGCGGTGGGGATGATGGAGAGCAGTGGGAGACAATGGGGACCAGTGGGGACGATGGAGAATGGTGGGAGATAGTGAGGAGCCATGGGGATGGTGAGGAGCCATGGGGATGGTGAGGAGCCGTGGGAGGTGATGGAGAGCGATGGGAGATGATGATGGGGAGCGGTGGGAGATGATGGGGAGCGGTGGGAGATGAGGAGGAGCCGTGGGGATGATGAGGAGCTGCAGGGATGATGGAGACTGGTGGGAGATGATGGAGACTGGTGGGAGATGATGGAGACCGGTGGGGATGATGGAGAGCAGTGGGAGATGATGAGGAGCGGTGGGGATGATGGAGAGCAGTGGGAGATGATGAGGAGCGGTGGGGATGATGGAGAGCGGTGGGGATGATGGAGAGCGGTGGGGATGATGGAGAGCGGTGGGGATGATGGAGAGTGGTGGGAGACGCTGAGGAGCGGTGAGGATGATGAAGAGCGTTCCCTCCCCATTCCCTCCCATCCCACCGTCATTTTGCAGCCAGCGCGGCACTTGCGGGAAGCCGAAATCACCATATTTCGGAGCAGATGCGCTTTGCCGCCACCGAGCGGGGATGGTGCCGGCGCTGCGGCGCTTCAGGAAGGGTTTGGGGCGCTCACCCTGATGCCGGCACCTCATCCCCTTGCTGCCTTGTCCCCAGATGGGTGACAAGGCGGCTCCGGTGTCTCACCAAGGCGACGCCAGCCCTGTGGGTTTTGGGGAGCCCGGGTGGGCGTGGGGAGCCCGGCGTGGGCTCCGGCACCCTTGGGGGGCCCTGACACCCCGTTATCTCTCCCACAGACCCTTTTCCAGAGCCCCGACGAGGGCTGGCAGGTTTACACCTCGGCTCAAGCGCCCGACGGCAAATGCCTGTGCACGGCCGTCATCCCCGTGCAGGGCACCTGCTCCCGCGACCTGCGCAGCCACCAGCTCCGCCAGCTCATGGAGAAGGTGAGCGCTTAATCAGCTGTTAATTGGCATAACCAACCCGCTAACGAGGCGGTTAATTGGTGGACACAGCCTTGCTTGTTGTCCCAAACCCGGGGTTCTTCGCTGTGTGCGATGCGGTCGAATCTGAGCGCACAGAGACGAGATGTTGTTTATTACTAATTAGTATTGTTTCTTGGTAATTCCTGATTGGGGTGTTTTGCAAGTCGCTCCTGTCTTGGGTAGACGAGCAGACTGACCTAAAACCAAGAGGATTCTGCCAACAGGATTCATTCCTTTAAGTGGTAACGACTACAGTTCGCGCCTTTGGGACTGAATGTATACACACAGACACACATATATATCTATATATATATATATATCTATCTATATCTATATATCTATATCCCATCTTTTCTAATTATATATATATATATATCCCATCTTTTCTAATTATATATATATATCTATATCCCATCTTTTCTAATTTTTTATATATATATATCTATATCCCATCTTTTCTAATTTTTTATATATCTATATCCCATCTTTTCTAATTTTATATATATATATATCCCATATTTTCTAAACTATTCGAGTGACTGCAACACAACCACCACATGTTGCGGTGTAACATATGAATAGAACAGTTACCAACACAATAATTACAATCGGTTTCCTGAATCAGGAATCCAGGACACCAACGGCATCCAAACGCATTGAGATCCATACGAGGTTTTATTATGTACGGATGCATCCCATAGGACCTTCCCAAATCTCCGCCAGCCCACTCGTGATCCTTTTGGGCTCATCAACAGATTCCACGCACCTTCCCCTCCCCTTATTTAATCCCCCCCTGGTTTTCACACGTCCGCACCGCAAATCCCATTAAACTTTCATTATACGGTGCCGCAAAGACGCCTCTTGAGCAGCTCCCTCCCGATGCGGCGGCACCGTAAATACCGGCGCTCATAAATAAATAACCATTTGAGGCGCACGGCCACGTTCGCACCGTTTGAAAGCCTGGAAATATAATAACTTTGCCGGCTGCGGCAGATGGAATTAAAGAATGAACGCTCATAGAAATGTGCGCTCGGGTGGGTTAAGAAAGCAAATAAGAGCTGAAAAAGGATGAGTAAACCACGTTGTTTTATATGTTAAAGATGCGGGGGGAAGAGTTTTATCACAAGTGTTTAGATAAATGCCAGCGCGGTGGAGCTGGAAGATGCTCGTCCCGCGGTTCCGTGTCCCCATCCCCTTCCTACCTCCACAGCCCAAATTCTCGGTGCTGCAGAGGGTTTGTTAATTAGCCCAAGGGGTAATTAACCCCCCGTCTTGCCCCGCAGGTGCAGAACATCTCGCAGTCCATGGAGGTGCTGGACCTGCGGACGTACCGGGACCTGCAGTACGTGCGCAACACGGAGTCGCTGATGAAGGGCTTGGACTCGCGGCTCAAGGTGGCCGCTGAGAGCCAGCGGAGCCTCAACGCCAAGAGCTTCCAGGTGAGCCCGCGCGGCCCCCCCGACGGGGCGCTTGCACCCCCCGGACCTGCTGGCATGGTGGGGACGGGCACGTGGTGAAGCGGGTGGGCATCCTCGGAAGGGTCCTGCTTTGGGTGGCCCAGGGGCCGAGCATCCCTGTGGTGTCCCCAGGGTCGAGCATCCTTGCAGTGGTCCAGGGGCCAAGTGTCCCTGTGGTGTCCCCAGGGTCGAGCATCCTTGCAGTGGTCCAGGGGCCAAGTGTCCCTGCAGTGTCCCCAGGGTTGACACTGCATCCCTGCGGTGTCCTCAGGGCCGAGCGTCCCTGTGGTGTCCCCAAGGTTGACACTGCATCCCTATGGTGTCCCCAGGGTCCAGCATCCCTACAGTGGTCCAGGGGCCAAGTGTCCCTGCGGTGTCCCCAGGGTCGAGCATCCCTGTGGTATCCCTAGAGCTGAGCATCCTTGCAGTGGTCCAGGGGCCAAGTGTCCCTGCAGTGTCCCCAGGGTTGACACTGCATCCCTGTGGTGTCCCCAGGGTCGAGCATCCTTGCAGTGGTCCAGGGGCCGAGCGTCCCTGCGGTGTCCCCAGGCTTGACCTGCACCCCTGCAGTGTCCCCAGGGTCGAGCATCCTTGCAGTGGTCCAGGGGCCAAGTGTCCCTGCAGTGTCCCCAGGGTCGAGCGTCCCTGCAGTGTCCCCAAGGCTGAGCATCCCTGCAGTGTCCCCAGGATTGACCTGCATCCCTGCGGTGTCCCCAGGGTCGAGCATCCTTGCAGTGGTCCAGGGGCCGAGTGTCTCTGCGGTGTCCCCAGGGTCGAGCATCCCTGTGGGCCCCGAGTGTGGAGAGCGGACGCGGTGCAGGAAAAGGTGCTCAGACAACACAACCCACCCCCAGTGCCACATTCTGCCACCTCCCCGGGTGCTGCGGGGTCGGGGGGATGCAGGGGGAGCCGTGGCGGTGACAGCACAGCAGAGATGGCCAATTCCCAGCCCATCTGGCTGCGAATCCACACCTCTAATTAAACAAAACACGGCTCTTCCCCGGCAAAGCCACGATTCCCACCTGGCGGGCGCCGTGTGCCGATCGATGCAGCCTGCGATGCGGTGCTGCGGCGGCTCCGCGCCCCCCAGAAATCCCATCGCCTGCCCCCCCCTGGCTGGGGCACCGGGTTATTTTGGGAAGCTCGGAGCTCGGTCCTGACAGCTCAAGAGCGTTTGTGTCTCGGGAGCCGCTGGTTCTGGGCACTGGAGGCCGCTCGGGTGGACGCCGACAGCTGCGGAGATGAGGCATTGATTAAACAGGGGATGTCTGGGCTGGTTTAAGCACGGCAGGAGGTGCTGAGCCCTGCGGAGGGGGGGACATGGGAATGCTGGCCCAAAATCCAGCCCAAAATTAAAGGTGATGAGGGAGGGAAGGCGCCGTGTTCCCGTGAAAACCCACGGGGCCGTGGGATGGTGGATTTAGAGCATCCTTGAGCGAAGGAGACTTGGCTGCTCACAGCCAGGACTGGCCTCCTAGGCTGAGCTTAACCTCTTAACCTCCTTCTTGCGCTCGGATAAGCGGGGATTCTGCACCCCCGGCGTGTCGCTCTGCCTGTTGCTCTTGTTGCTGCATCCCTGCTCCCCGGAGCATCGCTCCATGCACAGACCCTGCTGGGGCCGCATCCTGCTCGGTTCCCCTCGGCGACAGCGCCGGTATGATCACCCGAGCGCTCGCAAGACACAAAGCCTTGTAATTGCTATTAATTACCAACCCAGGGAATAGGGCTTGTCCCTGGTGCGTTAACGAGGCTGCGGAGCCGGAAAGCTCCTCGCTACCCCCAGAGGGACGGACAGACGGACAGAAGCACCACCAGCCTTCAGGATGGGGCTTTGTTTAAGCCAGGAGGGGTGTGTTTGGTTGGTTTTCTTTCCTCTTACACCCCTTAAACAGGAGCTGAAGGACAAGATGACGGAGCTGCTGCCGCTGCTGCCCGTCCTGGATCAGTACAAGGCGGACACGCGGCTGATCGTGCACCTGAAGGAGGAGGTGCGGAACCTGTCCGGGAGCCTGCTGGCCATCCAGGAGGAGATGGGCGCCTACGACTACGAGGAGCTGCAGCAGCGGGTGCTGATGCTGGAGGCTCGGCTGCACGCCTGCATGCAGAAACTGGGTATGGTGTCCCCCGCCCCGTGCAAAAACTGGGTACGGTCCCCCCGTCCTGTGCAGAAACTGGGTACGGTCCCTGCATCCTGTGCAAAAACTGGGTGTGATGCCCATCCTGTGCAAAAACTGGGTACGGTCCCCCCGTCCTGTGCAGAAACTGGGTGTGATCCCTGTGTCCTGTGCGAAAATGGTATGATCCCCCTCCTGTGCAAAACTGGGTATGATCCCCCCGCTCCTGTGCAAAAATGGTACGATTCCCCCTTCCAGTGCAAAAACTGGGTATAATCCCCCTCCTGTGCATAAAGTGGGTATAATCCCCCTCCTGTGCAAAAATGGTATGATCCCCTTACAGTGCAAAAAGTGGGTACGGTCCCCCTCCTGTGCAAAAATGGTACAATCCCCCTCGTGCAAAACTGGGTACGACTCCCCCATGCTGTGCAAAACCTGGGTATGATTTCCCCCTCCTGTGCAAACTGGGTACGATCCCCCCTCCTGTGCAAAAAGTGGGTATGATTTCCCCCTCCTGTGCAAAAATGGTATGATCCCCCCACCCTGTGCAAAAATGGTATGATCCCCCCACCCTGTGCAAAGTCTGGGTATGATTCCCCCCTCCTGTGCAAAAAGTGGGTACGACTTCCCCCTCCTGTGCAAAAATGGTATGACCCCACCCCCCCCCGTGCAAAAGTGGGTATGATCCCCACCCTGTGCGAAATCTGGGTACAATTTCCCCCTCCTGTGCAAAAATGGTATGATCCCCCCCCCCCGCCGTGCAAAACTGGGTGCGATACCCCCCTGTGCAAAAAGTGGGTCCGGCGGTGTCTCTTCTTTCAACACCCCCATCCCACTGCCCTGTCCCTTGTCCCCAGCGGCTCCTGGGGGGTCCCTGTTGGCTCCCGGGGTGTCCCCGTTGGGTGTGAGATGCTCGCTGGGCGGTGTCGCGGTCCTGGGTGTCCCCCCTCCAATTCCAAGCTCTTTTTCCCCCCCCGCAGGCTGCGGGAAGCTGACGGGCGTCAGCAACCCCATCACCATCCGAGCGTCGGGCTCGCGCTTCGGGTCGTGGATGACGGACACGATGACGCCCAGCGCCGACAGCCGGGTGAGCGACACGGCCCCGCGGGGACGCAGGGGACAGCACCTTCCGACGCGCTCCCTGGGGTGCACGCGCCTCGGTGCGCGCTCTCTGGGGCGCATCCTGCACGTGCACGCTCGCCGGGGTGCTTGCACCCTTGTGCACGCTCACCTGGGTGCTTGCACCCTTGTGCGTGCTTGCCGGGGTGCTTGCACCCCTGTGAATGGTCACAAGGTGGTTTGCACCCTTCTGCATGTTCACTGGGGTGCTTGCACCCCTGTGCATGGTCACCAGGGGTCCTGCACCCCTGTACATGGTCACCAGGGCTCTTGCACCCTTGTGCACGCTCGACGGGGTTCTTGCACCCCTGTGCATGCTTGCCAGGGCTCCTGCACCCCTGTACCTGGTCACCAGGGCTCCTGCACCCTTGTGCATGGTCACCAGGTTGTTTGCACCCTTGTGCATGCTCGCCGGGGTGCCCGCACCCTTGTGCATGCTTACCAGGGTGCCTGCACCCATGTGCACGGTCACTAGGTGGTTTGCACCCTTGTACATGTTCACTGGGGTGCTTGCACCCTTGTGCACGCTTGCCGGGGTTCTTGCACCCCTGTGCATGGTCATGAGGGCTCTTGCACCCTTGGGCGTGCTTGCCAGGGTTCTTGCACCCTTGTGCATGGTCATAAGGGCTCTTGCACCCTTGGGCGTGCTTGCCAGGGTTCTTGCACCCTTGTGCATGGTCACCAGGTTGCTTGCACCCTTGTACATGTTCACTGGGGTGCTTGCACCCTTGTGCATGCTTGCCGGGGTTCTTGCACCCTTGTGCATGGTCACCAGGGCTCCTGCACCCTTGTGCATGGTCACCAGGGCACTTGTACACTTGTGCATGGTCACCAGGGCTCTTGCACCCCTGTGCATGGTCACCAGGGGTCCTGCACCCCTGTACATGGTCACCAGGGCTCCTGTACCCTTGTGCATGCTTGCCAGGGTTCTTGCACCCCTGTGCATGGTCACCAGGGCTCCTGCACCCTTGTGCATGGTCACCAGGGCTCTTGCACCCTTGTGCATGGTCACCATGGTGTCCACACCCTCATTAAAAATTAGCCAAGAATTGATCTCAGAAAGAGCAGAAAACGTGGTTAAAGGGGGAAGCCAGAAAAACGTCGCGTCCCGGAGCGTGAACGGCTACATGTGCGGGGCGGGGGGGCCCAATCTCACTGGGGGTGGGCACTCCGTTTGTGCCGGGCTCCCCTAACCCGAGCCCGCCGCAGGTGTGGTACATGGACGGCTACTACAAGGGCCGGCGCGTCTTGGAGTTTCGGACCTTGAACGACTTCGTGACGGGGCAGAACTTCGTGCAGCACCTCCTGCCGCATCCCTGGGCCGGCACCGGCCACGTGGTCTTCAACGGGTCCCTCTACTACAACAAATACCAGAGCAACATCGCCGTCAAGTACCATTTCCGCTCCCGCAGCGTCCTGGTGCAGCGCAGCCTCGCCGGCGCCGGCTACAACAACACCTTCCCCTATTCTTGGGGAGGCTTCTCCGACATCGACTTCATGGTGGATGAAAGCGGCTTGTGGGCCGTCTACACCACCAACCAGAACGCCGGCAACATCGTGGTGAGCCGGGTGGACCCCCAAACGCTGGAGGTGCTGCGGAGCTGGGACACGGGGTACCCCAAACGCAGCGCCGGCGAGTCCTTCATGATCTGCGGCACGCTCTACGTCACCAATTCCCACCTCGCCGGCGCCAAGATCTATTTCGCCTACTACACAAACACTTCCAGCTACGAGTACACGGATATTCCCTTCCACAACCAGTATTCCCACATATCCATGCTGGACTACAACCCGCGGGAGAGGGTGTTGTACACCTGGAACAATGGCCACCAGGTCATCTACAACGTCACGCTGTTCCACGTCATAAAGACGTCGGGGGAGCTGTGACCGCTCGCTCTCGCCGGCTCTTATTTTTCTACACTTCAGCCTTATAGCCGTTCTCGAGGGGACGGAGCCTTCCTCCTCCTCCTCTTCCTCCTCTTTGAGTTGTATTTTATTCATTTATTTGGTTCATGGCGCATGGATCTTCCGCCTTCATTCGAGCTGAACTCAGTTTCTTTTCAATTCTCTTGATTTCTTTTCCAATTTACATCATTATTTTGATGGCAAATAAAAAACGGTCTCGTCGTTCGATGGGGCTCGTGCTGCTGCTTTTCTTTCCCTGATTTTTTGTATATTTTAAAGGGTTATTTCTATTTGGCGCTCGGCGCCTTGGTCCCCCCTCCCTTCCCCGCATCCTGTATTCTCCAGATGTGCGCCGGCAGCCAGAAACGTTGTTTATGGGCATGTTTAATGCATGCGGGTGCGGCGCTGGGGAAATTACAGCCAGGAGGAAGGGAAGGGAAGGGAAATCATAGCGAAGCTGCGGCAAGCGGGGGGAGCAGCCCCCGCACCCCAAAAATGAGCACCCATGGGGAAGTGGGGAGGGGGTGAAGCCCCCTGAGGTCACCTCAATGTTGCGGGTTCCCCATAGTCCTGGGGACTTTTGGGCAGGGAAAAGGGGGGGGCTGGTGCAGCCCTGGAGCCCCAAATTGGGGCTGGGAGTGCCCCAAAGGCTCCTCCAAAGAGGGAGGAACATGGGATAATTCCCACTAATCCCATCAGCCGCGTGTGTGCGAGACGAGCAGGTTTGGGGGCTGCTCCCCATGGCTCTTCCCGATCCCATTCCCATTCTGATTTCCATCCCCATCCATATTATTCCCATCCCGTTCCTTCCCCATTCCCATCCTCATCCCTGTTCTCATCCCATTCCCATCTCTGTTCTCATCCCAATCCCATTCCCATTCCATTTCAATTCATATTCCCATTACCATCCCAATTCCCATCCTCACCCCTATTCTCATCCCATTCCCATCCACATCCCCATTCCCATCCTCATCCCTATTCTCATCCCATTCCCATCCATATTCCCATCCCCATTCCCATCGCTATTCCCTTCTCATCCCCATTCCCATCCCTGTTCTCATCCCAATCCCATTCCCATCCATATTCCAATCCCCATTCCCATCCCGATTCCCATTCCTATTCTCATCCCAATCCCATTCCCATCCATAGTCCCATCCCCATTCCTATCCCCATCCCATTCTCATCTCAATCCCATTCCCATCCATAGTCCCATCCCCATTCCTATCCCCATCCCATTCTCATCTCAATCCCATTCCCATCCCATTTCCATCCATATTCCAATCCCCATTCCCATCCCGATTCCCATTCCTATTCTCATCCCAATCCCATTCCCATCCCCATCCCATTCTCATCTCAATCCCATTCCCATCCCATTTCCATCCATATTCCCATCCCCATTCCCATCCCAATTCCCATTCCTATTCTCATCCCAATCTCATTCCAACCCATATCCCCATCCCCATTCCCATCCCAATGTCCCATCCCCATCCCATTCCCATCTCAATCCCATCCCCATCCCTTTCTCATCTCAATCCCATCCCCATCCCATTCCCATCCATATCCCCATCCCAATGTCCCATTCCCATCCATATCCCCATCCTCATCCCTTTCTCATCTCAATCCCATCCCCATCCCTTTCTCATCTCAATCCCATCCCCATTCCATTCCCATCCATATCCCCATCCCCATCCCTTTCTCATCTCAATCCCATCCCCATCCCTTTCTCATCTCAATCCCATCCATATCCCCATCCCCATCCCTTTCTCATCTCAATCCCATCCCCATCCCTTTCTCATCTCAATCCCATCCCCATCCTATTCCCATCCCCTCTCAGTGTCCCCCACAGGACCGGCCACCACCGCAGGTCTCTGGCCCTCGGTCCCCTCGCCATCTCCCCAAATGCCACCGCAGCCCCTTGGTGACAAAGTCTAATGGGGCTGAGCCTCCGGCGCACGGGGACGAGGACGATGCCACCCCATGTCACACCAGAACCTCCGTCCCCTTCCCTGCATCCCTTGGGTGCCATTAGAGGGGGGACTGCAGCCCCGTCCCCCCCAGTGCTGCAGTGCAGCTGCTTCTCAGTCACATTCAGTTGGTACCTACGGCACCAAAAAACCCTTTAAAACCCCCCAAAACATTATTTCCTTTGTGCCGCTATTTATTCGGCTACAAAATAAAGGTTGGGGGGGGATGCAAAACATAACCCAGAGCACTAAATACCCTGAAATGTGGAGAAACTCTGCTGGCGAGCAGCCCTGGATCCTGCGGGCTGGGTTTTTCCAGCTGCTTGGCATTCCGGAGGAGAAGCGGCGTGAATTGGTTATTCAGCTGGGGATGAGTTCGGGGGGGGTGCTGCGGCGCTTTAAATAAAGGGGTTTCCACACTATTTCAGCTGTTTTCCCCATAGAAAGGGGTACGGTGGACGCCGGGACCCCCCACCCATCCCTCACTCTCGTTAATAATTGGCTTCGTCATTAAAGCGTCAGCAAATCCCCCCCCGCCCGGGATCCAATAATCGTCAGTCGGAGCCGTCACCCCCCGCCGGACCCCCCTCCCCACGCACAGCTCAATAATTGAGGGTTTATTGATGGCCGGCGGCGCTAAAATAGGATGGAAAAGGGAAATAAAGGGTTTTAAGGCCTTGTTTGCACTCCCCCCCCCGCCCCCGGTGGGTTTATTACAGGGGTGGGTTACGGCCAATTATCCCCAGCGGGGTTAATTAATGGGTTGGGGGATCCCCTGCTGGCAAATTGATGGGTTGGGGGAGATACGGAGGGTCCTCCCTGGGCTGGGTTGCTGGAAATGTACAGAAAGAGCTGGAAGCCTCATACAGAATATACATATATTAATGATAATAGGCAGAAACCTCATCTAGAATATACATATATTAGTGATAATAGGCAGAAACCTCATATAGAATATACACATATTAGTGATAATAGGCAGAAATCTCATCTAGAATATACAGTATATCCCTAATATCTAGAATATGTTTTCTATAATATGGAGAAATCTTCTCTATAATATCTCTCTAGTATCTATAATCTATAATTTAGCATAATCTATTATTCTATGATATCTATAATATCTTCTCAATAATATCTCTCTAGTATCTATAATCTATAATTTAGTATAATCTATTATTCTATGATATCTATAATATCTTCCCTATACTAAATTATAGATACTATAGAGATATTATAATCTATTATTCTATGATATCTATAATATCGTCTCTATAATATCTCTATACCTACGTATTATCTATAATATCACAGAATATTAATATAATATCTAGAAATCTTGTCTATAATATGCATATTAGCTATAATATGCAGAAATCCTATCTATAATATACATATTATCTATATGTATAGAAGTCTTATCTATAATGTATAGAAGTCTTATAGATAAGATAGAATAATATAGTACTAACATATATTATCTATAGTATCTAGAAAGCTTAGTGATAATATACACATATTATCTATGATATATAGGCCCCTTACCTATAATCCACACAGCTATAATATCTATAGGTAATTTATAGGGGGGTGTTATACACCTTATAACTGACCATACACCAAAAAGTAGTGAAATCCAGACTATAGGGGACCCCAAATCTCCTATGACCCCCCCAATCCCACTTTAATATTTAATGTGAGACTGGAAATAAATCAAAAAGTTTTAATTTTAATTTTAATTTATGTAAAAAACCCGCCCCCCCCCACCCCCTTCCAATGGGGAAAACCAATTCCCCCTTATCTTTAATTAATTAGCCGGTGCTAATGAAAGCATCGCCGTGCTGAGGCGGGATTGCAGCGGCGATAGCTGGAAATTAAGCCGATAAATAATAGATGCTCGCCGTTAATGAACTAATTTTAAATGGAGATTCAAACAGAGACCTGTTCTGGCAAAGAAAAGTGATTTAAGCGAGGCTTATTTAGGTCTCCGGCACGTTTTAATGGCCTGGGTTGCTACTTTGCTTTTATTTCTTCCAGTGGTGGGAGCACGGGGAGAAAAATGAGGGAAAAGAAAGAAAACATAAATATATAGGTGGATATAAGAAGATAAATGGGGTCTAATTGTGTAATGGGGTCTAATTTGTCTTTGGAAGGTGAGGGAATTGCTGGTGGTGTATGGAGCGTCGGTAAATCACGGCACTGGATTAAACTGTCGGGATAACGCACGCCGGGGGGGATGTGGCGGGGGGTCGTGTCCCCCAAGCACCGTCCTCCCTGAACCATCAATTATCCTCCAATAACCACCTTGAACCATCAATTATCCTCCAATAACCGCCTCGAGCCATTGGTTATCCTCCAATAACCGCCTCGAGCCATTGGTTATCCTCCAATAACCGCCTCGAGCCATTGGTTGTTCTCCAATAACAACCTTGAGCCATTGATTATTCTCCAATAACCACCTCAAACCATTGAGTGTTCTCCAATAACAACCTTGAGCCATTGATTATTCTCCAATAACCACCTCAAACCATTGAGTGTCCTCCAATAACAACCTTGAGCCACTGATTATTCTCCAATAACCACCTTAAACCATTGAGTGTCCTCCAATAATGACCTCAAACCGTGAGCTATTCTCCAATAACCACCTCAAGTCATTGATTATTCCCCAATAACCACCTCGAGCCATCAATTGTCCTCCAATAATGACCTCAAACCATGAATTATCCTCCAATAACCACCTCGAGCCATTGATTATCCTCCAATAACCACTTCGAGCCATTGCTTATCCTCCAATAACCACCTCGAACCATGAACCATTCTTCAATAACCACCTCAAACCATTCTTCAATAACCACCTCAAACCATTCTTCAATAACCACCTCAAACCATGAATTATTCTCCAATACCCACCTCAAGCCATCAATTAATTCACGGCATAATTTCCTCACCTTCTCTCTTCTGCTTTTCTCCTTTGTCCTCTTCTCATTTTCTCTTATTTTCTCCTCCTTTTCTTCTCTTCTCCTCCTCTTCTCTCTCCTCCTCGTATCTTCTTCTCTTTTCTCTCCTCCTCTTCTCCATTTCTATCATCATCATCATCATCATCATCATCATCATCATCATCATCATCATCCTCCTCTTCTCCTCCATCCCAGTAGATCCTACTACTCTGCTGATCAGCCCAGCTCCACCCAGCCCAGGTGGGGCAGGACACGTCTAAATTAGGATGAGCCTAAATTAGGACGAGCCTAAATTAGGAGCTCTGTCAGTAGCAGCTGCCCCTGTTAGGGCTCAGATCTTCCTCCTCTTCCTCGAAGATGCACCCATGCGACAGCAGCTCTCGCCCCTTCAAGCAGAGGAAAAGCCTCGGTGTGTTACTGGGATTAGGGGAGCGGGGATGTTAGGATGGGGCTTTGCTGACTAGGATGAGGCTTTACTTACTGGTCCTTCTCTTCCGCAGCCACCAGGATGCACGAGGTGACCGAGATCCGCATCAAATACCCCAACAAGATCCCGGTAAGGGCTGCGAGGCTCTTTGCTAAAATCTTCTTGGGGTCCCCCTGCCAGAGGGGTCCCGAAACCCCCCAGTTTCACCCCAAAGCGTCTTCTCGGCCTCGCAGGTGGTTGTGGAGCGCTACCAAAAGGAGAAGACCTTGCCCCCCTTGAGCAGGACCAAGTTCTTGGTGGCCCAGGACCTGCCCCTGTCCCAGTTTGCCGTCACCCTGCGGTAAGGGGTTAATGATACGGGGGGGTCAATGTGTAGTTTGGGGTAAGGAGGGGTCTGCAGAGCTGGACCAGCACAAAAACCCAGCCTGGTGCTGTGAAACAACTTGGCTTGGAAGCTGCTTTAGGCGTTCGCTTCGCTGGGCCAAGTGTTTAGGCTTAGCCTAATGCAATTAGCCTTTGCAATTAGCCAACAGCGTTTGCTTGCCAATGCATGTGGAGCCTGATGGCGGAATTCCTGCAGCCTCCTTGGGATCAAAGGCAACAATTAATGCTTTTCCACAGGTGAGTTGCTAATTAGGGCTTGGTGATTAGCAGCCATGCAAACGAGCAGCACTGTTGCAGCTGCCTTGAAACCTTTGGGCTCTGCTTGAAATGTCTCCCAAGAACCAACATCTAGGACAAGGGGAAACGTCACCAGGGGAGGTTGAGGGTGGAAATTTGGGGTGATTTCACCCCAAAAGGGTTGTTGGGTGTTGGAACAGGTTGCCCAGGGTAGTAGTGGAGTCGCCATCACTTGAGGGGTTTAAAAAGTGTTCAGATGAGGTTCTCGGGGATATGGGTTAGTGCTGGAGTTGGGTTGTGGTTGGGTTTGATGATCCTGAGGGGCTTTTCCACCCAAAATGGTGCCAAGATCACCTCAGGGCTCAAAATGGCGGCGCCAGAATCACCTCAGGGATTGAAATGGTGGCACCAGGGGCAGCAAGATCATCCTAAAACATGAAATGGCACTAAAATCACCTCAAAACACCAAGTAGTGGCCCCAGGGGTGCTGGGATCACCTCAGGGCTCAAAATGGCGCCAAAATCACCTCAGGGTTCAAAACGGTGGTCCCAGGGACACCAGAGTCACCTCAGGGCTCAAAATGGTGCCAAAATCACCTCAGGGCTCAAAATGGTGGCCCCAGGGAGACCAGAGTCACCTCAGGGCTCAAAATGGTGCCAAAATCACCTCAGGGCTCAAAATGGTGGCCTCAGGGATACCAGAGTCACCTCAGGGCTCAAAATGGTGCCAAAATCACCTCAGGGCTCAAAATGGTGCCAAAATCACCTCAGGGTTCAAAATGGTGGCCCCAGGGACACCAGAGTCACCTCAGGGCTCAAAACGGCGCCTGAATCACCTCAGGGCTCAAAATGGTGGTCTCAGGGATACCAGAGTCACCTCAGGGCTCAAAATGGCGGCTGAATCACCTCAGGGCTCAAAATGGCGCCTGAATCACCTCAGGGATCAAAATGGTGGTCCCAGGGACACCAGAGTCACCTCAGGGCTCAAAATGGCGCCAAAATCACCTCAGGGCTCAAAATGGTGGTCCCAGGGACACCAGAGTCACCTCAGGGCTCAAAATGGTGCCAAAATCACCTCAGGGCTCAAAATGGTGCCTGAATCACCTCAGGGATCAAAATGGTGGTCCCAGGGACACCAGAGTCACCTCAGGGCTCAAAACGGCGCCAAAATCACCTCAGGGCTCAAAATGGTGGCCCCAGGGAGACCAGAGTCACCTCAGGGCTCAAAATGGCGCCAAAATCACCTCAGGGCTCAAAATGATGGCCTCAGGGACACCAGGGTCACCTCAGGGCTCAAAATGGCGCCTGTATCACCTCAGGGCTCAAAATGACGCCAGAATGAACTCAGGGATCAAAATGGCACCAGAGTCACCTCAGGGCTCAAAATGGCGCCCAAATCACCTCAGGGCTCAACTGGCGGCCCCAGGGGTGTTGGGGTCACCTCACGCCATTAAAACCCTTGAGGAGCTGGAGCGGGTTGAGAGGAGGGAACGGAGCTGGGAAGGGGCTGGAGAAGGAGGGGGAGGGTGGAAATTGGGGGGGATTTCTTCCCCAAAGGGCTGTGGGGCGTTGAACAGGCTGCCCAGGGCGGTGCTGGAGCCGCCATCACTGGGGGGTGAACAGAGGAGCTTCTTGGGGACATTTTAGTGCTGGGGGTGGGTTGTGGTTGGACTTGACTTTGAGGGTCTGTACTACTCGCCCTGGGCAGGACGCGGCTCTGTTTGGCCTCCTCCCAGACCTTCTACCTGCTGGTGAACAACAAAGGGCTGCCCAACATGGCCGTGACCATGCAGGAGCTGTATCGGGACAACAAGGACGAGGACGGCTTCCTCTACCTGACTTACGCCTCCCAGGAGATGTTCGGCGCCTCTTCCTCCCGCGAACCGGCGGCCGCTTGACCGCGAAACCCACCGTGTCCTCATGGCCGCTCGTCCCCGGGCTCAGCCACAGCTGAGGCTGGGCACGGATCTCACTAAACTCGGCTTAAAAACATACAGGGTGGCTGGAGCACAACCTCATCTTCCCCATGGCTGCGGTTTGACGGGCTCGGCTTTGTAACGGCCTGAAAAACTCCGCTCGACGCCTCCTTAATCTTGTGGCTTTAGTCACAAATTATCCTCCCAAGACAGCAGAAGATGGTGCTGGTTTATTCTGAGCCACGGGGAGGTTATTTTTCTCTAAATGGCTTTACAGCCTGTCTTCCTCGCCTAGAAAACTTAGGCTCCTTCTAAAAGCCTCTCCTAACAGGATCAGGGATGGCGAATTTCATGCTTTGTGTAGGTTTTTGTTAAGCTGCGTGTCTGTTCTTGCTGCTGCTCCATCCTCCATGTTCTTGAGAATGAATCTGATGCCTCTGCTTGGCTAAATGTGTAAAGCCAGGCTTAACCTTGAGGCTTTGACCCTGCACTGGAGCAAGAGCAATGAGGGGAGAGCACTTTGCTCCCCAAATTGCAAAAGCAGCTCCCCAGTTTGCTCCCCCCTGGGCAGAATGTGGGGCTGACCCCCCCCCCCAAATGTCGGGGCACGTCGCTAAACCCGCCGCAGAGCTAAGCCGGGCTTAAAGCGATGAGTCAGCCCCCAAGCGTGATGCTGCAAAACGCCTCTTCAATATTGAAGGCTTCCCCTTGCTGTAAAGCGCACGGTCACGCCGGGTGAATATTTCATGCACGTTTCGTGGTGAAATGTTAATAAATAAGCTCTCTAATTAGCTGCTGTAGCACCAGGAGCCTCTTCCCTGTTGGGTTGGGGGGGGTTGAGATGATCCCCCCCCCCACCCTGTGCAGGGATGGAGATGGGGAGCTGTGCCCCCCAATGTGATGCAGCCCCCAATTTACAGCAGGGTTTTGCTTTGGGGCTGGATTAGGGCAGAGTTGGGGCACAAAGGTGTTATTTTTGGGGGAGGGGGTGCTCACAACCATTGCAGGGGGACAGGGTAGAGGGTTGAGACTTGATTTCCCCCCAAAACACTCAAAAAATTTATATTTACATTATTACATTACATTTACATTATTTACATCCGGACCAATTCACTCAGTGCTAATGGGATGGGGGGTAGCGCTGCCCATCCCTTCACCCAAATTGAGCCTTTTTCCCCGCTTTTCACCCCAAAAGCAGCGTTTTCCTCCGCGCGAGGCGGCGCAGATTTATCCCATTGATTTTCCCTTTCTCTTTTATACCAAACCCGTATTTAACTCGTCAAACGCAACGAGCGGCATCGCTCGCCGTGTTTGCACACACACAGCCCAACGCTATTACCCCAGCCACTCTGTAATTAAAACTGGGAGCTCGTTAGGGCAGGGTTTATATTAATCCCCGCGGAGCCGCTCAATCCCTTGCCATTATTTTTACATATACATTAATTTCCCACCCAATATCTCAAAACCCACCTGGAATACGAGAGATATAAGAGATAGAACATTTATTATAGGGGGGGAGGCGGGGGCGACCTCCATCCATCCATCCTGGCCGGTGTCAGCACAGGATGGATGGGGCTGGCATTTATTAAATAGAAGCACATTTTTCAATAGAAATGGAGAATTGCTTCCCAAAAAGCGGCTGCAGCGGGAAGGAGGAGGCGGGGAGCTCAATTCACCCCCAAAACGCACTCCCCCCAAAAAGATAACGCCGCTCGGAGCGTCGCACCCAAGGCGGGGTGGCTTATCCGCCCCCGAAAAAGCCTTAATTATGGGTTAAATTAAGGCTGAAGTCTCTCCGAGCGCTAAGAGAACATCCCAAGCTGCATCCCAGCGCCATCCAGATGTGGGGATGCCAATGCATACCGGGCCGATCCAGATGTGGGGATGCCGATGCATCCCGCCCCCTTTCCAGATGTGGGGATGCCGATGCACCCTAGCCCCATCCGGATATGGGGATGCCGGTGCACCCCAGCACCATCCAGATGTGTGGATGCCGATGCACCTGACGCCATCCAGATGTGGGGATGCTGATGCACCCAATGCCATCCAGATGTGGGGACGCTGACGCATCCTGGCGCCATCCAGATGCGGGGATGCTGATGCAACCCAGCCCCATCCAGATGTAGCAAATGATGACACATGCTGATTCCATCCAGATGTGGCGATACGGATGCATTCCTGCGCCATCCAGATATGGGGACGCAGTTGCATCCCCGGCCCCATCCAGATGTGGGTTCGCCGATGCATCCTGGGCCCATCCAGATGTGGCAATGCTGATGCATCCCAGCGCCATCCAGATATGGGGATGCTGATGCATCCCAGCCCCATCCAGATGTGGGGGTGCTGATTTGCTTCAGTGCCATCCAGATGTCAGATGCTGACGCATCCAAGCACCATCCAGATGTCGGATGCCGACGCATCCCAGCCCATCCAGATGTGGGGATGCTGTTGCATCCCAGCGCCATTCTATTCCATTGCATTTCTCCTCCCCAGCTTGTCCATGTCTCTGATGGCAGCACAGCTCCCAATGTCACCACCAAGGCAGCCAGCCTTATTTTTAAGCCCGGCCTAGACGGCCTCTCCTCTATGGAGCCATTTATTCACCTTTACTCACCCCCAGGGTTGGTTTAAGGTCCCACGTTGACACCACGAGGGGCTCAGAACCAACAATGTGTCCCCAGGACCTGCACCAAAAACCCAAGGCAATGATGGACCAGCTTGGGGATGACTCACCTTCCACCCATCAGGCAATTAGATGTGCGGCTAACGAGCTCTCACCGGGCAGAGCGAATACAAGTATTTTAAGCACAGGGTATTTTTAAAACACGGGTTAATTATCCGAGGGGGTTTGGGGCCCGGGAGGAGCAGCACTAACGAGGGGCCGGAGCAAACAAGGGGCTCGGGTGGTGATGTTGGCTCCTCCAAGAGCCCGGTGTCCAGGAGCTGTCAGTGCGATCCCTTCACCCAAGTCCATGCCATTAACTTTGCTAATTGATGCTCGTTAGTAAGAGAAACCTCCCAGGGACCTTGGCTGGGTTATTAATGATTAATGTCAGGCTGCCTTTGCAAATGAAGCGCTTGGGTGTGATTTGAGGGGGGGATGAACCCTCTCATCTCACTGGGTTATTTTGCTGCTGGAAGTGGGAGATGAGGACGGCGCCGAAGCCACCGCAAGGTCACCAAACCCAGGTCGGGGCCACACAGCAAAGATTGGGACATTTATGACATTTTCCCCCATCCACACATCCAACGGGATCAAATTGTGAACAGGACCAACACCCCCAATGGAAAACGTCCCGTGGGGGCTTTGCTAAAGGTCATTAAATTCACCCAACGAACGGGACGGCGGAGCCTGAATCCCAACCTTGTGTCCCACATCCCAGCGCCCTCATTCTGCATGAGCAGCGTGTTAATCACCCCCCCGCAAGTCATTAATATGGAAAGACCCCCCTGCTCCATGCAGCGAGATGTTTGCGGCTTGCTGAGATCGCTCGGAACACGCGGGACGTTAAACCTCCCGTTACAATGCGGCTGATTTCTTCCCTTCTTTTTGATGAATAGCCTGCCGTAAATAGACTCTGATTAATTGCGGCTGCGCTTTTGGAGGGCTGGAAATGCATCATTTGGGGATAATGGTCATCATCTGCCTTGGAGAGCCGTTCGGAGAGAGGAGCGCGGCTCCGACGCCAAAACCAGGTGCTGGTTGAAGTTATTGAGCCAGAAGAATCTTGTTGGCGCTTGTAGATCCGGATGAAGCCCCCGGCGAGCTCAGCGCCAAATTCCTCTTATTTATCACCTTCAAAAAGGGGCAGAAACGCTGGGATTTTGTGCCAAAGAACCAAAGGGGAGCAACAAGATGAGCACAAAACCGCATCCAACACCCACGAGTTGTGGGGACCAGTGATGCAAAAGGGACCCTGGTCCCCCCGCTGTCCGCCAGATGGGGGATTATTGGGGTGTCTTTGAGCGTGACACCCAAATCCCCCCCCATCCACCTTCCTAGAGGGTTGCGCAGGATATAGGAATGGTAAAGATATCTTAAATATATATATATAAACTTTAAAATAGCGCCTAAAGGTTTGGGTGCGTCGCCAAGGTTGCAGGTCCCCCCCTCCTGGCTCTAAGCAACAGCAGCGGTTGGGATGCTCGGGGAGTTGCCATGGCAACCGGAGAGCCTTAGGATGCAGCTGAGCATCGCCGGGGGGGGGTGGGATGGTGCAGCCGGGTCCCCTCACCCACCCCCCCACCCGTGTATTTATTTACCTCGTTAAAGGGAATTAAACACTCCGCGCTAATTTGGTGTCTTATTGGCACCTCCGCATTCCCGCAGCAGGACACCCCAAAAATGTCACTGGTACCCGATGGGATTTGGAGTCCCGGGGAGGGTAGAAACGCACAGTGGGGGACATGGGGATGGGAGTAATGGGATGGTGGAGCTTTGGCGGCGCAGTGGAGCCAAACGAGGTCTTAGAGACTTAAGTTAATTATGAGAAGGTGGCTCTGCTGTCAGGGAAGGAGGGGGGAGAACATGGAGCTGGATCGGAGAACCGTTTGGGTTGGAAAAGGCCTGGCTATGGCATCGCTGCGGCCAAAACGGCACCATTTGGGGCCAAAACGGCACCACTTGGGGCCCAAAGTGACACCATTTGGGGCCCAAAATGTCATCACTTGGGGGACAAAACACCATCACTTGGGGCCCAAAACATCATCACTTGGGGGACAAAACACCATCATTTGGGGCCCAAAATGTCACCATTTGGGGCTCAAAACGTCATCACTTGGGGGACAAAACACCATCATTTGGGGGACAAAACACCATCACTTGGGGGACAAATATATCACCACTTGGGGGTCAAAACGTCGTCATCATTTGGGGCCAAAAACGTCGTCACTTAGAGGCTAAAACACCATCATTTGGGGCCCAAAACATCATCATTTGGGGGACAAAATATCATCATTTGGGCCCCAAATATCATAATTTGGGACCCAAACATCATCACTTGGGGGCCAAAACACCATCATTTGGGGCCCAAAACATCATCGTTTGGGGGCCAAAATGTCATAATTTGGGGCCAAAACATCATAATTTGGGGGCCAAAACATCATAAAAAAGCAGGTGCTGTAAAATAATAACCATAATAATAATCATCATCATCAACACAAACCAAAACACCCAAACGAACACTTAGACCCAAGTTCAGCCACCCAAACGAACACTTAGACCCAAGCTTAGCGACCCAAACGAACACTTAGACCCAAGCTTAGCGACCCAAACGAACACTGAGACCCAAGCTTAGCGACCCAAACGAACACTGAGACCCAAGCTTAGCGACCCAAACGAACACTAAACCCAAGTTCAGCCACCCAAATGAACACTTAGACCCAAGTTCAGCCACCCAAATGAACACTTAGACCCAAGCTTAGTGACCCAAACAAACACTTAAACCCAAGCTTAGCCACCCAAACAAACACTTAAACCCAAGCTTAGCGACCCAGGAGTGGGGCCAAGGGGACGTCGCTTGGCCCAAACCAAGCCCAGCGGAGTCTTTGTCGCATTCAAACGTTCTCAGATCCCTTTGCATGGAAATAACAACCCGAGGATGGATAAATCACATTCCTGAATCTATCATGGAGGATCCAGCACCCCCGGTGCCGTTTGCGGGGGATTTGGGGCACAATTTCCCTCCTCGTTTCGCTCTCCGAGCGCATAATTCACTATTGGAGATGGGAACGGAGCCGGCGCCGGAGTCCGAAGCACCGAACAGCCGAAAAAGGCGGAAAATTGGGGTAAAATAAGACAATCGAGTCACAAACCCAACGGGGAAGGGACCCCCCCATGTGCTGGGACCTTGAGCCGCATTTCGGAGCCGTATCCGGTAATAAACCGGGGTTGATCGCGACCCTGTTTGCAAACACACGCGGACTGAGGAAAACCGCTAAAATTAAGCGAAAATGTTAATAATCCAACCTCGTTCTGTCGGAATGTAGCACAAAGCGCCACGTCCCACCCCCCCGCCCCTCCAGGGCGCTTCGTTAGGCTGGGAATGCCTAATTAGCGGCGATTCATTATGGCTCCGGCTCCATCCTCGAGCTTGGATGCTCGGCCCCATAATGAAACGTGGAGGCGGAGGGGAATGAAATCCCGCGAATTAAGATGGAAATGATGATGCAACGAAGGTTTGGGGGTGTTTGGGTTGGAGGTGATGGTGTAATTAAGGTTTGGGGATGGAGACGGCGCTGGCACAAAATGGCCCCGCGGGGGGGAAGCGTCGGAGCCCGGCTCCGTGTGGCGGCTCGCGAGCTACATCTAGAGGCGCAGAAGGCGCCCCCGCGTCAATAAATGCAAACGGAGCGTTAAATATGAACGATGGGATAAATGTGGATGTTGGGATAAAGGTGGATGTCGTGATATACGGGGATATCGCGATAAATGTGGCTGTTGGGATGAGGGATGGCGCTCGAGCCTGGGGCGGTCGCCATGGGGGCAGCGCAGGCCTGAGGGGGCAAAAAAGACACATTTGGAGGCAAAAAGACACATTTGGAGGCAAAAATAGCTCTTTTTAAAGCCCAAATAGGCCTTTTGAAAGCCCAAATACGCCTTTGTAAGGTCCAAATATGCCTTTGTAAAGCCCAAATATGCCTTTGTAAGGCCCAAATATGCCCCTTCAAACCCCAAATGCGCCTTTTTTAAGCCCAAATAGGCCTTTTCAAAGCCCAAATTCGCCTTTTTAAGGCCCAAATTGAGCTTTTTAAGGCAGAAATGCACCTTTTTAAGACCCAAATACACCTTTTTAAGGCAAAAATAGGCCTTTTAAAAGCCCAAATACGCCTTTTCAAAGCCCAAATTCGCCTTTTTAAGGCCCAAATTGACCTTTTTAAGGCAGAAATACACCTTTTAAAGGCCCAAATACACCTTTTTAAGGCAGAAATAGGCCTTTTCAAAGCCCAAATATGCCCTTTTTAGGCCCAAATAGGCCTTTTCAAAGCCCAAATTCGCCTTTTTAAGGCCCAAATTGACCTTTTAAAGGCCCAAATATGCCCTTTTTAGGCCCAAATACGCCTTTTTAAGGCCCCAAATATGCCTTTTTAAGGCCCCAAACACGCCTTATTATTAAATACTGATTAATCATTATTAAATGCTGATTAATAGTTATTAAATACTGAGATTATACCTCATCTGAAGCCGCAGCTCACACCAGTTCATCAGTTCCCACCAAACAAGACGTCGACAAAGCCAAACCCAGAATAACGAATAAAGAATAACGAATAACAAATAATGAATATTCACTTAGAGCTTATAACCCGGAGCTTTTCTTTCTTAACACCACGCAAACCACGTCTCCATTTTCGGGTTTAAAAGAGCCGACTCAGCACACAGCGCAGAGGGTTTTTGTTCCTATAGGAGCGACGCGCAGGCAAAGGAGAATTAATCCCTACGTTTAATTGGAGAGGGCTTTATTTCCTGCTCAGAACCGCGACCGTACAGCCGGTTTGCGTCAGGCTATTTAATTTGCCGTTCGTTTGATCTTCCTGGTGTCGTTTCGCTACGCGGAGTAACCGGGAGACGACTCACAAGCGGATGGAGAAATGGAAGAATAAAGGGTTTTCTAGCTAAAAGGGACAAAGAAACGGCGCCGACGCGGCGAAACGATGAGCGGGAGCGACCGCGGCACCGCGGCGCCGCATAACACCCTGACTACAGCGCAACGAATGGCCCCGATCCGCCCTAAATTAAACAGCGGGATGGATGGATGGATGATGGATGGACGGATGCTGAGCCAGCTCATCCGTCGCGACCCGACGATCAATCGGGCGTTGGGAGTCGGAGCTCCGAGCCAAGCGCAGCCCTGGTTGGGGCGCGGTGAACATGCAGAGGGTTTGACGCCGGCTCCGGCGCCGCAATAAATACTCTACCGGGGTGGGTGTGGGAAGCTCTGGAGCGCGAGCGGAGCGTCGAGGAGACGTCAAGAGGACTCGAGCGGCTGCGGCGCGTCGGGCGTCCTCTCCGCTTCGCAAAGACGCTACGGGCCGTCGGTTGAGCCCTCACCCTCGGCGAGGCGCGAACCATCCGGCGCCACCGCCGAGACGGTTGATATGAAATGAGCTTTTAAATCGACTGGACGTGAAGTTCGTTTGGGGAGAGCGTTTGGAGTTGGGTTTGTTTTCTCTCGGCTTTCCTACCCGGCCAAGGCACTTCACTCCGTGCGGAGGATGATGTGGATCCCCGAGTCCGTGAACACGGGGCCGCTCATCTCGCCGGCCCTCA
This sequence comes from Nesoenas mayeri, assembly GCF_963082525.1. Taxonomy (NCBI): domain Eukaryota; kingdom Metazoa; phylum Chordata; class Aves; order Columbiformes; family Columbidae; genus Nesoenas; species Nesoenas mayeri. The sequence continues at coordinate 832,875 of NC_137567.1, read as the reverse complement.
GGGCGAACGAGGCATCTTCGAACGGCTTCTGCATCTGACCTGCGGGGAGCAGACACCAGAGAGCGCCATTAAACCGGCGACAAGTGCCGCGACTGCGCCGAGTGAATGGAGCCACCTGCCAGGCCAACAAAACCACTAATTAACAACTCCGTGGGGGGGGGGTTTGTTGTTTGTTTCATCCGCCGACACGAGATGAATCAAAACGGCTCGTTTGTGATTTTTGTCCATTTTAAACAAGGGGGGTTTGCGCTGATGCTCAGAACCGAAAAACGCGTTGGCATGAATGGGTTTTCACCTTCCCGGCTCAAGCGCCCTCCGGGTTTGGACATGGTGTGAGTTACGAGCTGCGCTCAATAGTTTATAAGGTACATGGGTAATGTCACGACCTAAATAAGAATCGCTCTGGTCTCTAAGTCCCTGAGTTGCAGGAGGTTTAGTGGTCGGGATAGGGCAGAAGCGCTCGGAGGGATCACGAGCAGGAGGAATAATAATTGGCCACAATATCTGGCCAAGAGGAGCCACCGCTCTCCTACAAAAGGGTTCAAGAGTGATGGGATTTTGGGTTATATTGCAGGGTCTCCATCCGTTTGTCCCCCTTGCTCTAGGTCACCATTTGTCCCCCTTGCTCTAGGTCACCATTTGTCCCCCTTGCTCTTAGACGCCACCAAAAATTGCTCGATTCTTCCCTTTTGGGATTAGTAATAACTTCAGCTTGGTGTTCCCCCCTTCTAAATTACAGCAACAAGGGGTTTTGGTTCCTGGAGTGACCTGATGCATGTGGCTTCACTTAATCCCAGAATGGACTGGGTTGGAAAAGACCTCAGAGATCAAGTCCAACCCTTGGTCCAACTCCTGCCCAGTCACTAGATCACGGCACTAAGTCCAGTCTTAGTTTAAAACCCTCCATGGCCGGTGAGTCCAGCACCTCCCTGGGCAGCCATTCCAATGCCTGACCACTCTCTCTGCAAAGAATTGCTTCCTAATCTCCAGCCTAAATTCAAGTTTAAGCCCCCTTGTCCTATTGCGAACTGCCTGGGAGAAGAGCCCAATCCCCCCCGGCTCTGACTTCCCTTCAGGTGGTTCTAGAGAGTGCTGAGCTCACCTCTAAGCCTCTTATCCAGCCTAAACAAGCCCAGCTCCCTCAGCCTCTCCCCATGGGGCTTGTGTTCAATCCTTCCCCAGTCTTGTTGCTCTTTGGACCCGCTCCAGCACTTCAATCTCTTTCCTGACCTGAGGGGCCCAGAACTGAGCACAACACTCCAGGTGTGGCCTCCCCAATGCAGAGCACAGGGGGAGCATCACTGCCCTTGTCCTGCCGACTACGCCATTTTGGATCCAGGACAGGCCACCATTGGCCTTCTTGGCCACACTGGTGGCTCATGTTGAGCTTCCTGGCCATTAGTCCCCCCAGGTCCCTTTTGGCCACTCTGTGCCCAGCCCGGAGCGCTGCAGGGGGGTGTTGTGGCCAAAGTGTAGGACCCGCCATTTGGGATGAGCAGCTCACCCGTTTCCAAACCTGGTGCCACCCACCGGTGCCACATCCACCCTATCACCTTGATTTTGGGGGTTATTCTCCACCAGGACTCAGAAATCTTGCCGTGGGGTGCGGGCCTGGCCTCCCCACCCCACCAACACAGCTCATCGTGGAGATACATGGAAATAACATCACCTAGAAGCAACCAGTTCTACCAAATCCCATTTCCAGCCCGGTGGAATCAAAGGCAAAGAGAGAGAGCCGCGGGGTTTGGGCGCCGCATGTGGCTCCATTGCCATCTAGTGGAAAACCACCTCTCATGGCGTTTCTTTACACCATAGAAACCCTTGTGACGTATTTGTTCATTGAATACTGTAGCCGTACATCATCGCTTTGTATTTCCCTCCTAAGATAGAGCCAAAGAGGCTCCGCTCTTCCAAGGATTCCTTCTTGTTAGCGAGATTTTGGTGCGATCAGTAATCACGGGACAAATTCCCTCGGCGGCAACACCGTAATTGTCCTATTGCCACCATTTCTTAACCGCTTGCTCACCGCTAATTGGATTTATCCACTTATCCGCTTCTCGTTCCGCTCCACAATCCGATTTCCACCCAAAAGGATGAATATGAAACATGAATTTTGGTTATTTAAACCAGGTTCAACAGCTTCAAAGTGGGGGAAAACACAACATTTTAGCTTGATTTTTCCATTGAAGAAAATCAGCTCCCTCTCTTTTTACGGGTGGAAAATGGGTTCAAAAAGCCAACGGGAAAGAGGGATTGAAACAATTAAGCGCATTTCTAAGGGGAACAATAAGTTTTCGGCTGGTGGGGGGAGTAGTTTGGGGTTGGAAGCGCATTCGCACGACATCCCGTCCCTACCTCGAGTAACGTTGTGGTTTTGCTCCTATTGGTTTAACTTCAAGGCGTCAAATTACATTTCCTGGCGTGTAAACGCATTTTCCTGCTTGTTTTCCCAGTGTTATTAAACCTGACCCCTCCCCATGAAGAATGTTGGGGTTTAATCTTGATCTTAGGCTTAAGATGCTGGGTTAAGCTGGACTTACCCCTTCCGAATGCGCCCAGGTCACCTCCTGCCTTGGCCGAGCTGCAGTCGCTGAATTGGGAAGCGAGGGATTCAAAGTCCTCCTCTCCTGATTTGATCTTCTGGATGTAGCCTGGAAATACAGCAAATTATTCCGTTAGAAAAGGAGGAAAAAGGCCAAAATCCCACAACAAAAAGCTTCTCAAACCTCCCAGAGCCAGAACTAAACCTCCCTTGGCGCGGGTTTTGCTTTATGCCGCAGCCTATTTCTGTTTAAACTGGTAAATTAAAGCCTCCAAAGGTGATTTCGCCTCCTGCTCCCCAAGAATCGCACAAATTCATTGCGAATAAAGCTTTGGATATTGCGACCGAGCACCAAGAACCCCCAAGGAGTGAATTATTAGTATTAAAAGGTCAGTTAAGAAACGCTCGTTCTCATAACTGGATCTTTCCGGATGGGTTTTAAGCCGCAACAAGAAAATCTATGAGATAAATGATATTTCCCAGTCAACTAAACAAGTCACTAATAAAACAGACCCCAAGGAGCTTCAGTCGCTCCAGAAATCCAACTTATCATCATATCCAAGAAACCACCGTAAAGTAATTAATCATGAGGTGATGTTCCCTATGACCTTCAAAGGAAGAGGGTTTATTAGCGATAAAATGGATGGAAATGGCCCCGTTGTAGGAATTTATTCCGTCTACTGAGAAAACCAGCTGGGTATTTATAAAAGCAACGTTTTAATTGCGGCGCTTCCCTCTGCAGACGCCACAGATTGAGGAGGGAACGTCGGTGTGATAGCGAGACGCTGTTTTGCGAGGTTCATCTCATTTTGGGCTAAGGAAAGGTGAGGATGTTCCTTTCCATCCCCTTCACAGAATCACAGAGTGTTGGGGTTGAAGGGACCTCAAAGCTCATCCAGTGCAATCCCCGGAGCAGGAACACCCGGCTGAGGTGACACAGCAACAGGCGGGTTGGAATGTCTGCAGAGAAGGAGACTCCACACCCCCCCAGGCTCTGCCACCCTCACCCACAACAACTTTCTTCCCATATTCAAGCAGAACCTCCCGTGTTCCAGTTTGCACCCATTGCCCCTTGTCCTATTGTCACCGTTGGCTCCATCCTCCTGACGCTCCCCCTTTCCATATTGATCACCATGAATGTCACCCCTCAGTCTCCTCTTCTCCAGCTCCAGAGCCCCAGCTCTTTATTCCTTTCCTCACACGAGAGATGCTCCACTCCCTCCAGCATCTTCATTGCCCTGCGCTGGACTCTCAACAGTTCCCTGTCCTGGAACTGAGGGGCCACAGCTGGACACACTATTCCAGATGTGACACAATATTCCAGATGTGGCCTCCCCAGGGCAGAGCAGAGGGGCAGGAGAACCTCTCTGACCTACTGAGCACCCCCTTCTAATCCCCCCCAGGTCCCATTGGCTTCCTGGCCACAAGGGCCCAGTGCTGGCTCAGCCCACAGCACCCGCTATTCCCAGCTGGTCTCCCATCCAAGCACTGACCAGGCCCGACCCTGCTTAGCTTCCCACATCAGACGGGATGGGGCGTTCTCAGGGTGCTATGGCTGTATATGTTATATATATGTGTATATATGTGTTCCCCAAGTATATCCTGATAGTATCTGAACTAAAGGGCAGAGCAGAGGGGCAGGAGAACCTCTCTGACCTACCAACCACCCCCTTCTATTCCCCCCCAGGTCCCATTGGCTTTCTGAGAGGTTCTCCTGCCCCTCTGCTCTGCCCTTTAATAAAGGGTTTAGTTCAGTTACTATCAGGATATACTTGGGGATCATATACATATATATGGTATATACAGCCATAGCACCCTGAGAATGGCTGATCGGGGAAGCTAAGCAGTGTTGGGCCTGGTTAGTACTTGGATGGGAGACCTTGTGGCCAGGAAGCCAATGGGACCTGGGGGGGATTAGAAGGGGGTGCTCAGTAGGTCAGAGAGGTTCTCCTGCCCCTCTGCTCTGCCCTGGGGAGGCCACATCTGGAATATTGTGTCACATCTGGAATAGTGTGTCCAGTTGTGGCCCCTCAGTTCCAGGACAGGGAACTGTTGAGAGTCCAGCGCAGGGCAATGAAGATGCTGGAGGGAGTGGAACATCTCCCGTGTGAGGAAAGGGATAAAGAGCTGGGGCTCTGGAGCTGGAGAAGAGGAGACTGAGGGGTGACATTCATGGTGATCGATATGGAAAGGGGGAGTGTCAGGAGGATGGAGCCATCGGTGACAACAGGACAAGGGGCAATGGGTGCGAACTGGAACACGGGAGGTTCTGCTTGAATATGGGAAGAAACTTGTGTGGGGTGAGGGTGGCAGAGCCCAGGGGGGTGTGGAGTCTCCTTCTCCGCAGACATTCCAACCCGCCTGTTCCTGTGTCACCTCAGGGTGTTCCCGTTCCCAGGTCCCCGACACCCTGTGGTCATTTACTTGCCGTTGATCAGCTCCAGCGCCTCGTCCTTGGTGCGCGTGATCCTGTCCTGGCGCCACGAGGAGGGTCGGCGCGACTGGTTGTGCTTGACCAGGAGGTGCGAGCAGCGCACTTTGCTGGGCTCCCCGTGCCCGTTGGGCCGCCCGCCGCTCGGCCGCTCCCACTGGCTGGCGTTGGTGAGGTGGTTGAAGTAATAGACGCGGCCTGCGGGCGAGATAGGTCGAGCTTAGCAAAATAAACCCGGGAAGGAGCTTATGCACCCCAAGAGTCAGTTTTGGACCCCAAAGAAGCGGCTTCTGAACCCCAAAGAATTGATTTTTTAAACGAAATAATCATCTTCTAGATCCCAAAGAATCAGCTACTAAACCCCAAAGAATCAGCTACTAGACCCCAAAGAATCAAAGTTTTTAGCCCCAAGAATCAGCTTCTGACCCCAAGAACCAAAGTTTTGAGCCCCAAAGAAGCAAAGTTTTGAGCCCAAATAACCAAATTTTTGACCCCAAGAATCACAATTTTATCCCAAAGAACCAGCTTCTGGACCCCTAAAGAACCAGCTTCTAGACCCCCCAAAGAACCAGCTTCTGGACCTCCCAAAGAACCAGCTTCTGGACCCCCCAAAGAACCAGCTTCTGGACCCCCCAAAGAACCAGCTTCTGGACCCCCCAAAGAACCAGCTTCTGGACCCCCCAAAGAACCAGCTTCTGGACCCCCCAAAGAATCAAAGTTTTTAGCCCTAAGAATCAGCTTCTGACCCCAAGAATCAGTTTTTAGCCCAAATAACCAAATTTTTGACCCCAAGAATCACAATTTTACCCCAAAGAACCAGCTTCTAGACCCCCAAAGAACTGACTTTTTCAATGAAAGAATCAGTTTCTAGACCCAGAGAATTGAGTTTTTAACCAAAGAATCTGTTTGTAGATCCCAAGAATCGTTTTCTGACCCCAAGAAGCGGCTTCTTGGACCCCAAAGAATCAAAGTTTTTAACCCCAAGAATCAGTTTCTGACCCCGAGAATTGAGTTTTTAACCCAAGGACCAGCTTCTGATCCCAGGAATCAACACTTTAATGCCAACAACCAGCCCGAAACGCTGTCAAACCTCCACTATGGAGCCCATCGTGCAGCAAAGGTGTTTGCGGTGCTTACACCTTCATGTTATTGCTCCTTCCTTCCCCAAAATCACCTTATTTCTACCAGAAAATAAGACATTCCTTCTGCTTTCCCCCCAGCAGCAAATGAAGCTCCTGTGGAGTCGCCTCTTGACACACTCGGGTGATTCCGAAGTGGGTCGGAATTCTCATTGTGACCCCCAAAAGGTTCAAACAGACCCCGGTTCTCCCTCAGCCCCCCCAGACTCATCGCGCAGACGCCGATGGACCCACCGCAACCCCCCGAAGGGGTGAAGAGTCTCAGGGGGGGTCAAACCCGCCCTTTTCCCGACAGGCTGCTCCGGTTCTGTCCCGCTCCCCACACACCGAACCGCTTCCCGCCCACCCCACGGGCCCACGAGCCGCGTCACGGCCCCTCAGGGCCACGAACCCCGCGGGCACGGCTGCCCGGCACCCCGGCCCCTCACACCCCGCACCTCGGCCCCTCACACCCCGCACCCCGGCCCCTCACACCCCGCACGCCGGCCCCTCACACCCCGGCCCCTCACACCCCGCCGAGACCCACCGCTCCGCACCCCCGTTGTCCCGGGAGCCCCAACCCGCCGGCTCCTCCGCTCCCGACGCCGCTGCCCGTACCTGAGCTGCGGCTCATGCGCTTCTCCCAACCCGCGGGCAGCTTCTCCTCCTCCGCCATCTTCTTCCCTCAGCTGCGCCTCCCGCACCGCCCGCGCCCGGCACGGCCCCACTGGCGCGGCGAGGGGGCGGGGCTAACAAAGCCTTTCCCCGCTCTTATTGGCCCGAGGGAAGGCGGTGCCCAACCTCCCCGCGCTGCAATTGGTGAGTGCACACGTCCGTCTTGCGCTCATTGGCCGTGGGCGGGAGGCTGCGCTGAAGCGCCTGGTCACGTGACGGAGGCGCAGACGGTGGCCGCGGGCGGACAAAAGTGGCAGGAAGGCGGAAAGAAACGGCAGCGAACCGTTCGTTCACCGTTCGGCCGCTACCGGTGCCCCCCCCACCCCGGAACCACACGGCAAACAGAAACTCGAGAAACACGTTTATTATAAATCAATTAAACATTTCAGGGAAGGGTTTAGAGCCTCAACATGGCTCCTGCTTGGCGATACCGGGGGGCGACGGGGATTTTGGGGGGTGGGGGGAAGACAACACCGGGAAGGGGGAACCGGGAGGGGAACCGGTGGGGACGGTTCTACTGGTAGTAGAGCTCCAGGTTCATCCCATCGTGGATCTCATCTGGAGAGCGGGGTTAAGGAGAAGGGTGGAGATCAGTGGGGCTGGGGCAGCTGCGAACACCGCCCGCCCCCATTAAAACCCTCAAACACACAGAATCCCAGAGTGTCGGGGGTTGGAGGGACCTCAAAGCTCATCCAGTGCAACCCCCCGGGGCAGGAACACCCAGCTGAGGTGACACAGGAACGTGTCCCTGTCCTGGAACTGAGGGGCCACAACTGGACACACTATTCCAGATGTGACACACTATTCCAGGTGTGGCCTCCCCAGGGCAGAGCAGAGGGGCAGGAGAACCTCTCTGACCTACTGAGCACCCCCTTCTAATCCCCTCCAGGTCCCATTGGCTTCCTGGCCACAAGGGCCCAGTGCTGGCTCAGCCCACAGCACCCGCTGTTCCCAGCTGGTCTCCCATCCAAGCACTGACCGGGCCCGACCCTGCTTAGCTTCCCAGATCAGACAAGATCAGGCGTTCTCAGGGTGCTATGGCTGTATATGTTATACATATGTGTATATATGTGTTCCCCAAGTATATCCTGATAGTATCTGAACTAAAGGGCAGAGCAGAGGGGCAGGAGAACCTCTCTGACCTACCGACCACCCCCTTCTAACCTCCCCAGGTCCCATTGGCTTCCTGGCCACAAGGGCCCAGTGCTGGCTCATGGTCACCCTGCTGTCCACAGGACCCCCAGCTCCCTTTCCCCTACGCTGCTCTCCAACAGCTCATTCCCCAACTTATACTGGAACCTGGGGTTCCACACGCCATTCCAGATGTGAGATGCTATTCCAGATGTGGCCCCACCAGGGCACAGCAGAGGGGCAGGAGAAGGATACAGTCGCCCAGCGTGACGTGATCCTTGAAGATCGTGTACCTGCGGGGACGGGACACAGAGGGTCAGCGAACAGGATTGGGATGGGGGGAAGCGGGGGGCGCCGCTTGTTCCTCCCCAAGCCCCCACTCACCACTTCTTGAGCACGATCTTGTCCCAGCGGGTCCCGGTCTGGGCCGCGATCAGTTTCTTCAGGTCACGGATCGAGTCCTCGGTGCTGGCGGGGCCGTTAAGGAAAAGGCGGCGGGAACCGGGTGGGGGGGAACCGGGGAGATCAACCCCCACCCTCCCCACCCCCAACCCCGGGCGACCCCCCCGCCCCGTTTCCCGGGGATACTTGCATTTCACCCGCACTTTCTTGCCCAGACGGTCGTTGCACACGACTTCGATCATCGTTGCCTGAGGGATGAGAGCGGTTACCGGGGGGGGGACACGGGATGAGGCACCGGGGAGGGGGAAGGAGGTACCGGGAGGGGGAAGGAGCCACCGGGGAGGGAGAAGGAGCCACCGGGGAGGGGCCAAGAGGCACCGAGAGGGGATGTATCGTTAACGAAGGGGGTCCGGGAGGTGAAGGAGGGGGGGGGTCCCGGCCCCACTGGAGCCCGCCCGGTGCCCCCCGGTACCCACCGAGCTCTGCGTCACTCCCCACAGCCGCTGCGCCGCCGGAACCGGACGTTATGGGGAGTGTGGGCGGAAGTGGCGTCAGCAACGCGAGTGAAGCGGGTACCATGGCGGACGCGGAGCGGGCGGAGCTGCCGGAGCTGGTGTGGATGCGCATCCTGGAGCTGCTGCCAGTGCGGGACCGGCTGCGGGCGGCCAGGTGGGATCCCCCCGCCGCCAACGGCCCCGGGAGCGGCCGCCCCCCGCCTCGGCTGCGGCGCTGAGCGCTTCTTCGCCTCCGCGCAGCGTCTGCCGGCGCTGGCGCGATCTGGTGCGGGACCGAGCGCTGTGGAGAGACGTGGATGTGAGACCCGACGAGGTGCGGGCGGCGTCCCCGCACCGGGTCACCCCAGGGCGGGCAGGGGTGGGGGGGTCACCCCAGTGTGGGCAGGGGGTGTGGGGGGGGGTCACCCCAATGCGGGCAGGGGGTGTGTGTGGGGGGGCCACCTCAGTGTGGGCAGGGGTGGGGGAGGGGTCACCCAAATGTGGGCAGGGGGTGTGTGGGGGGTCACCCAAATGTAGGCGGGGGGTTCACCTCAGTGCGGGCAGGGGGTGTGTGTGGGGGGGGGGTCACCCCAGTGTGGGCAGGGGGTGTGTGGGAGGGTCACCCCAATGCGGGCAGGGGGTGTGTGGGAGGGGTCACCTCAGTGCGGGCAGAGGTGGGGGGGGGTCACCCAAATGTGGGCGAGGGTGTGTGGGGGGGTCACCTCAGTGCGGGCAGGGGGTGTGGGGGGGGGGGGGGTCACCCAAATGTGGGCAGGGGGTGTGTGTGGGGGGTCACCCCAATGCGGGCAGGGGGTGTGTGGGGGGGGTCACCTCAGTGCGGGCAGAGGTGGGGGGGGTCACCCCAATGCGGGCAAGGAGTGTGTGGGGGAGTCAGCTCAGTGCGGGCAGGGGTGGGGGGGGGGTGGGGGTCACCCCAATGTGGGCAGGGGGTGTGTGGGGGGGGGGGTCAGCTCAGTGCGGGCAGGGGTGGGGGGGGTCACCCCAATGTGGGCAGGGGGTGTGGGGGGGGCTCACCTCAGTGCGGGCAGGGGTGGGGGGGGGTCACCTCAGTGCGGGCAGGGGCTGAGGTCACAAGGGTGGGAGGGGTAACCCCAGTTGTGGGCAGGGACTGAGATGGGACAGAATGGGGGTCACCCCATTGCAGGCAAGGGGGCTCAGATAGAGATGCTCACCCCCACTATGGGCAGGGGGCTCAGATGGGGGGAGGTCACCCTATTGCAGATGGGGGTGTGTGTGGGGGGTCACCTCACTACAGGCAGGGGGCTCAGATTGGGGGGTCACCCCACTATGGGCAGGGGGCTCAGATGGGGGGTCACCTCACTATGAGCAGGGGCTGAGGTGGGGCAAGGGTGTCTAGGGGGGTCATCCCATTATGGGGAGGGATCACCCCAGTTGTAGGCAGGGCCTGAGATGGGGTGGCGGGGTGGTCACCCCATTGCAGACAGGGGTGTGAGGCGGTCACCCCACTGCATCCAAAGATCTGGGGGTTCCCACCCCCTGGAGTGGGCCCTTTTCTCTCCCCCCAACCCCAGCTCAGCGCCCGGCCCCTGCGGCGCTTGATGCGGCACTGGTTCCACGACAACCTGCGGGTGCTGCGGCTGCGCGGCCTGGTCGACTCCGGCATCAACCGGCGGCTCCTCACCCCGGCGCTGCTCCGTGAGCTCAGCACGCGCTGTCCCCAGCTCCTCTGCCTGAGCGTGGACGACGCCGACCTCCGCAACGTCCCCTACGACCGCCTCCCGCCTTCCCTCACCAGGCTGGAGCTGCGCCGCTGCTTAATCCCCGGCTCCTGGTTCTGCTGCGAGGCCGTGCCGCGGCTTCGGCACCTCGTTGTCCGCAACATCAACACCTTCGAAAGTCACCACCTGCTCAACCTCGCCTCCCATTACTCCCTGGAGACGCTGAGCATTTCCGGCTTCTTGAACATCAAGGATGCGCATATGGAGCAAGCGGCTCCGTATCTGGAGGGGCTGAAGCACTTTGTGCTGCGCGGCGCCTTTCTCACCAACTTGGCCGTGGAGTTCATCGGGCGCCACATGAGACGGCTGCGGTTCCTGGAGATCCGCAGCACCAGGTGGCTGACGGACGCGGGGCTGGAGGACTTAACGAGCCTGCGGGACCTGGAGACGCTGGGTCTTGATGTCAGCGACTGCGTTACTCTTGGGGGCGTTATTGCTCTGTGCCGAGCACTGCCGCGGCTGCGGAACCTCAGATTAGCCGTCCCTCGCCCCACAGATGAAGTAAGAGCTGAAATTGAGGAGAGTTTACCCGCTGTAGCTTTACATCTAATGCCTTACAGATAGCCTATGTCAATGTATTTTCCAGAATGAGGGCGGTGAAACACTGGCCCAGGTTGCCCAGAGATGTGGAGACACCCCAGGCCACGCTGGATGGGGCTCTGAGCAACCTGAGCTGGTGAAACATCCCCACTCATGGCAGGGGGGGCACTGGATGCGCGAGGAGGGTCCAGTCCAACCCAAATTATTGTATGATTTCTATACCCCAAGTGCTTCTTTATGGGTAAAGCTTGTTTTCCTGGGAGCTGCCACATGTATTTTGATGTTGGAGGTGAAACAGCAAGCGCGTGACGTAAAACGGTTTGTCAGGAACCTGGTTTTGGGGGGATTCCCCCCGTTTTGCACAGATGGAGGCAAACAGGGAGCCCCCAGCCTTTGGGAACCGCACTGACCAAAGTTAAGCTGAGTTTACAAGTTTAACCTCTGCCTTATCCTCTCTCCCTGCTGCTCAATATCAGGCTGCTGCAGTGTAGAATTCAGGGACTAAAACATGGCGCCCTCCCGCTACTAAAAACTCACAACCCAACCCCCAGACCTGCAGTTAATATCCAACTCCACTTAACCGCACACTGCAAACCCCCCCAGCTTAAAAACGCCTCAGCAACACGCACCAGAGCGGCCAATTTCTTGGAAGAGCTCGTTCTTCATCACCTTTTATCCTCCTCCTCCTCCCCACAACGTCACACCGTGACAATGAACGTCGTGACGTTCTGCTCTCGGGCGGCCGCGTCAGCCCTGGAGTGGTTTTAATTCAAATATTGCACTTATTTAATAAAGCTGCTTTTGGTCGATGGCTTCTCGCTGATTTTCTTCCACTGAGATATTTGAACTGATATTCCCCCCCCCCCCCCCCCCAATATTATTTGCTCTTTCCCCACTATGGGCAGGGGCTCATATGGGGAGGGGTTCCCCCCAGTTGTGAGCAGGGGCTGAGATGGGGCAGGGGGGTCACCCCATTACAGGCAAGGGGCTTGGGGGGTCACCCACAATGGGCAGGGGGCTCAAATGGGGGTCACCCCACTATAGGCAAGGACTCATATGGGGAGGGTCCCCCCAGTTGCGAGCAGGGGCTGACATGGGGTGGGGGGGGTCACCCCATTATGGGCAAGGGGCGTGGGGGCATCACCCCATTACAGGTGGAGGGGGGGATCATCTAATTATGGGCAGGAGCTGAGATGGGGTGGGGGGGGGGTCACCCCATTACAGGCAGGGGGTGTGGGGGGGTCACCCACAATGTGCAGGGGCCTCAGATTGGGGGGTCACCCCACTATGGGCAGGGGCTCATATGGGGAGGGGTCCCCCCAGTTGCGAGCAGAGGCTGAGATGGGGTGGGGGGGTCACCCCATTACAGGCAGGGGGTGTGGGGGGGTCACCCACAATGTGCAGGGGCCTCAGATTGGGGGGTCACCCCACTATGGGTAGGGGCTCATATGGGGAGGCGTCCCCCCAGTTGCCAGCAGAGGCTGAGATGGGGCAGGGGGGTCACCCCATTACAGGCAAGGGGCATGGGGGGGTCACCCACAATGGCCAGGGGCCTGAGATGGGGGGGTCACCCCACTATGGGCAGGGAGCTCAGATTGGGGGGGGTCACCCCACTATGGGCAGGGGGCTCAGATTAGGGGGGGGTCCTCCCAGTCGAGCTTATTTTTGGGCTCAATCTCACAATCCGACTATTCCCCCCCCCGCCCTCCAACCTTATGCAATAAGTCGTTTGGTTCCAGCCAGACCCGGATGACGAAATCCTCGTTGCCGCGCATCTCGTTAGCAACCGGTCTTTGTGCCCTGGTCCTGTTGGGGCAAATAAACAACGGTTAAACGCCCCGGCTCCGCTTTGGAAAGCATCCCAAGGCTGCCGGTTTAATGAGCACCGCGACACGTTCATCGCGCCGGAGTAATTAGCGTTATTAAAACTCAAATTGCTCCCTCTCAGGGTTGGGAGAACGGAGTTAAAACAGCAAAAGGGAAAATTAAAACCAAAAGCATCCGACAGTCAAAGCGCAGCTTGAACCGGAATGTTCTCCGGGTGTTGGCGGCGGCAACGATTTTATATTATATAAAATTATATTGTTTTATATCCGATGGTCCCAACTTTTAGACACCGAACAGATATTCCAAGTTGTCGTGGCCCAAAGTGGCCTTGGGGCTGTAAATACCTGACGAGCGCGGCGCAAATTGCGGCAATAAAGGACCGAAAAGGCTCTTCTTGGGTCACCGTTGTGTTTCCACCCCAGTAGCAGCTTCTGCAGGGCCGTTCCAGCCCCTTCTTGCTCCCCATTTCCACCCTGGGGGGGTTTCTACTCTGTTTAACCCCATGGCAGCTTTGCCAAAGTTGAACATGGTGGCACCAAAGCCCAATTTTGGGGCAAAATCCAGACTAAAAGACTTAGAGGAGTCAGTCAAATGGCTCTTGGGGCTGAGAGGGGTCAAAGTCAACAACCAAACTTAGGAAAGGCCCAAACTTTCCCTGTTCTTGGTCACCGTCATCCTAAAGCTGCTCCTAAACCCCCATCACGTGTAGATTTAGACGGCACCTTCACCCGGGTGCTCATCAGACCTAAATCTGCTTGATTTTCTTGGGTGAGCTTGTGCCTCCAGCTTCGTTTCCAAACCGTTTCCTATTTTGCAGCCGCACTTGGAGGAAATACCTTCAAAACCTTGAGAATTTGCCCTTTTAAACTCCAAAAGGATGGAATTATGAAGACAAAGGACACCCCGCTCGGCCCGTCAAAAACCTCCAGATAGATCAATTATTGCAAGCGGCCGCGAGCCAAATTGTTGTTTCGAGGGGACGAACCGATAGGGCACAACCCGAAAGACGCTGGTTAAATTATAACCTTGGGATGGAACAGTCCTAGAGACGTCCCACGGTCTTTCTGACGTTGATCCCGCTGGAAGAACCGTCTCCCTCGGTCCCGTCGGCGCCACCGGGATGGACGAGGAGCATCTGAACGATGATCTGCATGTTTTTAAAGGTAAACCATGGGTGCTTTATCGGCTTCGAGGAGCCTTTCCCCACCGCTGCTTTCTGAGGGAGACAAAGGCCTCTGCTCCTCTTCCTCCTCGCTTTAGTCACTCGAGCTAATTAGCTCTAATGTGGTTGATTAGTTGGGGGTGGGACCGCACCCTGATGAGCTTGTTGTGGGGTTCAGGTGGGAGATGATGCAGCGGGTTTGGGGTGTCACCCACAAGCCTGTCATGGCGGTGCTGGGCTTGGCCTGGGCCGGGGCACAATTAGGCTCTTCCTGGAGCTTTGCAAAGCCGAGCTTGCCAAACCACACAGCCCAGCACCCATATGGACCCCCCAAGGTTGCCCCTTGGAACCTGAGGATGTTTCTGAGGTTCGTCCCCTCCAAGAAGGACATTTGAGGACATCGAGGGACGGCAAAGAGACCTCCAGGCCTGGACTGTTGCCTGGGGAGCCGTTTCCCTTTTGCGAAGGCTTTGGAAATGGCCCAAAACACATGGTGTAAACTTTTGGGGTCCTTCCAGCCCCCCAGCTTGTCCCGAATAGGGATTACCACCAAAATTCCAGCTTCTGCACCCACTAGTTAACCATTCCGGGTTATTAATTAACCCGTCTATAAATGGAAGCTCCGAAAACATCCCGCCGACCCCAGGGGATGATTTTCACGTCTCTCTGCTTTGCTTTTGAAGACAGAAACTTCTTCCAGCAGAAGCTGAGATCCTTTCTCACCGTCTACTTGCTCCTGGCCCTTTCATTCCTGCTCATCATCACCCTGTTCGCCGTGTCGCTCTCCAGAGGTACCGGGGTATCTTTTAATTGACTAATTAGGCAGGTGGGACCATGAGATACATGAGGTTGAAGCGCACGATCCCGCTCTAGGAGAATCAATAGGTCCTAATTCCACGTGATGGTGACCAAGAGGAGCTTGGTTGTCCCGCCTAGAGACCGCGCTACCGTCTATATGTATAATTATATAGAAATATATAAAAATATATAAAATCCTGGGTAATCCAGGCTCCAAGTGTTTGAAGTTTCCTGGGGTTTCGTTGCATCCCCGGCAGAATAAAGAACCCAGAACAAAACGCAACGCAATGCGACCGACGTCTCTCCCTTCTCTCTCCATAGTTTCGGCCATTTCATCCAAACTCAACGAGGTGCAGCCGGAACAGAGACACAACTTTTCCGGCCGGGATTCCCTGTGTAAGTCCTGGTTGCTGTCACAACCCACCGGCTTTCCTTCCCCCTCTCAATTTGCCCTAAATCGTCCCCAAAATGTTCATCCTTTGGGTTGTTGCGCTGGGGTGGTGTCGGGCACCCGTCCCATTGTGTCTGCCGTCGTGTCCGCCGCAGTTTGGCACTGGGAAGCCCGTTGTCCCCGCAATATCCCTGCGATGTCCGTGCAATGTCCTCCTGTCCTTCTCGCAGTGTTTCCCTGCGGCCCCGGCTCCAGGGAATGGGAATATTTTGATGGCAAATGTTATTACTTCTCCTTGGCCCGGACGAGTTGGCACAAGGCGAAGGCTCAATGCGAAGAGATGCACTCGCAGTTGGCCGTCATCAACAGCTACGCCAAGCAGGTAAAACACAGCAATGAAACAACAATAAACCAACAATAAAACAACAATAAAATAACAATAAAACAACCAAACCACAAAGCCAAAGAAACCACCCACACAATTCTAGGCAGGAAAGTCGGGGTTTGCCCCAGTGCTGGTGTCAAACTGGTGGTTGCTCAACCACCTGAGAGGGTCCAGCCTTGGGGCGGCCTGGACCAGAGCAACATTAAGCTCTTCCTGGAGCTTTGCAAAGCCGAGCTCGCCAAACCGCGCAGCCCAAATTGTGTGGACCCCCCAAGGTCGCCCCTTGGAACCTGAGGGTGTTTGCAAGCCCTCTGAGAGGGGCATTTGGGGACATCGAGGGCCGGCCAGACCTGGACTGGCGCCTGGGGAACCGTTTCCCTTTTGGGAAGCGTTACTGGACAAGTTCAGAAACGTGTCACGGCCCAAAATACGTGGTGTAAGCTTAGGATTCCTTTACATTTTGTGCTACCTACACCTGCTCGCTGGGTGCTGTTATCCTTTGCGTCAGCCAGCAGAGAGCAGGCGGAACCCACGCGTCCCGCTGCTCCGGTACACACGGGATGCTCTGGTACATGCACGGGATGCTCGGGATGCTCCAGCACCCATCCCGCTCCTCCACCTCATAAAACCCCGCGCAGAATCGCACCCTCCGGCTCCTCCGTGGGTGCTGAGGCCGCCCCGAGGAGCCGTTTCCTGGCGCTTTTCCCTCCTGATCCCTCTCCCCGCTGCAGAATTTTGTCATGTTCAGGACACGCAACGAGCGCTTCTGGATCGGGCTGACGGACGAGAACTCGGAGGGTGAATGGGAATGGATTGACGGGACTGACTATAAATCCACGTTCACGTGAGTGCCTAAACCTGTCTTAAATTAGCACCTAAACCTGTCTTAAATCAGCCAGGTTTAGGTCGGCCATGCCGCGGGGAAAGCGGCTCCGCTCAGCCCCTCCTGCCCCGTCTCACTTTGCCCCTTCTCACCCCAGATTTTGGAAGGAGGGCGAACCCAACAACAGTGGCAACAACGAGGATTGTGCCCACGTCTGGGTGTCCGGGAAGTGGAACGACGTTTACTGCACCTACGAGTGCTACTACGTGTGCGAGAAGCCTCTGCCCAACTGAGCGGAGCCCCGTACGGAGCCGCCATCCCAAGCTCCGCACCGCAAATGTTCCTTTTCCTTCTTAATTTATACAATCCGCCTGCTCGGTCCACACTCTTCCTCCGCACCGTGCTGTCCTGAGGAAGAGCAGAGATGGATTTGGATGGTCCTAAGCAATAAACGCAGGAATCCGGGTTCTCCGTGGGGAGCTCAGCCTAATAAAGGACGATTATTGCTCTGGTTAACGAAGCTTCTCTGTTTCTAGGCGAGTGTTGGAGCTGGGGGTGGTGCAGGTCAGCGGTGACACTGGGCTGGGGACACATGGGACACAATATGGGGTTGGGACCCCACGAGTGGGATGGTGGCGTCACCCGGCGAGGTTTGGATTCCACGTGGCAAAATCGCCTGGTGCTTGTTGGTTCGAACGTGGAACTTGGTGGGGGTTCAGCTCCGTGTCACCGGTCACCGAGGGGTCATTGGGCTCCAGGACCCCGCAGGGATTGGGCTCCCTCCCCTATTTTCCATCCTTCTGCAAAATAACCCTCGTTTTGGGCCAGAAACCTGGGGTTTCAAGGCTGGTTTTAGGCGGGAATAGGCTCACAACTCTCACCCGTGTTAAAAGCTGCTGATGGCAGCCGGATGGTGCGCAGTGTCACCAGGCGTGTGCACGGGGGTGTGCACTGCAAGGGAGGGTGTGTGCACTGCAAAGTGTGTGCACTGCAAAGTGTGTGTGCAGTGCAGGGAGAGCGTGTGCACACACACGTGTGTGCACGTGGGCATGTGTGTGCACTGCAAAGGGAGTGTGTGCACTGCAAAGTGTGTGTGCAGTGCAGGGAGAGCGTGTGCACACATGCATGTGTGCAAAGGAGCATGTGTGCACACTGCAAAGCGTGCATGTGATGCACATGGGTGTGCACACATGTGCATGCACTGCAAGGTGTGTGTGCAGTGCAGGGAGAGCGTGTGCACACACCCATGTGTGCACATGAGCATGTGTGTGCACAGGAGCGCATGTGTGCACAGAACCGTGTGTGTGCACACTGCAAAATGTGCATGTGATGCACATGGCTGTGCACACACGTGTCCATGCACTGCAAGGTGTGTGTGCAGTGCAGGGAGAGCGCGTACACGCATGTATGCGTGCACATGAGCATGCGTGTGCATTGCAAGGTGTGTGTGCACTGCAGGGTGTGTGTGCGCACTGCAAGGTGTGCTTGTGATGCACATGGCTGTGCACACGTGTGTGCATGCACTGCAAGGTGTGTGTGCACACTGCAAGGTGTGCTTGTGATGCACATGGCTGTGCACACACGTGTGCATGCACTGCAAGGTGTGTGTGCAGTGCAGGGAGAGCACGTGCACACATGCACGTGTGCACATGAGCATGCGTGTGCACTGCAAGGTGTGTGTGCACTGCAGGGTGTGTGTGCACACTGCAAGGTGTGCTTGTGATGCACATGGCTGTGCACACGCGTGTGCATGCACTGCAAGGTGTGTGCATGCACTGCAAGGTGTGTGTGCACACTGCAAGGTGTGCATGTGATTTACATGGCTGTGCACATGCGTGTGCATGCACTGCAAGGTGTGTGCATGTACTGCAAGGCATGTGTGCACACTGCAAGGTGTGCTTGTGATACACGTGGCTGTGCACATGCGTGTGCATGCACTGCAAGGTGTGTGTGCACACTGCAAGGCGTGCATGTGATGCACATGGCTGTGCACACGCGTGTGCATGCACTGCAAGGTGTGTGCATGCACTGCAAGGTGTGTGCATGCACTGCAAGGTGTGTGTTTGATGCAGGGAGTGGGTGTGCACACATGTGTGTGCACTACAAGGTGTCTGTGCGCACTGAAGGTGTGTGCGCTGCAGGCAGCGGGCGTGCACACACATGTCCGTGCACACGCGTCTGTGCACACTGCAAAGTGTGTATGTGATGCAGTGAGTGTCCGTGCACATGCGTGTCCGTGCACACTCGTGTCCGTGCACACCGAAGGTCCGTGTCTGTGCTGCCGTGAGCGCGTTGTCGCCGCCCTCAATCGCCCGGTACCGGGGGTGCCCCTGGTCGTGTCCCCCCAACCCAGGGGCAGCACTGGGACCCGGGATGGAGCAGCACCGGGACACCCCCCGGCTGAAGCCCCGAGGTCCTGCCCGGTGCCCGGTTCTCCCCGGTTCTTCCCCGTTCCCCCCGGTTCTCCCCCGTTTCCCCCGGCGGATCCGTCCGAGGAGCCGCGGGGGGGACGCGAACCCCAACTCTACGCAGCCCCGAGCCCCCGGTGACCACCGCACGGGGCCCGCACCACCCAGTGGGCCCGTTCCCAGATCCCACAGCGGCGACAGTCGCCCCGACGGCGGGAGGACGCGGCTCCTGCTGCCCTGTCGGCGACACGGCTGTCGTGACACAGCCCCACCGTGAGCGGATTAACGAGAACCCCGCGGAGCCTCCCCCCGTGCCTGCGACAGCCCCTGTCGTGAGCGGCGCTCCCTCTGTCGCGACAGCCGCTGCCGGGAGCGCCGTCGGTATCGCCCCGTGGGCGCCCCGGGCTCAGCCCTCGGGGGAACTGGAGGGTCCGGAGCGGGTGTTCCGGAGGGGGGGTCCCCGCCTTGATGGGGCCCCCGGCGCGCTCCCGGCTCAGGCGCGCTCCCGGGGGAGGCGGGGGGCGGCGGCGCTCACGGGCGCGGGCGCGGACACGCGCGGGGGCTGCGCGCTCTGCCCCGCGCTCGGTCGCTCCCCGCTCCGCTCCGCTCCCTTCCCCTCCCCGCCGCTGCCGCCGCCGGGATCGTTGTCCCGGTAAGTGGCCGCGAGTGGACGGGGCGGGCGGGGATGCGGGGCCGCGGGGATGCCCCGTAGAGCGGGGAGTGGGGGGAAACACGGGTGTGCGCCCCGTCTGTGAGCGGAGAGACCGGGACCGGCACCGGGACCGGCACCGGCAGCGCAGGGATCCGTCGGGCCGCCGTGTCCCGACAGGACGGGAGGGGGAGGGATGAATCACCACGGCTGCATCCCCCGGCGCAGCCCCCGCTGGGGGCTCCGGGGATACGGGGGGGAAGGTCGGTCCGAACCGCAACGGGAACGGGGGGAGCGGGGCGGGTAGACGGAGCCGCCTCCGTGATTTCGTTAACGTTCGTTTAACGGGAGCTCCGGGGCCGCACAAAACGATCGGGAGGCACCGGGGAGCCCTGAGCTAGCAGGGGGGTGACCGGTCCCGGGCTCACCGCTCCTCTCCGCCCGCAGCCCCCCCGCCGGCCGCCGGTATGAAGACGGAAGAGGCTCCGTCCTGCCTGCAGCAGGCGACGCCGGTCCTGGGCTTCGGTGAGTGCCCGAGAGACCGGGAACGGGCGTCACACACCGGGGAGACCCTCGGCGCCCCCAGCCCGGGCAGCATCCTCAGCTGCCTTCCCCATCCTCATCCTCCCCGGCTGCTCCGGGGGTCTCGGCGCGTCCCCAAGTTGCAGCGGGACCAGCCGGCCCTGCCTGCACTGCCCGTTTTCCCCCAGCCCTACGATCCTGCATTCCCCGCTGCGTTTATTCCCCACTCGGGAAGGAGATTCCTTCCCTGCCAAATTGTCGGGGTGACCAGGGAGCACCCCCCGGCTCAGCCCGGCTTTGCCGTTTGCCAATTTGGCGGCGGCAAAAGCCGCAGCGAGATGTTGCCACGCTGCAAAATGCCGTCCTGCGAGCCCAAAGCAGCCGCGGCTCCGTGGGCTGAGGTTTGTCCTTAAGGGCAGACGGTGCAACGGAGCCTGGAAGAGACAGGGACACCGCGTCTGTCCCTTGTCTGTCCCCACCTCCTGGGTAAACCCCTTCAGAACCTCTGCTGATTTTTGGGAGCATCCCGTGCAGGGCCTGGCCGTGATTGCGTGGTCGTCACCCGCCATACCTGACTTTGCCAACCTAATATTTAAATTACAGCCAAAATACCTGCCCGAGAGCCGGCGCGGAGTTCGGGTGCCGTGGGAGGGAGGGCCTGGACGCAGGGGGTTAATTTGGGATAATACCGGGATGAAGCACCCGAGCTGCGTCTCACCAGGTTGTGTCCCCGCGTTGTCCCTTTCCCCTTGCTCAGAGACCTGCAACGCGGCGGCTGGGGATCGCTCCTCGTTAACGTATCTGCTGGTCCAAACTGTTGCGTTTTTAGGAGCCGGATGACTTTAGGGCAGCGCGAGGCAGAATCTCCTTTACTTTCAGTTTTGTGGCAGCGGGGGATTGGGGGAAGCCGACGGTTTTCTCGGGATTTTTTGCATCCCTGTGGAGCTCGGGATCGCTCGCTCGTTCCTGTTGTGTTGCAGCATCGCAACAAGACTTGGGTGTGAATTATCGCTGGGTAACCTCTGCTCTGCACCCCACGGCAGGACCTGAATCCCCGGCGTCCTCCTGTCCTCTCCCTGGGCGACACGGAGGGACAGACCCAAGTTTTGGTCTCTCTCCTTTTCAGACTGATCCCACCTTCCCAAATCCTCCCAGCATTTTGCCCCCAGATTCATTTACTATTAGATTATTCCCTGATGGTTTTTTTTAACCCCTAAATTAAGAGGAGTTGGGGATTTTGAGTCGCAGATGCCTCCGAGCTACTGGTCCCACAGTGACACGTAGCCCTTGGGGTCAAAGTCAAGAAGGGTGGAAATATTTGACTGCAAAAAGGAGGAAAATAAGAAGTGGAGGCTCAATGTGCCCTCCAGGCACCGTTATTGCTCGTTTTTCCTCTTCTTGGGGTAAAAATCCCCATTTCCCCTCCTGATTTGCTGGATCCCTGTTGGCAGGACGGCTCTCAGGGGCTGGTCCCCTCCAGCTGATGTTGCCACCTCCAAATTAGAGCTGGGCTTAGCACTCCCTCTCAACCTCTTGTTCCTCCAAGGCGCAGCTCAAGCGCCTTCAGCGTCCCCACAACCCTTCAAGGGGCCCGGGTGGGTGTTACCCCAGGACCTATGAGTTTTCAGGAGCATCGAGAAGCTGGAGAGGATGGAGAAAAGGGCTCATAAAAGCCAAGGAGCTTGGTGGTGGCCATTGGAGACGGTGCCGCCGCGACCCAGCTCCAGCGCAGCAGAGAACGGATTTATTACTTACTCCTTCACCTTGAAGTTATCGTGACAAAGCCTTTGAAGAGCAGCCATAGATTTACGAGTTGATAACACTAAGGAGAAAAAATAAAAGTCCCAAAGCTCTGGAGCCTTTTTAAGAGGCTTTCGGCAGTGAATCTGGGGTGAAAGTGGACAAAACCCAGAGCCAGTTCTGTCCTCTGGCCTGGGCTGAGGTTTCCAACAAGTCTTCTGTGTCTCTGGTTCCCAAACACGAGTTCTCCACATCCTCTGTGATTTATGGTGCCCGAGCTGTGGAAATGGGGTCACCTTGAATTTCCCACTTGTGGAGAAGCCCAGAACCTGCTGCTTTTGGACGTTTCTTTTCGAGGTTGTCCCAAAAAAGCTCCATGCTGAGCTGCCCTTCTCCCGCCGCTCCAGTGGCTGTTGAAAAAACAACAGGCGATGAGTGTGAGGAGTTATGTGACGCTAAATATCACCCCCATCAAAAGGCAGAGAGTGCAGGATGTGATCCCCCCGGCAAAGGGAACCCCTTCCCCCTTACTGGGCGCTGGTTTAGATTGGAAATTGGGAATAAATAATTTCTTTACAAAAGGGGTTTTGGGTGTTGGAACAGGCTGCCCAGGGCAGTGCTGGGGTCACCAGCACTGGAGGGTGAACAGAGGAGCTTCTTGGGGACATTTTAGTGACAGGGTTGGGTGATGGTTGGACTTGAGGTTTTCCAACCAAAATGAGTTGATGATTCGGTTATTCTAGGGTTCTATGAGTCTATGGTTTTAAGGTTCAATGATTCCATGACTTTTTGATTCCTCAATTCTCAAGCCATCTCTCCCTTGCTGCCCAGGTCCCGATTCCAAGATGCAGGAGGTTACCAGGGTTGGGTTATGGTTGGACTTGATGAGCTCAAGGTTTCCCAACCAAAATTAGTTGATGATTCGGTTATTCTAGGGTTCTGTGAGTCTGTGATTTGATGATTCAATGATTTGATGATTCAATGATTCGATGATTCAATGATTTGATGATTCGATGATTTGATGATTCGATGATTCGATGATTCAATGATTCAATGATTTGATGATTCAATGATTCGATGATTCAATGGTTCCATGATTCCCTGATTCTCACGCCGTCTCTCCCCAGGCTCCGACTCCAAGATGCGGGAGGTGTGCGCCGGCTGTGACACCCCCATCTCCGACCGGTTCCTCCTGCGAGTCAACGAGCGCTCGTGGCACGAGGGCTGCGTGAAGTGCGCCGTGTGCCTGCAGCCGCTGGCCGGGACCTGCTACTGCCGCAACCGGCAGCTCTACTGCAAACACGACTACGAGAAGTAAGTGCCCTCCGGGGTTTTCCTGTTTTTCTGTCCCTCTCGGCTCGGTTTGGTGGAGTTGGGATGGGTTCCATCACAAGGTGGGGCTCTGGAAGGAGGTGTTGGTGTCACGGTGTCGCGGTGTTGGTGTTATGGAGGTTGGTGAGATGATGAGGACCACAGGGGTGTCCTGTGAAGGGATGTTGTCCAAACACAGGGACAGGAGAGGCTGGCTTTGATTGAACGTGGTGATGTGGTGGGGATGAAGAGGAAGGGCTGAGCTGGTGGATGAAGAAGAGGAAGGGCTGAGTTGGTGGATGAAGAGGAGGAAGGTCTGAGTTGACAGATGAAGAGGAGAAAGGGCTGAGTTGGTGGATGAAGAGGAGGAAGGTCTGAGTTGGCAGATGAAGAGGAGAGGAGGAGCTGGTGGATGAAGAGGAGGAAGGGCTGAGTTAGTGGATGAAGAGGAGGAAGGAGGAGCTGGTGGATGAAGAAGAGGAAGGGCTGAGCTGGTGGATGAAGAAGAGGAAGGGCTGAGTTGGTGGATGAAGAGGACAGGAGGAGCTGGTGGAAGAAGAGGAGGAAGGAAGAGCTGGTGGCTGGTGGGATGGTCTGCAAGAAACGAGGGACCAAGCACTTTGATTATGGCATAACAAGTGGAGTTGCTCCCATGCCGGCTGCTGGGTCCATCCACCTTATACAATCAGAGGATTTTGGTTGGAAAACCCCTCAGGGTCATCAACTCCATCCATTAACCCAACCCCAGCACTAAAATGTCCCCAAGAAGCTCCTCTGTTCACCCCCCAGTGATGGCGGCTCCAGCTCTGCCCTGGGCAGCCTGTTCCAACGCCCCACAGCCCTTTGGGGAAGAAATCCCCCCCAATTTCCACCCTCACCCTCCTTCTCCAGCCCCTTCCCCAGCTCCGTTCCCTCCTCTCAACTCACTCCAGCTCCTCACGGTCTTGGTTGTCACCTCCAAGCCTGCGGTTGTCACCCCGGAGCCCCGTGCCCGGTTGTGACCCTCCTGCCTCCGGGAAGAACTGGTGACACACCGACATCCGGGGATGCCGGGAAGACGCTCCATCAATCCCCTGAAGTTTGGCAGCATCCTCTAAAGACTTAACAGCCCAATCTTATCTTCCCTGTGCTTCATAAACCCAGCGCAGCCTCCTCCCGGCCGCTGACGCAAGTGCTTGGCAGCGATGGGGATGGTAATAAAAATACCAGGGCTTGCCCACTTCCCCGGGTGGCTGGAGAGGCAGGATGGGGCTGTTTGAAGGAGAAGGACCTCTGGAAGGTCCTGGATTTGGCTGCGGGGCGGGTGGACAAGAGCCAAGTGCTGCAGCGGGTTTGGCCGCTGTGGTTAAGAGGAACCGGCTAAAAACGCGCTTGCAAAACGGGTCTGGAAGGAGCGTCGTTTCCTCCACTGGGCTGAGCTGAGGCCAAGGGTGGCGTTTCCATGTGGAGAGGTCTCAAACGCTAAAATTGCTTATTTTTCTATTGATTTTTGGGCAGGATAGCGTGGCTGTGCTGTTTTTCTTAGCGCCGGGCTGCAAACCCTCGCCGGGTTTCGCTCCATCCCTCTCCAAAGGATCTCGGGTGGTCTCAAAAACACCCCTTGGGGTCTCCAGCTCCTCAAAAGTTGGTGCTTCAGGCCCTTCTGAAGGCGTCTGTGCTCAGCACCTTTGTGCTCCCAGCATGGGAATTTCCAGGGAGGCGAACTCTCAGTCCTCCCGTTTGCAAATCTTGTCCCCCCAGAGGGTTTGTTTTTGGCCTTGACTTCCCCAAGTCCGTGTTTTTGGCCAGCGATGAATCCCATGCCGTGTCGCCGGGGCTCGCAGCGCTGTGACCCGGCGGGGAGACCCGTCTGGCATCGATCCCTCCCCACGTGAACCCGCGCAACGAGAGGAAAATGCTTTAATGGAGAGATAAGCCAGCAGCTGCAGCTGAGCGCGGGGGAAGGAACTGTTGATCTGGAGATGAAATGTTAAGCCCGAAGATGGATGTTGTTCTGCAGTCCCTATCATATAAAACCGCAATCTGAAGGGGGTTTTTTGTGAGATTCTCCTCTTCCCCTTACACCGGGGGCCCCGCCGGCTTTGCCGCGGTTGCTCAGGCACCTGCCCTGTAAATCCAGCTCTAGGGGGGAGGAAGGGAAGATCCTCATGGCCGATGATCGAGCGGCTGCACCGGCCGCGTCCTTGTTGACTTTGAAGTTTGTTGAGCGGGATGGCGGGCGGTGCGGGGGCTGCCGGGTGGGATCTGAACCGGGCACTGGCGGCCGTTCCTGGCTCCTCCGCGCTCTCCTTTGGCCCATGTGGAGATGATTTGCTTGTCCTCACACAGATACGGGCTGAACTCGGCTCGAACCTGAACTTTGCAGCTTCTCCATCGCCTGGTGGCTCCGGCACGTGAGCGGCGCAGCCGAGCGGCCTCCTGCTCCGCGCTTTTTGCCCAAATTGGCCTGTTTTCCCCAGCTGGTTGTAGAAGAGAGAGGGTTGAGGAGGATTTGACCTGCGTTGCTTTTTGGGGTCCCCCCCACCTCGGGGCTCTTCTTGTCCTCGCTGGGTGGGATGTGCGGGGGCTTTTCCAAACAAAACAATTCTAAGATCAGCTCAGGGATCAAAATGGCACCAGAATCACCTCAGGGCCCAAAATGGCACCAGAGTCACCTCAGGGATCAAAATGGCGCCAGAATCGCCTCAGGGATCAAAATGGCGCCAGAATCGCCTCAGGGTCAAAATGGCGCCAAAATCACCTCAGGGCTCAAAATGGCGCCAAAATCACCTCAGGGCTCAAAACAGCACCAGAATCACCTCAGGGCTCAAAATGGCACCGGAATCACCTCAGGGATCAAAATGGTGCCAGAATCACATCAGGGATCAAAATGGCACCTGAGTCACCTCAGGATTCAACATGGCGCCAGAATCACCTCAGGGATCAAAATGGCGCCAAAATCACCTCAGGGCCCCAAATGGCACCAGAGTCACCTCAGGGATCAAAATGGCGCCAAAATCACCTCAGGGATCAAAATGGCGCCAGAATCACCTCAGGGCCCCAAATGGCACCAGAGTCACCTCAGGGATCAAAATGGCGCCAAAATCACCTCAGGGATCAAAATGGCGCCAAAATCACCTCAGGGCCCAAAATGGCCCTGGGGATCCCAAGATGCCCTCAAGTTGCACCAGAGGAGGTTTAGATTGGATAATAGGCAAAAAATTCTTAATGGAAAGGGTTTTTGGGCGTTGAACAGGCTGCCTAGGGCAGTGCTGGAGTCGCCATCACTGGAGGGTGAACAGAGGAGCTTCTTGGGGCCATTTTAGTGCCAGGGGTGGGTTATGGTTGGACTCCATGATCCTGAGGGGCTTTTCCACCCAAAAGAATTCTCCAATTCTATAGTTTCCCTTTTGAAATGCACAAATAACCTGAGCTACCCCGAGGCAGCTCTGAGACCCTGGAGCGATCCAGCATCGACTTGTTGGGACCATTTAGGCTGATTTTCTGGGTTGGAAAAGCCCAGCAGAGGGGTGAGCAGAACAATCCGAATGGAGTTGCTGGGAGAAATGGGAAATAGAAGCTGATTTTACTCATCGGGTGGAATAAACAGGTTTAAGCAGCGGTTGGGACGCGGAGGGAGGGCGGAGGGGACCGAAAGTCTCTCGTGCAGCCAAATCTGACCCTCCCTGTTGGAATATGGGGGGCTGACCCCGAGCCGGCGCCTTGGCAGCTCTTCTGAGCGAGCTGGTTAATGTTTAAAGGCCGTGGGAGGGCTCCCCCCCCCCAGCAAAGATCTCCCGGGACAGGAGTTGGACATTGGGAGCCCTTGCTGTGTGCAACCAGCGCATTCCAGGAGCAGGAGTCAGGCCCTAAAAATGATTAAATTGGTGTCGAAACTAGGATTCTTTGTTTTAATTTTGCTTTGTGGTGGGATTCCTGTTTGGCTTTTCAATAGAGAAGTTTCCCCTTCCCCTGTGCTGCACTTGGGACATTGAGTCATGGAATAGTTGGGGTTGGAAGGGGCTTTCAAAGCTCATTTAGTCCGACCCCCCCATCATGAGCTACCAAAGGGCTTCCCAAGCATGAGGGTGTTAAAAAGTGGTGCTTGAGATGTATTTATAACCCAAAGAAAAGGGGATTTGAGGGCAAAACAGTGTTAAAACATGATGGATTATTCTAAGGGCGGATGAGAGCTACTGCTCTTAAAAAGGGGGTTCAGCTTTGCTTTACCAAATGGGCATCCCAGTTGTGTTGGGGGGATCTGTGCCCCCGTCCACCAGCAGCTTTTGCGTCCGTTGAGCGACGGGGTCCCTGATTGAGTCACATCGGGCCGGGGGGAGGTAACGAGAAGTGACAGCGCTCAGCAAATAAATGAGATAACGAGCCCCCTTGACGAGGCGGTGACAAACGGCCGGACCCGCGGGGACGAGGGAGGCGGGAAGGGACAAACCCACAGCTCCTTCCAGCCCCTCCGGGCTGGGTGACGTGACCAAGGCCAAACACCCATCGGTGGCACCATCAACAGGGCAAATTGTGCTTCTTGCTTTATCTTGAGCTACTTTGCTCCTCCAAAGTGGGGGGGTCACCACAACCCCTACGGTGCGGAGCAGTGGGACCCCAAGAGGGAAGAAATGGGGCAGTTTGAGCCTGGTTTTTAGGACAGTCCCGCTGGGTTCGGAGCTTTTAATCTCCATAACCACCACCCTGGAGTGGGGCCGGTTCCCCAAAGCTCCAGCAAGCAACAAATCCAGCGCCTTTCCCCCCCCATCCCAAATTTCTCCTCCGTCCCCATCGGGTGGCTGAACCCCGTCTCCCACCGATAGCAAAGCCCGACTGATGATTAATGGCGTTAATTACACGCAGCTATTCCTACCCCGCTTCTCGCCGTTCCCTCGCATGGGTTTGTTCGCAGGGCCCAGGAAATTAAACACTAAACTCTCTAATCACTGCGAAATGAAAGAAATATGCAGATGCGCCTTGAGCGCCATTAAGGAACCAGCCGCCACGTGCTGTCTGTTCCCCGGTGCTCGCGGGTTGTTTTGCGAGCGGGGGGGAACACGTGGGGGAGGAAGAACTTTGTTTCATCCATTATTTTTTTAGTTTAATTAAATGTAATTTACTTTGATAGATTCTCTTTTGGGCTGGTTTTATTTTTCCTTCTGTGTTTTGTGTCCCGTGGTTTCCTGGACCCACGTCGCCAACTTTCTTACCCCTGGAGCCCTGTGGCCGGAGTTTAGTATCAGTTATGCCTTATTTTCAGATTAATTTGCTTTCTCTTCTGATGAGGAAAATATGAACCCAAACAGATTTTGATATCAAAGTCTAATTGAAGGCTTTGCCCCCCACAGATAATCAAGGGGCTGCAAAGGGTTTGGATCCTTGGCACGAGTACTGAAAGATGCTTCTTGTCCCTCCTGGGCTGCAGGTGACTTTGTGGCACGAAGGAGCCATTGGGGACACGGGACAGTGGGCAAGAGGCCTCAGAGCAGCCCAGAGTTCCACAGGCAGCTTGTTAGGGCCAAGTTCATTAACACGGCGCTGAGAGACGCGTGACAGCTCCGCCACTCCATTCCATCTCCCCCCGGGTTCATTTGCGCTGGCGATGGGAAGTTTGGCTGGGAGGAGTTTGCACCGGCCACGGATACGCTGCATTCTAAGCGTGTTTCCCGTGGTTTATTGTGTTTAGAGGCAGCACGACCCCGGCGGGGTCTGTGGGTTCCTGCGACACGGGGCGTGGGGGCGCCGGTGCCATTCGTGTCCGTCTGTCCCGGCCGGACGTCCCGCGCGGGCACCGAGCACCGTGGATATTCGCTCCGTCGACTTTCCCAGCGCCAGCTCCTCCAGGGAACGGCCCTGGACGCGGACGGAGGGTCCCGGGGGTGTGGATGCAGCGTCTCGGTGCGGAGCCAGGGACCAGCAGAGGGCGGCCGCGGAGGAAACGGTGCCAGAAATGAACTCGGTTCGCGGCCGTGCCAGGGGCTGCGGCGCCGGGAGCTGCTCCTGGCGGGCAAAGGGGAGCCCTGGACTCTTAATGCTTTAAAAACCAGCTTCTTCGCAGACACAGGGATTCCTGGAGTCTGTTTTTCTCTCTTATAATCTAAATAGAGGATGCACTTTGTATTTACAGGCAGAGTTTGCATTAGAGACCACACAGATGGTGCGATTGTGTCCTGG
This sequence comes from Nesoenas mayeri, assembly GCF_963082525.1. Lineage (NCBI taxonomy): Eukaryota > Metazoa > Chordata > Aves > Columbiformes > Columbidae > Nesoenas > Nesoenas mayeri. The sequence goes on along the minus strand of NC_137567.1, from coordinate 803,613 downwards.
TTTTGGTTAAAACAAGACCAATTTTCTTTTTAACCAAAACATATTGATTTGCAAGGATTTAAGGGACAGTTCTTAATTAACGCTGCCGTCCCTGGGTTATCGCATCAATTTCTAAACTCGCCCAACCTGGAGGACGCGGCCCCTTCTTTCCAAATTGAATTATTGGCCCGATCCATAATCTGCTTCCAGCTTTCCCTCGTAATGCAATTAAGCTTAATGGTGGTTAATTACAGTTCATCCTCACTATCCGGGTGGTGGCTTCACACCTCTTGGGCTGCCCATGTGGGTTTTTTGCCCAGATCTTGCCAATAATGGTGATATCGGTCAGCCCTGCATCCCAAATCCCTGCCCTGATTCCTGGATGTGGTTTCACCGCTGCCAGGAGAAAGTTGAAACTAGAAAGCCTGTAAAAAACCAACAAATAAGACACACAACTTTAATTACCAATACGCTTTTCAAGCGGTTGCGTTAACCCCAAAGAGCGGCGTAATTCACCCGCAGCGTTACGTTTAATTTAGGGCCTGGGTTTAAGCGGACAAACGAGCAGCCACGCGGCTTGTTTAACGAGCCTTTGCTGGGCTCCTGCTTAGTTAAACCGGACTCAGGCTCAAACCACAATCCCAGTTAGTCTTTAACTCCCTTTCTCTTCATTCCTCCATCACAAGGCAGGTGCGGCTGTATCTCCCTCACTGTTAATTCACCCAGTTTCTCGAGTTAAACATCGCGGCAACTTTACATTCAATTGTTTTATTTTTCCCTAAGGCTGCTATTCGCAGAAATGCACCTTTTCTATGATAAACCCTCAGTTTTGTGCTGAAATACCATCCCGGGCGCCTCTTGGGCTGCGGCTGTTTTGCGCGAGCGTTTGAATGCTTTCTAAACCAAGTCTTGGGTGCTGAGCTCTGAGACCCTTGGGAGGCACCAGGGGAGTTTTAACACCGAATTTATCCCCATTTGGAGCTAAAACGTTGTTCCTGGGGGTGGCAGCGTCCCTGTCACCAAACGGCTCTTTCCTCCTTTAAAATAGCGCCGGATTTCATTTAAACCGCATCTCCCAAGCTTGTTCTTTCCTCAATCAATATTGCTTTTTACATCATATCTAATCTCTTTTATTTTTTTCCCTCCCCCCCCCCCCAAAGTAAAATTTAATTAAATAATTCTAATGAATGTTTAATGATGTTCTTTTGTCATTATTAAATCTGTAATAAAAGTGTCTGCGGCCCTTCTCCCTCCCTCCCCCCCCGGCCCCGGCACGCGGGGTCCTGCTGTCTCCCTTGTTCCCCTGCCGTCCCCCCCTCTCGCGGTGACAACGGCGGCTTTCAGCCCTGCAAACAGGATATGAGAAAAGGAGAAACAGGATATTGAGCTGGGATACTATCTGGATGGGTAATATCACCCCTAGCTACTGAGCGAGGGAGCCCTTCTGCTGCCAGGCATACTAATGGGGACGCGGAGCCTTTCCGCGCGCCGGGGTGAAAATCAATAATTGGGATTGATAACTCGAGGTTTTCAACCCAAAATGAGCGTTTGGGTTGTGGCTGGTTGAGTAGAGAGGGGGGGAACAAGAGGAAAGAGAAAGGAGGTGGTGGTTCCCGTCTCAAAATGGTGCTGGTGGTGGGACAGGAGGAGAAACTCGGTCTCTTCTCAACAAGGGAGAATCCCCATAAGTAACTTCTCATTGTTTTGAACGACGAATTGAGGTTTTCTAAGAGCTCGGCCCAGCCAAGGCACCACCCCAGCTCTGTGCTTGGAGAATAAAAGCATTTCAATGAGATTGTGATTGGGTATTAGGAGAAATTAGGAATAATTTCTTCCCCAAAGGGCTGTGGGGTGTTGGAACAGGCTGCCCAGGGCAGTGCGGGAGTCGCCAGCCCTGGAGGGGGAACAAATGGGGTTCTTGGGGACATTTTAGTGCTGGGGGTGGGTTATGGTTGGATTCAATGATCTTGAGGGGCTTTTCCAACCAAAATGATTCTAAGATCAGCTCAGGGCTCAAAATGGCGCCAGAGTCACCTCAGGGCTCAAAATGGCGCCAGAATCACCTCAGGGATCAAAATGGCGCCAAAATCACCTCAGGACTCAATGTGGTGCCAGAATCACCTCAGGGATCAAAATGGCACCAGAGTCACCTCAGGACTCAAAGTGGCGCCAGAATCACCTCAGGGATCAAAATGGCGCCAGAATCACCTCAGGGATCAACATGGCGCCAGAGTCACCTCAGGGATCAAAATGGCACCAGAATCCCCTCAGGGCTCAAAATGGCGCCAGAGTCACCTCAGGGATCAAAATGGCGCCAGAATCACCTCAGTGATCAAAATGGCGCCAGAATCCCCTCAGGGCTCAAAATGGCGCCAGAATCACCTCAGGGATCAAAATGGCGCCAGAATCGCTTCAGGGATCACAGTGGCACCAAAATCACCTCAAAACACAAAATGGTGACCCCAGGGGCACCAGAATCACCTCAGGGCTCCAAATGGCATCAGAATCACCTCAGGGCTCAACTGGTGGCCCCAGGGGTGTTGCGGTCACCTCACGCCATTAAAACCCTTGAGGAGCTGGAGCGGGTTGAGAGGAGGGAACGGAGCTGGGAAGGGGCTGGAGAAGGAGGGTGAGGGTGGAAATTGAGGGGGATTTCTTCCCCAAAGGGCTGTGGGGCGTTGAACAGGCTGCCCAGGGCGGTGCTGGAGTCGCCATCACTGGGGGGTGAACAGAGGAGCTTCTTGGGGACATTTTAGCGCCGGGGGAGGGTTATGGTTGGACTCCATGATCCTGAGGGGCTTTTCCACCCAAAATGAGTCTATGATTGTAAGATTGAGGCAGCACTGTTCTCTGGGCAGCCGGAGGTTTGGGGCAGGACCCACCTCCTCCCCCCCCCAGCAGCAAGAGTTGGTTTTACCCTGTTGTTCCTCCCAGTTTGCAGAATATCCTTGAAAAAGCCCCAAAAGCTGCTGAATTCCAGGCGGAACTTCGCAGAGAAACCTCGTCTGCTCGCCATAACTCTGCACACCCCATCCGGGTAGGACTCCCACAGTGTCCTGTTGGAAATAGCTTTAAAAAAAACCCCTTTAAATGTGCACTGAAGAGCATAAAACCAAAGCTTCAGCCTTAATTTCCAGTCTAGCCCAGACCTGGAGAGACTTGATGGCTGAATCCCGCTGGCCCACAGCTCTGAGCTAGCCTAAAGTGGGATTAACGCCACTTTGGTGTCCCACTGTTAACTCCCCATTTGGGATGTTTCTGGAATGATTCCGCTCCTTTTTAACCTTGGAAATGGTGTTTTTTGGTGGTGTGGTGACCTGTGTGGTCCCTGTCTCACTGGAGCATCCACCAGCAAAGAAAGCACCAGAAATGGGTAAAACTCATTATTGGGACCCATTTCCCCACCACCTGCAGGGAGGGGGTGTGAAGGGAGGTGGGTTTTTGGGGGGGTACGTGCTTGCAAACGCATTTAACCCCCCACTTCCCACCATAGCACCATCCCCCAACACTTCACCTGTATAGAGACACCTTGACACAACCCTTCCCAGGTAGAGAAAAGGACTAAAATCCCCCCTAAAAACACCCCAACACTTTTTTGTTAGCATTCAGCAGCGATATGACAGGCGCCCTATGAATTCTGGGAGATTTTAATAAAGAAGACAGGCCTGTGAAATTTAATAAAAGAGTTCATCAGATTATATGGTGATGGCTCGGTGCCACCGCGCTGGCAGCAATATCCTCGCAGCGGGGGGTTTAACCCCTTGAGGGACACAGCGGCAGCGTAGTATTAAATCTTTCAGCGGCGTTTCACTCGTGTCACTTTAATATTTATGAATCTCTCCGGCTTTGGGAACCTCTTTGGTGTTGTTTTGCTTTTTTGTGGTTTAGGTTTTCGGTAGCCGCGGTGGTTTTGTTTTATTTGATATCTTATCCAGTGTCGGTTTTCATCGTTGACATGAGGAGAATCGAGCGCGGGGAGCGAAGCTCATAACACCTCATAGGGGACAATGATGGCGTTTCCAGGGTCCGGCCAAGGGCCACACTGGTGAGACGCAGTTTTTTGGGGTTATTTTTTATAACATTAACCGCTACTCGATGTAAAACTTCGGGGAGGTCTCCAAATCCTCCTGTTCTACACGCCGCCCTCTGCCTTGTAAACCACATTCCCAGCCATGGATCGAGAAGGTCGGGTCGTTCCCTCTGTGCCACCGTGAAGACGTAACAGCAATAGCGTTAGTTTGGCTTTTCTCCTCTTGCCTTTTAGTGAAACGTTTAAGCGCCATAACTAACACCTGTTATTTTAAAGCTGGTTTTTTTTCTGCTCCTTGAGCAAGAACTTTGAAGGCGGTTTGGCTTTGATTTATGTTCTGACGTCGAGGCGGTTTGGGCACGTTGGAGTCTCGGCCATTTCGAAGAGACACAATGACATAATGACACAATTAAGTTATTTTCTGGGGGTGAATCTATTCACACAACCCACAAAGAGCTTTGGAGGGAACAGAAAGCAAAGGTGATTGTTGTCCTCAAATCACCCCTTCCCTCCCCAACCCAAACCCAAAGGGGGGAATTTCCCCCCTTTAATTGCTCAGTGTGGCTGAACCGGGGGGGAAACGTTGTTGAATGAAGGAGCAGATTGTGCCGCCGCCACCTCCTCCTCCCTCTTGTGTGTCCCCGTCCCCATTGAGGTCTGGAAAGGCCGTTTGCAAGTTCCACTTCAATATTTCAGACAGCTACAATGGATTTTGCAGCTCAGTGTTAAGCAAACAGACCTTGCTTAAGCCCGGACTGCTTCATTTTGCCTAAACCCTAACTAAATAAGCTCGCTCCACGAAGCGCGGGCCTCCCGGCTTATTCCTTGCTTCATTAACACCTTTTAATCCCACCGAGACAATCGTGTGCCCCCCAAATTACCCTTCCCAGGCCTGGGGCAGCGTCACGGAAGGTCGGTCAAATCATTTGCTCGTCCCCATCTGGAGAGCTCGGGCTCCTCCGGAGCCACAACACGGGTGCTCCACAAGGATTAACGGGGCTACCGGGACTAAAATCTGATTAAATCAAGTCCAAGAAGTGTCTGAAAAGCCGTCGAAAGATCCGGGAGCCCCTCGGTTGGACGGATACGGTCGCTGAGCTTCTCGAGGGGGAAATCGGTGACACGCTGGGCCCTCCTTAACTGCTCTGTTGTTAAAAGCAAATGGTTCGTGGTAAAAAGGAGACAGCGAAGCCATAGGTAGGGTGACGGAATCAAGCAGTGGAGTTGGTTTTCACAGAGGATGTAGCTCCTTGTTATAGGGTGAGTGTCCATCAGCTGCCCAAAACTGTCCCTGTGGCCCCAAAAACCATCTCTGTAGATCAAAACGTTGTCCCTGTAGCCCCCAAAACCTGTTTCTGTAGCCCCAAAACCATCCTTGTAGCCCCAAAACCTGTCTCTGTAGCCCCTAAAACCATCCTTGTAGCTCCAAAACCTGTCCCTGTAGCCCCAAAACCTGTCTCTGTAGCCCCCAAAACCATCCTTGTAGCCCCCAAACCTGTCTCTGTAGCCCCCAAAACCATCCTTGTAGCTCCAAACCTGTCTCTGTAGCCCCAAAACCATCCTTGTAGCCCTAAAACCAGTCTCTGTAGCCCCAAAACCGTCCTTGTAGCCCCAAAACCTGTCCCTGTGGCTCCAAAACCCCATTCCTATAGCTCCAAAACTCCCCGTCCTTACGTCCCGTAAGGAATTCTTGAATAGAAATTAAACTCTGATGGGATGTTGAGGAAACGAGCGGGTTAAACGAGGACATGGGGTCAAATACAAGCGGAGGGGTGTGGATTTGAGGCCTGTGCAGCTCAAGGGTCCCTCCAAAAGCAGCGGGATGTGGTTGTTGGGGGTTCCGGGTGTTTGGAATCTCTCCAGTTGTTGCTGAGGTTGTTGTTCTCACCCTGTCCCGCTTGTTCCTACACACATTTTGCATTACAGACCTGGGAACCCGCCGCTTTTTGGGTGGACGTTGTGTATCCCCGTCGGCGGCGCAGCCTCCCAAACCTCGCCGCCAAGATGTGTTGCGTTCCTATGGCAACCCAAACAATATTACCTCGACTTAAACGGATTCGGACAATATTAAAACCAGGCTCTTTAGGAATTCCCGGTGTTGGAGGGGGCTGAGAATTTTAATTTTGTGTAATGCGAGCTGACACCGTGTTTATGAGCTGCTTGCTGGATGTTTTCTTCAATTAGTACAAAGCGGAGCGGATTTGTTTGCGGGGCTTAGCGGGGAGATGGGAGGGTTATTGAGTTACCCTGCGGTACCGGCGCTTCCCTCACCCGATGGCTGCAAAAAAAAGCCCTTTTCCAGGTTCCAGTATAAGTTGGGGAATGAGCTGTTAGAGAGCAGTGGAGGGGAAAGGGACCTGGGGGTCCTGGGGACAGCAGGGTGACCATGAGCCAGCACGGGGCCCTTGTGGCCAGGAAGCCAATGGGACCTGGGAGGGGTTAGAAGGGGGTGGTCGGTAGGTCAGAGAGGTCCTCCTGCCCCTCTGCTCTGCCCTTTAGTTCAGATACTATCAGGATATACTTGGGGAACATATATATATACATATATATAATATATACAGCCATAGCACCCTGAGAATGCCCCATCTCATCTGATCTGGGAAGCTAAGCAGGGTCGGGCCCGGTTAGTGCTTGGATGGGAGACCAGCTGGGTACCTGGGGAGATTAGAAGGGAGGTGGTCAGTAGGTCAGAGAGGTTCTCCTGCCCCTCTGCTCTGCCCTTGAAAAAATGGTTTAGTTCAGATACTATCAGGATATACTTGGGGAGCATATATATATATATATGTATATCTCCATATATATAATCTATACAGCCATAGCACCCTGAGAACGCCCCATCTCGTCTGATCTGGGAAGCTAAGCAGGCTCGGGCCCGGTCAGTGCTTGGATGGGAGACCAGCTGGGAACAGCGGGTGCTGTGGGCTGAGCCAGCACTGGGCCCTTGTGGCCAGGAAGCCAATGGGACCTGGGAGGGATTAGAAGGGGGTGCTCAGTAGGTCAGAGAGATTCTCCTGCCCCTCTGCTCTGCCCTGGGGAGGCCACATCTGGAATAGTGTGTCACATCTGGAATAGTGTGTCCAGTTGTGGCCCCTCAGTTCAAGGACAGGGACACGTTCCTGTGTCACCTCAGCTGGGTGTTCCCGCTCCGGGGAGTTGCACTGGATGAGCTTTGAGGTCCCTTCCAACCCCTGACACTCTGTGATTCTGTGAAATTTGGCTCATGACAGCGTCTTTAACCAGGTTTGCTAACTGCCCTGTCCCAAGAGTGGCCGGAGGGACCGTTATGGTGATTTTCAGGTGAATAAATCACTTTTCCCAGCTCTGACGTTTGGTTCCACGTCTCCATGTCCCGCTTCATCCATCATGCTCCAAGCTTGCCTTGGTTAAACAATATTCTGGATGTTTTCCCCAAGCAACCAGCAAAACCATCAAGGTTAGAAACATCAAAGGACGTGGGGAATGCTCCAGCATCTATACAGATAAAAATATGGAACAAGACAGAGTTTTCCATCAGTTTTTTCCCTAAACCACCCAGTTTCTTACTTGGAGACGGGTCGAGATATTGAAGTAAAGCTTCTGTTTGGCAGGTCCATGTTTTGAGTGGTTTGGATTTGGGCTCTGGGGTGGAACCTGGGTGTTCAACAGGAGTCAACGTGGCTCCGAAAGACCCCGAGTCAAACGGTGTTTGTGTCGTTAGGTCCTCACAATGGGCAGGACTAATTAGAAGCGGTTCTCAAGAAGATAAAGCCAAGGTCTCATTGCTGGGCTTGGAGCGGAGGACGATTCCAGTTGGAAATAAGGGATGAGGAGGTAATCAGCCCCCAAGGGATCCAGGATCCAGGAATCCCTGTGCGAGATCCTCCGGGTTGCGATAAATCTACATCACCGTTCTCTTCCACCTGGGCTTAAAGTCCCGAAACATTAATAACTTAATGTTTAATAATACGGCACTGACTGATCCGATCGCTGGCTCCATTTTCGGGTCGGTTTTATTCTTTTTACTCTTGCGCTTCTGCTGCAACAGAAGGATGTTGGTGTTAGGAAAGGCACAGATTGAGACTCAGCTCAGATTTAGACTGGGCTTGTGCCTTCGTCAGACAGCGAGAGGTCGTGGTTAAAAGGCTGCTCTTTACTCCCAGCGTTATCAACTCAAATTCGATCATTATTATTATTTCCAAGCGTGAATTACAAAGAGGGAAGGGGGAGAAAGAGACGGAGGGACAGGAACACGCAGGCAAACACGTTCACACAAAGGAGGGAGAAATCTCAGCCCATTCCAGCCGGAATGTCCCGGCCACTTCAGCCCAAAGCCACCGCGCAGCACAAATCCACGGTGGTATTTGGAAGGGCTGAGCCCACCCCTGTAAAGCCTCTTCATCCCGCTCCGCAGAGTTTGCCAGGAGGATTAACCCAGTCTTGTTCTCAATCCCAGTTTATGAGTTCCCTGCTGGTGGGGAAGATCCTGTGTGTTTAAACAACAGCCTAATTAATCCCTATTTTATTACTTTCTCTTGTCAAGTGGCTAAATAGAAGCTGTCAGCCGGCAGCCACCGCCGCTCACATTTGTTTAGATCCCAAATTACTTCATCAGAACCATCTGCTCCGTACGCGGGGCGCTCAGCAGTTGTTTGTTTCTCTCTCTGGACACGGCGTGGGGCACAAACATCCTCCCGGTTGGACGCCCTGTGTAAGGGACAGTCCCTGGGGACGGGCCTGGAGGGCTCCACAAAGCCCTCTCTCTAGGAGCAGCCTAACAAAGCCGGGCTTTGAACAGCTTGAAGAGGGGACACAGAGCTCTGTATGCTGGGCCGGGCAGGTTCGTGTTCCTCCCTGGGGCTGAGGAGGCTCAGAAAACCCCACAGCCGAGGTGGGATGGACTCAGGTTGCACAAGGGGAAGTTTAGATTGGAAATTAGGAACAATTTCTTCCCCAAAGGGCTGTGGGGCATTGAACAGGCTGCCCAGGGCAGTGCTGGAGCTGCTAGCCCTGGAGGGGGAACAGAGGAGCTTCTTGGGGACATTTTAGTGCTGAGGGTGGGTTATGGTTGGACTCCATGATCTCAAGGTTTTCCAAACAAAATGAGTTGATGATTCGGTTATTCTAGGGTTCTATGAGTCTGTGATTTGATGATTCTATGATTTGATGATTCTGTGATTCAATGATTCAATCATTCCATGATTCAATGATCCCATGATCCCATGATTCAATGATTCCACGTTTCCATGATTCCATGATTCCATAATTCAATGATTCTATGATTCAATGATTCCATGATTCAATGATTCTATGATTCAATGATTGTATGAATCAATGATTCCATGATCCCATGACTCAATGATTCCATGATTCAATGATTCCATGATTCAATGATTAAATGATTCCATGATCCCATGACTCAATGACTCAATGACTCAATGATTCCATGATTCAATGATTCCATGATTCAATGGTTCCATGATTCAATGATTCAATGATTCCATGATTCAATGATTCCATGATCCCATGATTCCATGATTCAATGATTCCATGATTCAATGATTCCATGATTCCATGATCCCATGACTCAATGACTCAATGACTCAATGATTCCATGATTCAATGATTCCATGATCCCATGACTCAATGACTTAATGATTCCATGATTCAATGAGTCAATGATCCCATGATTCAATGATTCCATCATTCCATGATTCAATGATTCAATGGTTCTATGATTCAATGATTCCGTGATTCAATGATTCAATGATTCCCCGACTCCCTGACTCTCTGGTTCCCCGATTCTCACCCCGTCTCTCCCTTGCTCCTCACATCCCAACTCCAAGATGTGGGAGGTCGCCAGGGTTGGGTTAACAGCTGGACTCGATGGTCTTGAGGGACTTTTCCAACCAAAATGATTCGCTGACTCTATGATTCTTGCTGGGACATGCTCTAAACACTCACCTCATTCTTCCTCCAGCTTCCTAAGCCCCAACCCATGGCTGATCCTCCCCACCCAAGCATTTAACCCCCAGGACCTTCTTTACAGGCTGTTCCAGACCAAATGCAGCAGCTGCTTGAAGGCCATCGCCCCCTCCGAGCTCATCATGCGGGTGCTGGAGAACGTCTACCACGTCCACTGCTTCTACTGCTGCGAGTGCGAGCGGCGCCTGCAGCGAGGGGACGAGTTTGTGCTCAAGGAGGGGCAGCTGCTCTGCCGCAGCGACTACGAGAAGGAGAAGGAGATGCTGAGCGCCATCAGCCCGGCGCCCACCGAGTCCGGTGAGGGTGGGGAACCTTGGGCAGGGCAGGTAACGTTTGGTTCCTAATTAATCATAGCGAAAGCTTCTGCGGGAAGAGACGTAGGTAGGTTGGGGCTGGAGCATCTTTTCTCCATGAAAAGGCAGACAAGAGAGTATGAGGCTGCCAAGGTTTGAGGCTCTGAGATATTATGGAAGGGATGATCACGAGCGTGGCCCATCAGCTCCATCTCTGAGCCACCCGTGTTCCCCTGAGCCACAGCTCAGTCCGGGAGCTTTGCTGGCTTCATTCTGCTCTAAATCCCACCTTAGAAAGAGCAAAATTGAATCATATTTCTCCCAAATCCTCACCTGGGGAGGTGGTTGGATCACCACGACAGATCTCTCATTGCAGTGAAAAGCGAGGACGAAGACGGCAGCCACTCGCACGGCAAAGGCGGCGAGGAGACCAAAGACCACAAGCGCTCCAAGCGCCCGCGCACCATCCTGACCACGCAGCAGCGGCGGGCGTTCAAGGCCTCCTTCGAGGTCTCCTCAAAGCCCTGCAGGAAGGTACGAGGCCGCTCAGCACAAGTGCTGGCTCGGATCCTCTTAAGCGTAGCTTAAGTTCTGATTCAGCTCTCCGGGTTTTGTGGGCAGGTAAGAGAGACCCTGGCGGCCGAGACGGGCTTGACGGTGCGGGTGGTGCAGGTCTGGTTCCAGAACCAAAGAGCCAAGGTGAGTGACGGTTCCTGTGCCGCCGTTGGGTTCTGCGGACCCGTGGGGCATCACACGCTTGTTCGGTTCACAGGGAACGTAGAATAGCTAAGAAACAGAGAAAATGGTTAAAAGAACAGATCCCCACAGGTCCACCTTGTCCTACAACACGTATCTAGTAGTAGGAAAAGCTTAAAGAGAAATACAAAAATTGATTAATTGTAGATATTTTGCAGTGCTTAACGTATTTCACACATTTTTTTTGTTATTACTCTTTTTCTCCTTGCTTTTTCCCTCTCACTATAGAAAGACTAGAAGGATTTCCCACTTCTAGAAGTTGAAAACACGTCTGATTTTGCAGAATTTAAGGGTGAAAACAGAAAATACGTGGCTCTGGCAACCTCGCTTTGTAGTAAAACAAAGTCCTTTGTTTTCTAAGCGGCATCTCTCACAAATATAAAGTGTCAGCCCCCGTTCTTGTGTCCTCAGAGAACACGGCCTGTAAAGGGGTCACCGCAGGAGTCTGAGCGGGGTTAGATGGCGGTAGAGCTTGTGTTCAACACGACCTCGCTCAGAACCTCAGCCCCGGCGTCTCGCTGTCCTTGCAGATGAAGAAGATTGCGCGCAGGCAGCAGCAGCAGCAGCAGCAGCAGCAGGAGCAGGAGCAGCTGGGGAACCCTCGCCTGGGGACGGGGAGAGGGACCGGCCGCAGCAGCCGGCAGAGCAACGACGACAGCGAGGGTGAGGAGCCGCCCGGGGGCTGCGGCTGGGGCGCACAGGATCGACTTAGGGGGGTGGTCAGTAGGTCAGAGAGGTTCTCCTGACCCTCTGCTCTGCCCTTGGAAAAAGGGTTTAGTTCAGATACCATCAGGATATACTTGGGCAACATATATATATATATATATATATGTAACGTATACAGCTGTACCACCCTGAGAATGCCTGATCTCATCTGATCTGGGAAGCTAAGCAGGGTCAGGCCTGGTTAGCGCTTGGATGGGAGACCAATGGTACTTGTAGGGGATTAGAAGGGGGGTGGTCAGTAGGTCAGAGTGGTTCTGCTACCCCTCTACTCTCCCCTTTAGTTCAGATACTATCAGGATATACTTGGGGAACATATATATACACATATATATAATCTATACAGCCATAGCACCCTGAGAACGCCCCATCTCGTCTGATCTGGGAAGCTAAGCAGGCTCGGGCCCGGTCAGTGCTTGGATGGGAGACCATCTGGGAACAGCGGGTGCTGTGGGCTGAGCCAGCACTGGGCCCTTGTGGCCAGGAAGCCAATGGGACCTGGGGGGAGTTAGAAGGGGGTGCTCAGTAGGTCAGAGAGGTTCTCCTGCCCCTCTGCTCTGCCCTGGGGAGGCCACATCTGGAATAGTGTGTCACATCTGGAATAGTGTGTCACCTCAGCTGGGCGTTCCTGCTCCAGGGGGGTTGAATGATGTGGATAATGTTATTGTGACATTGCCCCACCATCCCACCCGTTGTGTTTTCAGACGGTGCAAGCGTCCACGGCCTCGATGGGCTCATGGTTCCCTACCCCAGGATCCCCCAGCAACAGCTTCTGCCCCTGGACCAGAACGGCTACAGCACCGATTTGTACCGACAAGGGCTGACGCCACCCCAGCTGCCCGGGGACCACTTGCACCCCTACGGTACGAAACTGTCCTCTCTTTGCATTAAAACCACCTGTAGGAGCCCAAATCATGACAAAGCCGAGCCTGCTGGGGTTGTTGATGAAGGCAGCGAGTGCTTCATGACACTTGGGCTTTAAGCTGAGCCTTTCTCAGGAGTTTGGTGAGGCCAGAGCCTCAGGCTGCGCTCTGCTAAGGGCCAGGGGGTGAGGGCTTATCTCTGCCCAATGTGAATGACTGGGGTGAGGGAGGAAAGAGTTACAATCATAGACTCATTTTGGGTGGAAAAGCCCCTCAGGATCATGGAGTCCAACCATAACCCTCCCCCGGCGCTAAAATGTCCCCAAGAAGCTCCTCTGTTCACCCCCCAGTGATGGCGGCTCCAGCACCGCCCTGGGCAGCCTGTTCAACACCCCACAGCCCTTTGGGGAAGAAATCCCCCCCAATTTCCACCCTCCCCCTCCTTCTCCAGCCCCTTCCCAGCTCCGTTCCCTCCTCTCAACCCGCTCCAGCTCCTCAAGGGTTTTAATGGCGTGAGGTGACCCCAACACCCCTGGGGCCGCCAGTTGAGCCCTGAGGTGATTTGGGCACCATTTGGAGCCCTGAGGTGATTCTGGTGCCATTTGGAGCCCTGAGGTGATTCTGGTGCCCCTGGGGCCACCATTTTGTGTTTTGAGGTGATTTTGGTGCCACTGTGATCCCTGAAGCGATTCTGGCGCCATTTTGAGCCCTGAGGCGATTCTGGCGCCATTTTGATCACTGAGGTGACTCTGGCGCCATTTTGATCCCTGAGGCGATTCTGGCGCCATTTTGATCCCTGAGGTGGTTCTGGCGCCATTTTGAGCCCTGAGGCGATTCTGGCGCCATTTTGATCCCTGAGGTGATTCTGGCGCCATGTTGAGCCCTGAGGTGACACTGGCACCATTTTGATCCCTGAGGTGATTCTGGCGCCATTTTGATCCCTGAGGTGATTCTGGCGCCATGTTGATCCCTGAGGTGACTCTGGCGCCATTTTGATCCCTGAGGTGATTCTGGTGCCATTTTGAGCCCTGAGGTGACTCTGGCGCCATTTTGATCCCTGAGGTGATTCTGGCGCCATTTTGAGCCCTCAGGTGATTCTGGTGCCATTTTTGAGCCCTGAGGCGATTCTGGCGCCATTTTGCCCCTGAGCTGAGGGGCCCAAACCTGCCCCCAGAACTCGTGTTCTTCCTCCCCAGTGTCCCGTTCATGTCACTGCCCTGTCCCGCTCATCCTGTGCTGCCGTCCCCCTCCAGACGTGCTCCCATTCCCTTCTCCTCCCTCTTCCAGACTCGGAAGGAGTTTTTCACGACATGGACAGCGACGGCATCGGCCACCTTGGAGACTGCCTGCTGTCCACGGCCGACGCCAACCTGCTGCAGGCTCGCGTGGGCAACCCCATCGACCGACTCTACTCCATGCAGAGCTCCTACTTCACCTCCTGACCATGGACAAGCTCCCAGCTCTTCACGAGGACCTCGGCGGGGACGCTGCTCCGAATTCACGAGGAAGGAGGGAACAGAAACAAGACTGAGACCTTCACAGACATTCCTTGAGCACAATGGAGGAGGCGACGCATCTATGGAGACCTTTCGCAGCCTGAAGGACTTCGGATCGCCTCTCTCCTCTTTTCCTAGCCACGAGTAGATCGATGGTATAATATTTAGCTGTAACTTTAGCAGTTTGTGCAGTGTTTAAGCTTTTGAGCATTCTGTCCTGCCAACAAAGCCTGGCCCAGCTAAGCAGAGCTCCTCCTGGCCGTAGGAGGTGCCCTTCCCACAAAAACCCGGCTTATTTAAGCCTGGCTTGCGGCCGAGCTGCTCGCTGTGCTGGTTTTTGCCTCGGTTCCCCATCCAGCTGCAGATTTGTTGGGACCAGGTTCATTTTCAACAGCAAAATCCAAGCTCCTGAGGCATCTCTCAGGGTCGCCGCTGCTGCTTCGGAGATTTGCTACGGATCGGTCGGCCCAGGACGGTTTTTGAACGTTTGACATTTCCGAAACGCGCGGTAGTTTGGCCGCTGATTGAAACGATGACGCTGGGGCAGCCGCTTCGAGAAATGACAGAATATTTATCCTCTGCCCAAACAGACAAGTTCTAGACCAATCTGCTGCAGCTGTGTGGTCACCCACCCCTAAGAACCGAACCAGAAACCCCCCTCGAGCCGTGTGTTACTTTTAGAGCCTCTTGCACTAGAGACGCTCTCAGTTTAGATTAAATTTTAAGAGAATGTTACAGTGAACTATGTGCAAATTGATGTTGCTCCCAACTACCAGAGCCGCCTTCACCCCTCTTTCTTCTTTGTGATCTAGTGCTGTGATGTGCCGATGGTTCTTTTTTCTTGCATGTACGTTTGAAAATAAAAGGCAAAGCAGAAAAGAAAGCGAGGCGGAAAGCTGCGGGTTGCATGCACGAGCGCTCGGCCGGCTCCTCGCCCTCGGCCTGCGCTTCTCGCCTTTCCCAGGAACGGTTGATCCTGGAGCAAAGGAGAACTGGTGCTGTTTGTTCCGTCACAGGCGGCAAACTCAACAGCCGGAGCCACAGGGGGTTGCAGAACCTACAACCCCAAATAATAATTACGGGGAGCTGCGCTAGACCCGGAACTGTTGAGGCGGGGGAGTCTGATGCGACACAAACTCAAGAGCCGGGGGTGAAATTCACACCCCGCAACCAAGGAAAAATAATCTCCGCTTGTTAAATTGCAGCTCATTTCCAATTTTAAGGCCGGATTCTGCCTCAAATGAGCAGGAAGGTGGACACCGAGCGCCACTGCTGACGCTGCCGCAGCCCCAACTTTGCCACGCGAGTGCCGCCGAACACCAGAGCTGCTTTTAGCACCCAGAGCCAGTTATCGGAGCTCGGTGAGCGCGGGGGAAGCTGCTCGCAATGGGAATTCAGCCTCACGGCCGTCGTGGAGCTCAGGGAACGTGAATATTGGAGAGGAAAGAGCAGGAAGAGCCGAAGCGAGGAACAGAACCACACGCGCCTCGGGCAACACCCGCACGTTTGGGCTTCTCTGCACACAGAACAATCGCTCCCCTCGAGCGGGACACGATCCAGGGGGAGTTTGGGAACGCTGGTTCTCTGCAAACAGGAGAATAAAGGTGAATCAGAACCCCGGCGAGGTGACGGGGATAAAAACGCTCCCTCTGCCCACAACGTTTCCCCCGTGGCTCAAAAGATCGACTGGATACCAGCCAAGGAAAGCAAACGTGTGCGAGAGGGGAATGCGGGTCCGCCAGCAGCACTAAATCTCTCCCCGTGGCTGCGGACACCAAAAGAACACGCTGATTTATGGTTCCTTTAAGCGAGAGAAGCAGAGTGTAAAACGAGAATATTTTCTGGATGAAAAATTAAAGAGGTGTTTGTGTTAGTTCCTCGTTCTAGCAGCGACAGGGCGGCATTTGCCTTATAGGTTGGAAAGTTCCACTCGAAAGGAGAAGCGACATCAACGGGAGTTAAAGCAACAGGCTGAAAAAAGCCCCGTTGCGCTTCGCTTCTCATTCATTCTAAATGGAGGAAAAACAAAGCAGAGAATTAACTGACCTAACGATCCTTGGTTTTCTCTTAGTTAAGGACCCCACAACTCCTTGCATGCGTTAATTAATTGTTCCCCACCAGCCCAGGTGTTATTTGAGTAACCAGACACACAGAACACGGTACAATTGGCTTCCAGACCCACACGGATAAACGGTGGGTGAGTTAAAACAGAAAACACCCGACATCCAGTTTGCTTAATGGCAAAACACACATTGGACCCAAAACCAGAGCGGAGAAGAGTTAAAAGTGGACAACACAGAGCCGGGAGATGGAAACCAAGCAGAGAAGCTTCACGCGCTCACTTCCATGAGTTTGTCCTTCTCAAATGAGGTATAAGAAATGAACAGCACGCTTCTCAGGTTCCTAATTTGTTTAATTAACTGGTTTACACCTTGTGAAAGACACTGAAGCAGCCAACGCTCCTTTTAGCTTTAATTGCTGACCTCGTTTCCAGCAACCGGCCGACGGCTGGATGTGGGAATCACGGTTTTCCCCATGGATCGGGAGTGAAAGATGCACGTTCTTTATTCGGATTTTCTCAGAGTTTCCCGATCGCAGATGGAAACGGGATGGAGCAGCTTCTTCCCCACTCTCTGCAGCACCAAGTGATGAAACCCCAGGAGAATTTGGCTCACGGGTGACACCAGCAGCTCGGCGGTTAATAATGTGTTAAAGCAAGAAGTAATAGAGCGGCTCAGGCTCCGGAGGAGGCAGAACTGGGCTTAGGAGGGGGCCCAGCGCACCTTCAACATAATGAAAAATGGCTTTGCTGCTGCCAGGCTGACATTTCAATACAATGTCAACAACACGGAAAGCACCTTCGCTCTCTACACCCTTAATAGAGCCATTCGCAGCACGGGTGTTCGCCACTAACGGGGTGCTGCTGCCAAAAGACTCCCTAAAAACCGATTTCTCCTCCTTTTCTGGTAGCACTCGCCCTCTCCCTACGTTCATTTTCACCTTTTTCCTCCCAAATTTCTGCCTTTGCATTTCAAACGCACATTATTTGATAAAAGGAGTTTTCTACAAGTGTGTATCGATGTTTTTAGACCCAACCCCGGTGTTTTCCTTCTGTTTCCGTCACTGTTGAGACGGCCAAAGCGCCGCCGTTGTAAATCTGGAAGAGATCGACTCCAATCTGTTGTCCGTCCCCCCAGAGGAGTTAAAACTCTGCCCAACTGCAAAATGCCAAGTGGTGTTTGCCAACCGCTGGACTTAGGCCTGGCTCAAAGTCAGGACTAACGCACCCCAGGGAGGGGGTTTGAACCAATGGGAACCAGGTCAAGCTAAGTTTGCCTGTGTGCACCTCACGCTCTCTTAGAGGTACAAACCACGTCAAGAAACGCTCTGCTGGTGCTTCTGGAAACCGGGGGGGTTTGATTCCCCAAAATTCTTCTGGAAAACCAAGTTCAGACTGCGGACAGAGGCAAAGCTGCTCCGGAAAGCTGCACTGGTCCAATTAAGCCGCGGCGGCTCGTTTCTCCTCCCTCAAACCCATCCCGAGTGCCCCAAAGGACTTTGCGAGGTTTAAACCTTTTGCTGGGGGCCGATTCTCAGCCCTGCGTCACCAACATTCAATAACCCCCAGGGATTTTCAGACACAAATCGCTGCCTCACAACCCAAATCTCTCCCTCCCCAGATCTCAATCCACTCGTTAAACCCGCTTTTGTTTTCTTGCATTGTTTTAATTCTGTTTTCCAGCAGTTCCAGCCCACAAACCACCTCTCCTTAGAGCTGGGCTTTGTTAGGACAAGGGGGGTGCCCCCTCCGCTTAACAAAGTCTCCGTCGCGCTGTGGATGGAGCGGTCACTGCTCGGGGATCCGCGGGTTTCCTGCCGTCTCCAAGACTCCCTCTGCTGTTCTAAAGCAGCAGAAGAGCCGGGGCCACAACCCCCCCAAAAACCGGGACCTACGTGGGATGTTTTCAAGTGGGAGATTAAATCAAAGAAACCTTAGTCCAGCTCAGGGAGCAGCTTCTGTCACCAGCGGGAAAAGCCACGAGTGGTTTCGGATCTTGAAAAGCACGCGGGGGTGTTTGGTTTTTAATATTGTGCTTAATTACCGAAGGAAGCGTCAACGAACAGACCGCGAAAATAGACGTAAGGGCTGGTTTTAGCTTTTGGTTCTTATTCAAGGCATCTGTTGCTGATCCTTGTGTGTCGCTTCGAGATGGTTGTGTTGTTTATTGACTCCTAAGGTTTTTAGAGGCAACCGGGCAGACAAAACCCAGCAGTGAGGGCACGTGGGTGCTGACGGGTCAGGAACGGCCACTCGGAGTCCAGAAAACCAAGACAACCACAACTTCATTTCCCAGAGGGGAAAACCCAACCCGGCCAAGCGCTGAGACGACATTCAGAGCACAGGAAGGTTGTTCATTCACTCCTGATGACGAACTTTAACTCCTATGAATAAAACAACACAAATAAAAGCATCAGGCAGGTCCGTGCGGACGCAGCGCACTCGGTATGAGGGACATTTAACCCACGCGGCCGTTTCTATACATTCGGTAACACGCTATTTATTTTAATATCTCTCCATAGACACAAGATCTTCAGCAGAGCCGCGAGCTGACCCACGCCAGCAAAACCAATCCATTTAATTCCTCTACTAAACTAATTAACAGGTTTGGATGAAGATCGTTATTTGACCTCCCCAAGGTACATTCACCCCAGAGCCTTTCGCCACAGATTTAATCTGACACCGAGAACTAAAACACATTTAGAGAAACATGCTGTTGTGTTCACAACCACAACGGCCCCGCGCGTATCACGTACCGCCCCGATAACCCAATGAATTACCACTCTTAGCCCAGATCAACTGCCTGGCTGCGCTCTCTATTATTTCTAAGACAGGATGGGAAGGTGGGTGGGAGATAAATAGGGGTCTCTGTGTATTTTAGGCTGGACTGTTCCACTGCAGCTGGTTAAACGCGCAGCTCCCCAGCAGACGCTGTTGTCAGGATTCACATCACAGCCTTTCAGTGCTTAAAAGGGGCTGATAATGAAGATGGGGATGGGCTTGTTGTGACAGGACAAGGGGTGATGGTTTCACAGGATATCAGGGGTTGAAGGGACCTCAAAGCTCATCCAGTGCAACCCCCCGGAGCAGGAACACCCAGCTGAGGTGACACAGGAACGTGTCCCTGTCCTTGAACTGAGGGGCACAACTGGACACACTATTCCAGATGTGACACACTATTCCAGATGTGGCCTCCCCAGGGCAGAGCAGAGGGGCAGGAGAACCTCTCTGACCTACTGAGCACCCCCTTCTAACCCCCCCAGGTCCCATTGGCTTCCTGGCCACAAGGGCCCAGTGCTGGCTCAGCCCACAGCACCCGCTGTTCCCAGCTGGTCTCCCATCCAAGCACTGACCGGGCCCGACCCTGCTTAGTTTCCCACATCAGATGAGATGGGGCGTTCTCAGGGTGCTATGGGTGTGTATATTATATATATGTACATATATATGTTCCCCAAGTATATCCTGATAGTATCTGAACTAAACCCTTTTTTCAAGGGCAGAGCAGAGGGGCAGCAGAACCTCTCTGACCTACTGACCACCCCCTTCTAGCCCCCACCATTGGTCTCCCATCCAAGCACTGAGCGGGCCCGACCCTGCTTAGCTTCCCAGATCACACGGGATGGGGCGTTCTCAGGGTGGTACAGCTGTATACATTATATATATGTATATATATATGTTGCCTAATTATATCTTGATAGTATCTGAACTAAACCCTTTTTTCAAGGGCAGAGCAGAGGGCTCCATCCTCCTGACACTCCCTCTTTCCATATTGATCACCATGAATGTCACCCCGCAGTCTCCTCCAGCCCCACAGCCCCAGCTCTTTATTCCTTTATTCCCTTTTTTACGCTGAGGGTGGTGAGATCCTGGCTCAAGTTGCCCAGAGATGGAGCCACCCCAAGCTGGACGTGGCTCCGAGCACCCCGAGCTGGTGACAATGGTGGGGGCTGCACTGGATGAGCTTCAAAAGTCCCTTCAACCCCAATTATTCTATGAGAACAACCTGCAGCCCATCACCCACCTCAGGCCGAGCCCTTCACCCGGTCAGCGCAGAGCAGGAAGGCGTTGACGTGGTCGCTGCAGTTGGTGACGGCGGCTTCATTCTCCTTCAGACACTGCTCGAAGGCGGCGAACGGCCCCGCGCAGTCCCGCCGGATCTGCTGCACGATGGGGCTGCGGGAGAAACACGGACCCTCAGCCCCGGAACGCGAGCGGCCCCGCCCGGCCCCGTTATCCCCGTTCCCCCCGCACTCACTGCGCGGCGGCGCAGCGGGAAATGCGGAGGCGCAGCCCGTGACAGTCGCGCTGCCACGACGCCGGGCTGGCGGCCACGCACCGCCCGTACTGCTCCATCTCGTCGCGGCAGTAACGCGCCGTGATCTCCAGGGCCGCCTGCCTGCGGGGACACGGCACCGTTAACGGGGCAGCACGTTAAACCGGACCCAGCCCTCCCACTGCCCGCAACTCACATGCCGCCGGTAAAGCGCCGCTCCGCTATGCGCCGTTTCCGCCGTACAGCTGCGCGGTTTCCGCCGTACGGCTGCGCGCATGCGCAGCCTCTGCGATGCAGCGCTCTGATTGGTTGCTGCTCAGGCGCCGGGCACCTCCCCCCCCGCGCCGGAAGCGGAAGTGGGCCGGTTGCGGCTTTCTCGGAAGATGGCGGCGGCCGCGCCGGGTGCGGTGGACGAGCTGGTCTCGTCGGTCACTCTGTACCGGCGGCGGCCGCGGCTCCTCCACGGCACCGTGTTGCCCTTCGTGGCGGGGCTCTACCCGGCGTGGCTGTGGCTGTGGGGCCCGCGCGTGTGGGCGGCATGGGGAGAAGCGGCGGCGGAGGAGGAGGAGGAAGGGCCGGGAGCGGGTCCGGGCCCCGCGCTCCCCGAGGCCGCGCTGCTGGCGCTCGCCGCGATCGGCGTCGTTCATCTGCTCACGGCGCTCTCGGGGCTGTGGTCGGTACACGCTCACTGCGCCCTCACCTGCGTGCGGGTGAGTCCTGGGGCTGCGGTTCGTTCCGCCGCCTCCCGGGCTCCTTTGGGGGTGGGAGCTGCTGAGGGCGTGGGGGCGCTGGGGCTTCACGGGGTGGGTGTTTGTTGCGGCGTGGCAGAGCGAGGAAGGTGCTGTGAGGGCCGATAAGACACAAGAGTGGCTGAGGGAACTGGGGGTTCAGCCTGGGGAGCAGGAGCTGAGGGGAGACCTCACTGTCTACAATACTTGAGGGGGGGATGGAGCGCGTTGGGCTCTTCTCCCAAGTGGCAGGATGAGAGGAAACACCTCAGGTTGCACCAGGTTTAGGTTTAGGTTGGATATTAGGCAAAAATCCTTCATGGAAAGGGCTGTGGGGTGTTGGTGGAGTCGCCATCCCTGCAGGGGTTTCAAAGGTGTTTAGAGGTTCTCAGGAATGCAGTTTAGCGCTGGAGTTGGGTTATGGTTGGACTATGATCCGAAAGGGCTGTTTCAACTGAAACGGTTCTATGAAACGCTTTGCACAGCGGCGCTTCTCCCTCGGGCAGCTAAACAAAAACCTTTAGGACAAGCTTCTTCCCCCAGGGGTGCTCACTGTCTACAATACCTGAGGGGTGGATGGAGCGCGTCGGGCTCTTCTCCCAAGTTATAGGACGAGAGGAAATGCCTCAGGTTGCACCAGGTTTAGGTTTAGGTTGGATATTAGGCAAAAATCCTTCATGGAAAGGGCTGTGGGGTGTTGGTGGAGTCACCATCCCTGGAGGGGCTTCAAAGGTGTTTAGAGGTTCTCAGGGATGCGGTTTAGTGCTGGAGTTGGGTTATGGTTGGACTATGATCCCGAAGGGCTGTTCCAATTGAAATGGTTCTATGAAACGCTTTGCACAGCGGCGCTTCTCCCTCGGGCAGCTAAACAAAAACCTTTAGGACAAGCTTCTTCCCCCAGGGGTGCTGGGGACCGGGCTCCCCAAGGAGGTGCCGCAGCCCCAACCTGACAGGATTCAAGACACGTTTGCCCAACGCCCTGGGACACACGGTGTGGATTTTGGGGCTGTCGCAGGGACCAGGGTTGGACTCGATGATCCTTGTGGGTCCCTCCACCTCCGAACGTTCCCTGATGATTCTCTGGGGGGAGCTGAGTGTTCAGGGCAGGACCCGGCGGCTTTTGCTGGTGTCAATCGTTCCATCTTTTGACGATGGGAGCTCTGTCTTAACAGCGAGTGAAGCACCGAATCTGTTTCCTGCAGTTGTACCGTACAATTTTGGGGGTGGATTGTGCTAATTGGAACATTTTTTTTGCTAACAACAGCAAAAGCGTCCTACTGCACAGAGCTGTTTTCTCTCGTTGCGATCCGACACGGATTCCTCGCAATTTGTTAAATGAATCAGGTTAATGAAGCGTCTCTCGTTTGCGTTGTAGGAGCCTTGCGCTAAGAAAGCCACGCTGGCCAAAGTCGTGCCCACCCCGAACAACGGGTCGGTGGAGCTGGTGCCGCTGCACAGAGACCAGGTGAGGACGCGGCTGTCGCGGGAACTGACCCTCATCCCTTCACCTGCTGCGCGGATTAACGGCTTTAACTTCAATAATTAGGGAAAAATCAGCCAAATCACGGCTCAACTGAGTCTGGATGAGCGGGATGAGGTGACTGCGAACTGGGGAAGGGAAGAAGCCAGAGAGTCGTGAGCAATGGGGCCAGTTGGGGCCTGGATCCAGTGCAGTGCCCCAGGGGGTATATTATTCAATATATTCATCAATGATTTGGACGAGGGAATAGAGTGACTGTCACCCAGTTTGCTGGTGACACCAAGCTGGAGCAGTGGTGACACTGGGAGCTGTGCTGCCATCAGAGACCTGGACAGGCTGGGGAGGAGAAATTCAATGAAATAGAACAAGTGTAGAGTGTTGATGTGGGCAGGAACAGCCCCAGGGTCCAGTGTGAGTTGGGGAGTGAGCTGTTAGAGAGCAGCGTAGGGGAAAGGGACCTGGGGGTCCTGGGGACAGCAGGGTGACCATGAGCCAGCACTGGGCCCTTGTGGCCAGGAAGCCAATGGGACCTGGGGTGGGTTAGAAGGGGGTGGTCGGTAGGTCAGAGAGGTTCTCCTGCCCCTCTGCTCTGCACTTGAAAAAGGGTTTAGTTCAGACACTATCAGGATATACTTGGGGAACATATATATATATATATATATATATAATATATACAGCCATAGCACCCTGAGAACGCCTGATCTCGTCTGATCTGGGAAGCTAAGCAGGGTCGGGCCTGGTCAGTCCTTGGATGGGATACCATTAGGGAATAGCGGGTGCTGTGGGCTGAGCCAGCACTGGGCCCTTGTGGCCAGGAAGCCAATGGGACCTGGGGGGGATTAGAAGGGGGTGCTCAGTAGGTCAGAGAGGTTCTCCTGCCCCTCTGCTCTGCCCTGGGGAGGCCACATCTGGAATAGTGTGTCACATCTGGAATAGTGCGTCCAGTTGTGACCCCTCAGTTCAAGGACAGGGACACATTCCTGTGTCACCTCAGCTGGGTGTTCCCGCTCCGGGGGCTTGCACTGGATGAGCTTTGAGGTCCCTTCGCCCCCTGACATTGTGTGACTCTGTGATCCTTTTATCACCTTTTGAAGCCTTTGGGGTGCGCTCACCTTGGTTGGTTGGTTTTCCCCCCTCTCCGCAGGGTGAGGACGGGCGTGAGGCTCTTTCCTTTGAGTTTCAGAAGATCAAATACTCATATGAGACAGACGGCAAGAAACAGTTTCTTCCTGTGGCTTTTCCCGTGGAACATCCGCTGTGTTATTACCAGAACGCCCGCGGGTACCAGGAGGACAAAGAAATCAGAGCGGCGGAGAAGAAATATGGCACAAACAAGTATGTTTTCCAGAAAACGTGTGTTGGGAAAAACAGTGTTGAACCACAACCCCACTCTCGTTTCTTTTACATTTGAATTATTCCCAGCACTTCAAATTCCTTTAAGGACAGAGAATTGTGTTGAACCAAGAGGTTTCCTCCAGTAAATGGGAATTAATTGCATGTAATAAATTAACTGAACGAAAGGAATTGAAAATAGGGGGATTGTGGGTGTTCTGGTCCGACCACTGAGGTTTTGGGTTGGGATTTTGCTGTGAATCTGCAAAGTGTCGGTTGATAAGTGTTCAATCATTTCCCAGGGCTGAGATGGTGGTGCCGGAGTTCTTGGAACTCTTCAAAGAAAGAGCGACAGCTCCGTTCTTCGTCTTTCAGGTAAAATAACCCAACAAAAAGAGATGTAATTACTTCTCCCTGCTACAAAACGCTTGCAAATAAACCCCAGCAACAAAAGGCCTTTGTTTTCTGGGGGCCGTCGGAGTAATTTCGGCGTCGCGTTCCCCGCCAGGTGTTTTGCGTGGGCCTGTGGTGCCTGGATGAGTATTGGTACTACAGCGTTTTCACCCTCTCCATGCTGGTGGCGTTTGAAGCTTCTCTGGTCCAGCAACAAATGAGGAACATGTCGGAGATCCGAAAAATGGGCAACAAGCCGTATATGATCCAGGTAATCAGACCCGCAGGGGATTGTGTGTGCGGTTTTCGATTTGTTGTTCCCTTTTCCCATCTTTTCCCCCCAATCCTGATTCCTAAAGTGGTTTAATTTCATTTCCTATAGGTTTACAGAAACCGCAAGTGGCGCCCGATTTCCAGTGACGAGATTATTCCCGGGGACATCGTTTCCATTGGTAACGGTTTGCTCGATGGTTGGTTAAAAACCGGGTTCTTTGCGGCGCGTTGGGTTGTGCGGTGAATTGAATTAGGTGCAAAATCCCGACGCTCTCGGTCGGGCGCTTTGGGGACTTTGATTTGTAGGTGTCACAGTTCGAGGGTCTAAGAGATTAATCCGTGGGCTGGATCTCTTGAACCTGCTGCCTGTCTTAAAGGCAAATACCAAGACTAAATCAGTCTCATGTTCTTCAGAGCGTGAAGGTGAAGAGTTCCCTTCCTGCTGACAGTATTTTCCTGTCTCTTAACCCTTTTAAAGCGCTTTCACCCCCACTTGTGATGCCTGAACGACAATAAGAACAAAGCGATTTGATTTTATACTTTCCTGGTCTCAACAGAGACCAAATAACATTCAAACCTTTTCATTTCTCAGCGACGCTGGGGCAGCCTGGGCAGGTTTGAAGCTTTAGGGATCTCCTGTCCCTCACCTAAACCGCGGGAGAGCTTTGCCGCGCCACGGCCAAACGCTTCTTGGTTTTAATCTGTATCGCAGGCCGGTCCCCGCATGAGAACCTGGTGCCGTGCGACGTGCTGCTGCTGCGCGGGAGGTGCATCGTGGACGAGGCGATGCTGACGGGCGAGTCCGTGCCGCAGATGAAGGTCTGTGCAACATCCTCTGCGCCCTTCCCTTATTGCAACCCGCACAAGGAGGGATATTCGAGCCTATTCGAGCCGCTGCGGCGTTTCGGAGGGCGAACGAATCTCTTGGTGCGAGCGCTGGCCCGAGCGACCCGCTCTGTTTGTTACCGGCTCCCTATCAGTGATTAATGGGCTCCGGTAAATGAGAAACAGCAACGGCTGGTTTGGCTGGCGCTGAATCCAGCCCGTGGGTCTGAACTCAGGCTCTGCCGTCGCCCTCCCACGCATTCCCCGCTTTGGATTCCTTCGGTGGGTAGATGTGGGACGAGGAACAAGTGCAGAGCGCTTCAAAGCCCCGAATCCTCCTTTTTGTGGCTTAAGTCGTGCTTGCAGAGCCTCTCTCACCAAATTCAGCGTGGTGAGTGCGAACTAGTCCCCCAAAAGCGGCATTTCCGCAGATGCCAAGCTCTAAACCCTGGAGCTGAATGTTCTGTTATGATCTAGATTCAGCTCAGGTCGCTTCGGCTGAAGCCGAGAGCATCACGTGGGATTAAACCAGAACATAATCCTTTAAATATGCTTGTTTAGAGCCGTGATTCTGAGCCTGAGCGTTATCCCGCAGGAACCCGTGGAGGATCTGAATCCCGAGCACGTCCTGGACATGCAGACGGACTCCCGGTTACACATCATCTTCGGGGGAACCAAAGTGGTGCAGCACATCCCTCCCCAGAAAGCCAGCACCGGCCTGAAACGTACGTACCTGCCCCAATTCCCTCGGGGACAGCGCTTTGTATGCTCACAGATTTATTCCAACACCTCAATGCGACTTTTGAAGGGTGTTACTGCGTCATTTTCATGTCGCTAACAATGATTATTTGACTACCGTGATGTTCTACAATATTAAAGTTGACTCCTTCCCCTTGCAAAGGAGAGGAGGGTGCAGCTTTGAGCACGTGTTCCCTATAAAAGCCTATATAAGATTTGCGTTAGATTGATGATCTTCATTCCCGTTGCAGCCGTCGATAACGGGTGCGTGGCGTACGCCCTGCGAACCGGCTTCAACACATCCCAGGTGAGGTGTGAACGCGCCTTCTCGCCTCGGCAATGCGGGTTGTGTCTCTAGCGCTCGAATCCTTAACGTGCAGCAATGGGGAATATAAATCAGGGCATTAAATTAATTGCAGGAGGAATAAATAAAGGTGGTGAAATAGTTGGATACAAGGGGCTGTTTGTGAGTGGCTGCAGCTCCTGTTTCTGTGATTCGAATTGTCAGGAAAAGGGATTTGAGTGCGTGTGTAGAGATTGGAGATGTGAATCTGAGCTTTTCCAATTGAAAATTAAAGGCTGCTTTAAAGAAATCATCAACTTAAGCGACGCAGCACGAGTTTGAGCGTTTTTAAATGAATTAATTATTAGTGGCTATTAAGAGAATCACAGAAATGGGCGTAATTTTCAGGCTTTAGCACCAAAACACCACAATGTGCTGTTAAACTTGGGTTCCACCGCTATATTTACCGACCCTCTGCGTGCTGCAGAGCGCGCTTCTCGCGCTGACGACCTTTTCCGCAGGGGAAGCTGCTCCGTACCATCCTCTTTGGGGTGAAGAGAGTGACGGCCAATAACTTAGAGACCTTCATTTTCATCCTGTTCCTGCTGGTCTTCGCTGTGGCCGCTGCCGCCTACGTCTGGATCGAAGGTGAGGTCTCTTCTTGCCCCTTTCCGCGTCTCTACGTGGGGTTTGTACCAAAGCTTTTCGGGCGGTCGACGTGATTTCTGGCAGTTAAGGATATGTGGGTTGGGCTGTAGAAGCGGTACAGCGTTCCGGTTGCTTTTCTTGCCTTTCCGAGGCTTCTCGTCGTAGTTCTGGGGGGCACACGGATTGAAAACGGGGGGTCCAGGTCTCCGTCTCGTTCCATAGGCACCAAGGATCCCAGCAGGAACCGCTACAAGCTCTTCCTGGAGTGCACGTTAATCCTGACGTCGGTCGTTCCCCCTGAGCTTCCCATTGAGCTCTCGCTGGCCGTCAACACCTCCCTCATCGCTTTGGCCAAGCTTTGTAAGTACCGAGCCTAAACGCGCAAAGATAGGACCGACTTGTCGCGTCGGGGAGGGGATGGGGGTGAAACGACAGCTGCTGAGCATCCTGTCGTGGCTTTTTTGGAGCTGATGTCTCAGAATCTCCTCTCCTCAATCCCAGACGTGTACTGCACGGAGCCCTTCCGCATCCCCTTTGCCGGCAAAGTGCAAGTTTGCTGTTTTGACAAAACGGGCACGTTAACCAGTGACCACCTCGTAGTGAGAGGAGTAGCCGGGCTCAGGTAGGTCCTGCGTGGGTTTTGCTACCTGATTCTTAGAATCATAGACTCATTTTGGGTAGAAAAGCCCCTCAAGATCATGGAGTCCACCCATAACCCACCCCCGGCGCTAAAATGTCCCCAAGAAGCTCCTTTGTTCCCCCCGCAGTGATGGCGGCTCCAGCACTGCCCTGGGCAGCCTGTTCAATGCCCCACAGCCCTTTGGGGAAGAAATCCCCCCTAATTTCCACCCTCACCCTCCGCTCGTGCAACTTGAGGCCGTTTCCTCTCCTCCTATCGCTTTATTTCCCTTGTTCTGGGCTATGGACGCTGTCGCCGAGACCTTCGTGGCTCCTCCACGCAGTAACATCCTGCGTCCTCATTCCATGCCCATAACAAGCTGTCCTTGACGACTCAGCGCCGCAGCAAAGCCGTCCGAGTCCTTTGCTTCTATATCTACTTCAGTGCGTTAATTCAGGCCCCTGTTTCTGGTTTTCTGCTCCAACTCAGTTTGCTTTGGACAACGGGCAAAAATTAGGGGGTTTGGCGCTGTTTGCCGTTGAGCCAGCGCCAACTTTGCTCCACCTTTGATCTCCCCATGGGAAGCTCCACTGTTTAGGGCCCTACAACAGGAATTTGGCCGAGATAATGGGAATGGGCTCTGGTAATGCAAACGGGCTCTATTTATTGACGGTGTTGAAACTTTCAACGCCGCAGGGATGGGAAGGAGGTGACGCCGGTGTCCGACATCCCCGTGGAAACGCACCGCGCCATCGCCACGTGCCACTCGCTGGTGCAGCTGGACGACGGGACGCTGGTGGGAGATCCGCTGGAGAAGGCCATGCTGATGGCCGTGGATTGGACCTTAACCAAAGGTAAAACCCCTTTTCCACCTCCGATCCCCGAGTCCCGTTGGCGCCGCGCTGGGTTTTTGGGGAGGCGACGACGATGACGCTGCTTTTGGCAGTTCCGAGCGGGGCGTTATGTAGCTTATGGAGGTTCAAGGAGTGAATTGCAGCTGGTGCGATGCCAGGAGGTGGGTGGGAGAGATTGAAATCCCCACCCTGTGTGTCTACGGGGCTGCGAACAGCAGAAATCCGCTCTCAGCGCTGCAAATCTGCGCCTCTTTGGTGCCTCTTCGCTCTCCTTGTCTTTGCTAAAATCAGAGCGTGACCGGCACAACCGCAGCGTGAAAACACAACGATGTGGGGTTTAGCGTCTCTCTGGAGGCTTTTTGCTCTGAGCTCTTGTATTTCACGTTCCCGGGGAGCTAGAGGAGAAATCTGCCACAAATACAACGTGCACGTCCCGCTGAACCCCGTGTCGTTGTGGGTTTTGCGTCTGGATTTTTACCCGTGATAATAATACGCGCTATAAATGCACCTTCCACCCGCCACGTACACACAGGCCTTATACCCCAGATGTGACACACTATTCCAGATGTGGTCTCACCAGGGCAGAGTAGAGGGACAGGAGAACCTCTCTGACCTACTGAGCACCCCTTTCTAATCCCCCCCAGGTCCCATTGGCTTCCTGGCCACAAGGGCCCAGTGCTGGCTCAGCCCACAGCACCCGCTGTTCCCAGCTGGTCTCCCATCCAAGCACTGACCGGGCCTGACCCTGCTTAGCTTCCCAGATCACACAAGATCAGGCGTTCTCAGGGTGCTATGGCTGTATATATTGTATATATGTATATATATATGTTCCCCAAGTATATCCTGATAGTATCTGAACTAAACCTTTTTCAAGGGCAGAGTAGAGGGGCAGGAGAACCTCTCTGACCCACTGACCCCCCGCTTCTAACCCCCCCCAGGTCCAATCCCCCCCAGATGTAAGTGATATAACATCACTTATATCCCCTAATTGTGTGCATGAGTCTTTCCAGCTCTGTTCTTGTGTCTAAAAGAGGAAATTCATGTGGTCTCGGTGACCTGTGGGCACGTCTGGGACCCAAAATTCTTATGGTCTTGGTGACCTGTGGGCTCCTCTGGGGACCCAAAGGGAGGGATGTTGCTTTTGATACCCAGAGACCTTTCAGGATTTCCTGATCTGTTTGTTTCCAGATGAGAAAGTTTTCCCCAGAAGTATTAAAACTCAGGGACTGAAAATTCACCAGCGCTTTCATTTTGCCAGTGCCCTGAAAAGAATGTCTGTGCTGGCGTCGTACGAGAAGATCGGCTCCACTGAGCTCTGTTACATTGCAGCTGTGAAAGGGGCCCCGGAGACGCTGCACAAGATGGTGAGAGCATCTCCCTGCGAGAGGAAGGGCCTATTTTAATGAGAAACGCTGAAATATCATACAAAACCACCTTTGGAATTGTATTAACGTGATGCTTTCCATGCGTCTTTCCCAGTTATCTCAGTGCCCGAGCAACTATCACGCCGTCCACACGGAAATCTCACACGAGGGGGCGAGAGTGTTGGCCCTGGGCTACAAAGAGCTGGGACACCTCACTCACCAACAGGTATTTCCATCTCGTTCAGCCTTAAATCCAACTCTTGCTAAAGTGACACCAAGCTGGAGCAGTGGTGACACTGGGAGCTGTGCTGCCATCAGAGACCTGGACAGGCTGGAGAGTTGGGTGGGGAATAACCTGCTGAAATTTAACAAGGGCAAGTGTAGAGTCTTGATCTGGGCAGGAACAGCCCCAGGGTCCAGTATAGATTGAGAAATTACGTATTAGAGAGAAGCGTAGGGAAAAGGGACCTGGGGGTCCTGGGGACAGCAGGGTGACCATGAGCCAGCACTGGGCCCTTGTGGCCAGGAAGCCAATGGGACCTGGGGGGGATTAGAAGGGTCAGAGAGGTTCTCCTGCCCCTCTGCTCTGCCCTTGAAAAAGGTTTAGTTCAGATACTATCAGGATATACTTGAGGAACATATATATGTAATATATACAGCCATAGCACCCTGAGAACGCCCCATCTCGTCTGATCTGGGAAGCTAAGCAGGGTCGGGCCTGGTCAGTGCTTGGATGGGAGACCAGCTGGGAATAGCGGGTGCTGTGGGCTGAGCCAGCACTGGGCCCTTGTGGCCAGGAAGCCAATGGGACCTGGGGGGGATTAGAAGGGGGTGGTCGGTAGGTCAGAGAGGTTCTCCTGCCCCTCTGCTCTGCCCTGGGGAGGCCACATCTGGAATATTGTGGCACATCTGGAATATTGTGTCCAGTTCTGGGCCTCTCAGTTCCAGCAGGACAGGGAACTGCTGGAGAGGGTCCAGCATAGGGCAACGAAGATGATTAAGGGAGTGGAGCATCTCCCTTATGAAGAAAGGCTGAGGGAGCTGGGGCTCTTTAGTTTGGAGAAGAGGAGCCTGAGGGGTGACCTTATTAATGTTTATAAATATCTAAAGGGTGAGTGCCATGAGGACGGAGCCAGGCTCTTCTGGGTGGCAAACAATGATAGGACAAGAGGTAATGGGATCAAGCTGGAACACAAGAGGTTCCACTTAAATTTGAGAAGAAACTTCTCAGTGAGGGTGACGGACACTGGAACAGGGTACCCAGGGGGTGTGGAGTCTCCTTCTCTGCAGACATTCAAACCCACCTGGACATGTTCCTGTGCGACCTCACCTGGGTGTTCCTGCTCCATGGGGGGACTGGACTGGATGAGCTTTTGAGGTCCCTTCCAATCCCAAACATACTGTGATACTGTGACTCTTTGGGGATGCGGTTGCCCAAAGCTGCTCTAACCACGTTGCTTTTGACCATCTGGATCTTCTCGGTGTTGCTTTGCGCTCCCAGCTTTGAATTCCTGCGTGTTAGCCGTCAAAACCTCTGTTTCTTCGGTTGTAAAGCAGCGTCGATTCTTTCCTTGTAACAGCTGAAATTGTAGCTGCGAACTCGTTTTTACGTGACGATGGGCACGTGGAACTGTGTTCTGTGGGTGCTCTGGGGTCGCTTTGCGCATCTCGGAGCAGCGTTTGCGTTTCTGGCGACGTTTTAATTGCAATCAAGCCGCCCGTTGGGGAAGAAAATAGAGCGTCAGGTAACGCTTTGTTCACCGATTCGCTTCGGCAGGTGAGAGAGATGAAGCGCGAAGCTCTGGAGTGCGACCTGAGGTTCGTGGGATTCATGGTGGTTTCCTGTCCTCTCAAAGCCGACTCCAAATCCGTCATCAGGGAGATCCAGAACGCATCGCACCGTGTAAGCGGCGCTTTGGGATGTGGGGTTTGGGGTCGAAAGCCTTTGCGAAGGCCAAGACTTCCCCGTGGTGAACGAGATTGTGTGGATATGATGTTGGGTGCGTTGGGATTTGCTTTGGCCTGGAGGAAAGGATTATGGAGCAGATCATCCTGAATGGAATCACACAGCACCTTCAGGATGGACAAGGGATCACCAGCCAGCATGGGTTTAGGAGGGGCAGGTCCTGTCTGACCAACCTGATCTCCTTTTATGATCAGGTGACTCACCTGGTGGATGAGGGGAAAGCCGTGGATGTGGTCTATCTGGACTTCAGCAAGGCCTTCGACACTGTATCCCATAATATACTCCTGCAAAAGCTGGTAGCCCATGGCTTGGACAAGTGCACTCTACGCTGGGTTAAGAACTGGCTGGAGGGCCGGGCCCAGAGAGTGCTGGTGAATGGGGCCGCATCCAGCTGGCGGCCACTCACTAGTGGTGTCCCCAGGGGTCAGTGTGGGGTCCAGTCCTGTTTAACATCTTTATCGACGATTTAGATGAGGGGATTGAGACCATCAGCAGCAAATTTGCTGATGACACCAAGTTGGGAGGGTGTGTTGACCTGCTGGAAGGCAGGAGGGATCTGGATAGACTGGAATAATGGGCTGATGCCAATGGGATGAAGTTCAACAAGGCCAAGTGGCGGGTGCTGCACTTTGGTCACAACACCCCCCTGCAGCGCTACAGGCTGGGTGCAGAGTGGCTGGAGAGCAGTCAGGCAGAAAGGGACCTGGGAGGACTAATGTCCGGGAAGCTCAACATGAGCCACCAATGTGGCCAAGAAGGACAATGGTGTCCTGTCCTGGATCCAAAATGGCGTAGTTGGCAGGATAAGGGCAGTGATGCTCCCCCTGTGCTCTGCATTGGGGAGGCCACACCTGGAGTGTTGTGGGCAGTTCTGGGCCCCCCAGGTCAGGAAAGAGATTGAAGTGCTGGAGCGGGTCCAGAGAGCAACAAGACTGGGGAAGGATTGAACACAAGCCCCATGGGGAGAGGCTGAGGGAGCTGGGCTTGTTTAGGCTGGACAAGAGGCTTAGAGGTGAGCTCAGCACTCTCTAGAACCACCTGAAGGGAAGTTTGAGCCAGGGGGGGATTGGGCTCTTCTCCCAGGAACTTCGCAATAGGACAAGGGGGCTTAAACTTAAATTTAGGCTGGAGATTAGGAAGCAGTTCTTCACAGAGAGAGTGGTCAGGCATTGGAATGGCTGCCCAGGGAGGTGCTGGACTCACCGGCCCTGGAGGTTTTTAAACTCAGATTGGACATGGCACTTAGTGCCATGATCTAATAAACGGACTAGAGTTGGACCAAGGGTTGGACTCGATGATCTCTGAGGTCTTTTCCAGCCCAGTCGATTCTGTGTGATTCTGTGATTTAACCCTTCTTGCTTTCCCCCCAGGTAGTGATGATAACGGGGGACAACCCGCTCACCGCCTGCCACGTGGCGCGGGAGCTGCATTTCCTGCAGAGGGAGCACACGCTGGTCCTGCAGCCTCCTGCGAGCCCAGGTAACATGTCACAGCTCCGCGTTTTGGGGTTCAACAGCCAAAATGATCCATGATGGAGGAAACGACTCGCTTTCCGGGATCGTTGTCCTCCTCGCTCTGTTTTGCGGCGCTGCGCTCCAAAATGGAGCCGTCTGAGCACTGAAATAACTCCTTGCTGCTCGGGTTCTGAGGGAGCTGAGAGGCAGAAAAGCCACGTAAAGGCCGTTTTGAGTTGGGATGTGGATGTGTTGCTATCCCAAGAAGCGAAGGGTCTCGTGTCCCTCGCACCGAGGGGCCGCGAACACCGGATTTGGTGTCTTTTGGGAGCGTTTCTCTTGTGCGGAGCTCTGGGTTCTCTCCGCAGGCTCCGGCTGGCAATGGCGCTCGGTGGACGGCGCCGTGGCGCTGCCCGTCCTGCCGGCGTCTCTGCGAGAGCTGACGCAGCGCTACGACCTGTGCGTGACCGGCGACGGGCTGGCGCACCTGCAGGCTCTGGACAAGCAGCGGCTGCTGCAGCTCATCCCGCACGTGCAGGTGTTCGCACGGGTGGTGCCAAAGCAGAAGGTGAGAGGTTGCGGATGGATAACGAGTGTAGAGTCTTGTATCAAGGCGAAAAAACCCCAAAATTGGTTCCCTTGGGGCTGCCATTTTGATCCCTGAGGCGATTCTGGCGCCATTTTGAGCCCTGAGGCGATTCTGGCGCCATTTTGAGCCCTGAGGCGATTCTGGCGCCATTTTGATCCCTGAGGCGATTCTGGCGCCATTTTGATCCCTGAGGCGATTCTGGCGCCATTTTGATCCCTGAGGCGATTCTGGCGCCATTTTGATCCCTGAGGCGATTTTGGGGCCATTTTGATCCCTGAGGCGATTCTGGCGCCACTTTGATCCCTGAGGTGACTCTGGCGCCACTTTGATCCCTGAGGCGATTCTGGTGCCATTTTGATCCCTGAGGTGACTCTGGCGCCATTTTGATCCCTGAGGTGACTCTGGCGCCATTTTGATCCCTGAGGTGATTTTGGGGCCATTTTGATCCCTGAGGTGATTCTGGCGCCATTTTGATCCCTGAGGTGATTTTTGGCGCCATTTTGAGGCACTTGGGGGTCGCTCCCTTGTTCTCCTGCCCCTCTGCTCTGCCCTGGTGAGGCCACACCTGGAATAGTGTGTCACATCTGGAATAGTGTGTCCAGTTGTGCCCCCTCATTTCAAGGACAGGGACACGTTCCTGTGTCACCTCAGCTGGGTGTTCCCGCTCCGGGGGGTTGCACTGGATGAGCTTTGAGGTCCCTTCACCCCCTGACACCCCGTGTTTCCATGAATCCAACGAGTCCTTCAGACCCGAAGCGCTTGGCCGGGCCCTCAGAACCGCTTCTCACCGCACGTTTCCATTGCAGGAGTTCGTCATCACGGCTCTGAAGAGCCTGGGCTACGTGACGCTCATGTGTGGGGACGGCACCAACGACGTGGGGGCTCTGAAACACGCCGACGTGGGTGAGTCGGGACCCCCCAAAGGAGGGGGACCCCCGCGCCCCCCTCATTCCTCTGCTGTTCGGATGGTTGCGATTGATTCCTCCTCATTTTCCCCCCTCTAAGCTTTCCTTCAGCAAACAGAACGTGTCTCGAGTCCCTGCCCGCCCGGCTCTGGGTAGAAATAGCGGTTGGGACTCCTGCTTGGTGAAAATGTTCTGCCAGCAAAGGGTTTACACCCTAGTTTTCTCCCTACAGCTCATGTTTTACCCTCATTACACCCCATATCCCCTACAGCTCATGTTTTAACCCTCTTATTACATCCCTTTTCCCTACACCTCATGTTTTACCCTCATTACACCCCGTTTTCCCCGCAGCTCATGTTTTTACCCTCTTATTACATAGTTTTCTCCCTACAGCTCATGTTTTACCCTCATTACACCCCATTTCCCCCACAGCTCATGTTTTTACCCTCTTATTACATAGTTTTCTCCCTCCAGCTCACATTTTAACCCCCATTACACCCCATTTTCCCTCCAACTCATGTTTTTACCCCCATTACATCCCATTTTCCCTCCAACTCACGTTTTACCCCCATTACACCCCATTTTCCCTCCAGCTCACGTTTTTACCCCCATTACACCCTGTTTTCCCTCCAGCTCATGTTTAACCCTCTTATTACACCCTGTTTTCCCTCCAGCTCATGTTTTTACCCCCATTACACCCCATTTTCCCTCCAGCTCATGTTTTACCCTCATTACACCCCATTTTCCCTCCAGCTCATGTTTTTACCCCCATTACACCCCATTTTCCCTCCAGCTCATGTTTTACCCCCATTACACCCTGTTTTCCCTCCAGCTCATGTTTTTACCCCCATTACACCCCGTTTTCCCTCCAGCTCATGTTTTACCCCCATTAAACCCCGTTTTCCCTCCAGCTCATGTTTAACCCTCGTATTACACCCCTTTTCCCTCCAGCTCACATTTTTACCCTCATTACACCCATTTTCCCCACAGCTCACGTTTTAACCCCCATTACACCCCATTTTCCCCACAGCTCACGTTTTAACCCCCATTACACCCCGTTTTAACCCCCATTACACCCCGTTTCCCCCCAGCTCACGTTCCTCTGCCCTCACAGGGGTGGCACTGCTGGCAAACGCCCCTGAGCGGCTCCCGGAGCGGAAGAAACGCCCTCGGGACGGTGCCAGCGACGCCAGATCCGCGTTGCCGACCACGGCGAGCGGCGCCGTCAAACCCACGTCCCGCGGCGCCAAACACAGGGTCCTGTCCCAACGGGAGGAGCAGTTGGCCATCCAGAGGGTTTGTAACCGCATATTTCACTTCTCCTTTCTCTTCATTCCTCCTCTGGTTTACCGGAGAGCTGGAAATAACGAGATGTGCTGGGAAAAGACCGGATTTGCGTGGCCGGAAAGGAGCAAAACGGGCTTTTCCAGCCAATCCTCCAATTCATGGAGGTATCGCAGGTTGGAGTGGGGGTGCGGGGAGAGGATGGTGCGAGATCCCAATGGATCTCAGGTGCTGTAATCACATTGATCTCGCTCTTATTCCCCACAGGAGCGCATCAGCCAGGTCCTGAGGGATCTGGAGGAGGAGCGTGTGCCGGTGGTGAAACTCGGCGACGCCAGCATCGCCGCCCCCTTCACCTCCAAGCTCTCGTCTATTCAGTGCAGTAAGTTCGCGCCAGGCACCAACAGCCCATCCGCACCTTCCCCGCGTCTAGATTCCAAAAGATACCCCAAAACGGAGCGGAGAAACACCCGCAAAGCCGTGGCGTCACCTGTTGTGTTTGGAAGCAGCCCCGGGGATGTTTGTTAGATACGAATGAAGCCCCAAAAACGTGTTTATGTTTCCTCTCGCTCCTCAGTCTGCCACGTCATCAAGCAAGGCCGCTGCACGCTGGTGACGACGCTGCAGATGTTCAAGATCCTGGCGCTCAACGCGCTGATCTTGGCCTACAGCCAGAGCGTCCTCTACCTGGAGGGCGTGAAGTTCAGCGACTTCCAGGCCACGCTGCAGGGGCTGCTCCTGGCCGGCTGCTTCCTCTTCATCTCCCGCTCCAAGGTGAGCGCAGGACACAGAATCACAGAGTGTCAGGGGTTGAAGGGACCTCAAAGCTCATCCAGTGCAACCCCCCGGAGCAGGAACACCCAGCTGAGGTGACACAGGAACGTGTCCCTGTCCTTGAACTGAGGGGCCACAACTGGACACACTATTCCAGATGTGACACACTATTCCAGATGTGGCCTCCCCAGGGCAGAGCAGAGGGGCAGGAGAACCTCTCTGACCTACTGAGCACCCCCTTCTAATCCCCCCCAGGTCCCATTGGCTTCCTGGCCACAAGGGCCCAGTGCTGGCTCAGCCCACAGCACCCGCTGTTCCCAGCTGGTCTCCCATCCAAGCACTGACTGGGCCCGACCCTGCTTAGCTTCCCAGATCAGATGAGATGGGGCGTTCTCAGGGTGCTATGGCTGTATATATTATATATATGTGTATATATATGTTCCCCAAGTATATCCTGATAGTACCTGAACTAAACCCTTTTTCAAGGGCAGAGCAGAGGGGCAGGAGAACCTCTCTGACCTACCGACCACCCCCTTCTAATCCCCCCCAGGTCCCACTGGCTTCCTGGCCACAAGGGCCCAGTGCTGGCTCATGGTCACGCTGCTGTCCCCAGGACCCCCAGGTCCCTTTCCCCTCCACTGCTCTCCAATAGGCAGCATCTCCCAAGAATCCCTCTCTTTATAAAAACCAATTGATTTTAATAAGCGAACGCTCCGCAGCGCTGGCGAGGGGGTTTAGTTTGGGTTTTGTTTTGGGGCTCTCTTAGGGGTTTAGTTTGGATTTGGGTTTGGTTTTTGTTTCGCGGTTTTCTTGGGGGTTCAGTTTGGGTTTAGCTTTGGTTTCAGGGTTCTCTTGGGGGTTTAGTTTGGATTTGAACAAAGGAGCATCTCATGATTTCAGGCTCATTCCCAAACCTTTGCTCAGGTCTCGAAGAGCATTTGGTATCAACAGTTTAATTGGGGGGCTTAACGAAGCTTTGGGGGGGTCTCACGTCCACCCAAAGCAAATCTCACCCCGGCGTTTCCCACGTAACACAAATTGGAGTCGAGATGCTCGAACCCGCTTTTCCTTTCGCAGCCCTTGAAGACGCTTTCCAAGGAGCGGCCGCTGCCCAACATCTTCAACCTGTACACGGTGCTGACGGTGCTGCTGCAGTTCCTGGTGCACTTCCTCAGCCTGGTGTTCCTGTACCGCGGCGCCCAGGCGCGCAGCGGCGCCAGGTCAGCCGGCAAACGCCGTAAAACCATCAGCACACATTTCATTTCTGGTTTGGGATAAAGAAGCAATGATGAGCGGTGGTTGCAGCGCCTGCGGCTCCGCTCTGAGCTGCAAGCGTGTGTGCTGGGGAGCAAACTGGGTTTTGCCCAACAAACTGGGTTTACACAAGACTTAAGGAAACTGTGGTCGCCCCCATCTCAGCCTTGTCCCCTGATCTCTCCTTGTCCCCCCATCTCCCCTTGTCTTGTCCCCCTATCTCTTCTTGTCCCCCCCATTTTGGCCTTGTCCCCCCATCTCCCCTTGTCTTGTCCCCCCCATCTCTTCTTGTCCCCCCCATCTCTTCTTGTCCCCCCCATCTCTTCTTGTCCCCCCCATCTCTTCTTGTCCCCCCCATCTCTTCTTGTCCCCCCCCATCTCTTCTTGTCCCCCCCATTTTGGCCTTGTCCCCCCATCTCTGCTTGCCTTGTCCCCCCCATCTCGCCTTCTGCCCCCCATTTCAGCCTTGCCTTGTCCCCCCCCATCTTGCCATGTCTTGTCCCCCTCATCTTGCCTTGTCTTGTCCCCCCATTTTGGCCTTGTGCCCCCATCTCTCCTGGCCTCGTCCCCCCATCATCTCCCCTCGTTCCCCCCATCTCCCCTCATCTTGTCCCCCCATTTTGGCCTTGTCCGCCTGTCTCACCTTGTCTTGTCCCCCCCATCTTGCCTCGCCTTGTCCCCCCATTTTGGCCTTGTCCCTCCATCTCTCCTTGGCTTGTCCCCCCCATCTCCTCCTTGTCCCCCCCATCTCCTCCTTGTCCCCCCCATCTCCTCCTTGTCCCCCCCATCTCCTCCTTGTCCCCCCCATCTCCTCCTTGTCCCCCCCATCTCCTCCTTGTCCCCCCCATCTCCTCCTTGTCCCCCCCATCTCCTCCTTGTCCCCCCCATCTCCTCCTTGTCCCCCCCATCTCCTCCTTGTCCCCCCCATCTCCTCCTTGTCCCCCCCATCTCCTCCT
The DNA here is from genome assembly GCF_963082525.1 of Nesoenas mayeri. Lineage (NCBI taxonomy): Eukaryota > Metazoa > Chordata > Aves > Columbiformes > Columbidae > Nesoenas > Nesoenas mayeri. Next base: position 764,461 of record NC_137567.1, on the reverse strand, counting down.
TGTCCCCCCCATCTCCTCCTTGTCCCCCCCATCTCCTCCTTGTCCCCCCCATCTCCTCCTTGTCCCCCCCATCTCCTCCTTGTCCCCCCCATCTCCTCCTTGTCCCCCCCATCTCCTCCTTGTCCCCCCCATCTCCTCCTTGTCCCCCCCATCTCCTCCTTGTCCCCCCCATCTCCTCCTTGTCCCCCCCATCTCCTCCTTGTCCCCCCCATCTCCTCCTTGTCCCCCCCATCTCCTCCTTGTCCCCCCCATCTCCTCCTTGTCCCCCCCATCTCGCCTTGTCCCCCCCATCTCGCCTTGTCCCCCCCATCTCGCCTTGTCCCCCCCATCTCGCCTTGTCCCCCCCATCTCGCCTTGTCCCGTCTCCCCATTTCAGCCTTGTCTTGTCCCCCCATCTCTCCTTGTCCCCCCATTTTGGCCTTGTCCCATCCCCCCATCTCAGCCTTGTCCCCTGATCTTGGCCTTGTCCCCCCATCTCCCCTCTCCCCCTGATCTCTCCCCGTTCTTCTGCAGGCAGGAGGAGTTTGTGGACCTATACAAGGAGTTTGAGCCCAGCTTAGTCAACAGCACCGTCTACATCATGTCCATGGCCATGCAAATGGCCACCTTCGCCATCAACTACAAGGCAAGTTGCGCTTAAACCCCTTAAACCCCCGTCTCCAGCAGCACCGCAGAAGCGCTTTTTGCACTTAAGCTGCGATAACATGAAACAAATTGTTTCACGCGGGGGTAACGCTCTCATTTTGGAAGGAGCCGAGTGCGTTTCGAGCCTCCGCTGAGGGTTTCTCGGTGCCGTTTCAGGGCCACCCGTTCATGGAGAGCCTGCGGGAGAACAAACCGCTGCTCTGGAGCATCGTCCTGTCGGGACTCGCCATCGTGGGGCTGCTCAGCGGCTCCTCCCCGGAGTTCAACGCGCAGTTCGGCCTGGTGGAAATCCCCGCCGAGGTGAGCGTGACCTCTAGCGCAATATCAAACACTAATAACTCACAGCAGCACTAAAACACCCTCGAGATTCCTCATATTGGGCTTTTTTGCCTCTAAAATACATTTGGTTGCAAGGAGGACTTGAGTGGAATTAGAGATGTTGATGTCAAAGAACATCAAGTGGTGGGTTCTTAGTGTTTAAACTCAATCAACGTTGGGAGCAACAGACTTGAAATTTCTTACGTTTTGGGCTCTTTTTGCCTCTAAAACACATGTGGTTGCCAGGAGAACATAAGAACTGAGCAGAATTAAAGGTGTTGATGTCAAAGAACACCCAACCAAAACGGGTGGTGAATTCTTAGTATTTAAACGCGATTGACACCAGGAGTGTTAGACTCGAGATTTCTTAAGCTTTGGGCTTTTTACCATCAAACACATTTGGTTACAAGGAGAATTTGGGTGGAATTGGAGACGTTGATGTCAAAGAACATCAAGTGGTGGGTTCGTAGTGTTTAAACTGGATTTACACCATGAGTGAGATGCCTTAAGCTTTGGGCCTTTTACCATCAAACACATTTGGTTTCAAGGAGAATTTGGGTGGAATTGGAGACATTGATGTCAAAGAACATCAAGTGGTGGGTTCTTAACTCAATCGACACCAGGAGCGTTAGACTCGAGATTCCTTAAGCTTTGGGCTTTTTACCATCAAACACATTTGGTTACAAGGAGAATTTGGGTGGAATTGGAGACGTTGATGTCAAAGAACATCAAGTGGTGGGTTCTTAGTGTTTAAACTGGATTTACACCATGAGTGAGATGCCTTAAGCTTTGGGCTTTTTACCATCAAACACATTTGGTTTCAAGGAGAATTTGGGTGGGATTAGAGACGTTGATGTCAAAGAACATCAAGTGGTGGGTTCTTAGTGTTTAAACTCAATCGACACCGGGAGCGTTAGACTCGAGATTCCTTAAGCTTTGGGCTTTTTACCATCAAACACATTTGGTTTCAAGGAGAATTTGGGTGGAATTAGAGCCATTGATGTCAAAGAACATCAAGTGGTGGGTTCGTAGTGTTTAAACTCTATTGACACCATGAGTGAGATGCCTTAAGCTTTGGGCTTTTTACCATCAAACACATTTGGTTTCAAGGAGAATTTGGGTGGAATTGGAGACATTGATGTCAAAGAACATCAAGTGGTGGGTTCTTAACTCAATCGACACCAGGAGTGTTAGACTCGAGATTCCTTAAGCTTTGGGCTTTTTACCATCAAACACATTTGGTTACAAGGAGAATTTGGGTGGAATTGGAGACGTTGATGTCAAAGAACATCAAGTGGTGGGTTCTTAAGTGTTTAAACTTGGCCGAGTCGCGAAGCCGGGGAGGAAAAGGGGATTAATAGGTCGTGTTTTGGTGTCCCCAGTTCAAGGTGGTGATCACCGAGGTGCTCCTGGCCGACTTCTTCCTGGCTTTGCTGGTCGACCGGATCCTCCAGCTCCTGCTGGGCAGCGCCAAACTCAAAGTGCCTTCGTGAGCCGGATCCACGTCACCGCGACACCGGGGGCCGCGTTTCGCCGCCCCCATCGTTCTGCCAACAACCCACGGAACCACCTCCGCAAACAACCCCTTTTTAAACCCTCCCGGGACGCCGTACGGGGGTTTTGTACCAACCGCCCTAAACGTTTCAAGGAAACGCGCAGAATTTGGTAACTAAAGGGAGAATCGCTGTGTTTTGAAAGGTGTTCGCAACGTCCTTTGCGGGGCGGGGGGGAGAGTGCCGGGGTGTTTATAATGGGGTGGGTTAAACCCCGATAAACACTCGACGCTCGGAATAAAGAGCCAAAGCGGCGCGTAGAACCAACACCCTGAATTTCAACCCCAAAAACTGCTCAAGGTGAGAAAATCAACACGTTTATTCGATTCCTCGGTGATTAAAATATCGATCCTTAGGAGCCCGATGAGCGTTAAGCTGCGGTTTAACCCCTCGAGGTCGGCGCTAAGAGACACCAGGCGGGAGCCGAGCGGCCGCCGTCCTTTCCACCACGAACGTGTAATTGTACTGCAAACGACCACAATTAATCAACGGAGATGAGATAATGAGCGGAATCACCCGTTTCACCGCCCCAGAAGAGCCCGTCACCTCTTTGTCGATGTCGGCGAGCGATTTGACGCTTAGATCGGCGAGAAGAGCCTGGAAAAGGGGGAAAACGGTCAAAACGAAGCCCTAGTGGTGATGGATTAAATGGGAGCTTAAGGAAGAACTCACGTTGGTGCCAGAGTTAAGCTTGGCTTCGAATTTGGGGTGCAGGGTGAAGGGGACGCCGTCCATCGCTGGGGAGAGAAGCGGAGACGCTTTAATACATAAAAACACGTCTAAAAAGGACCGAATTACTTAATTACTGCGTAGACGAGCGGATGGGAAACCTATAGAGAAGAGTCTGAGCGAGACAATCCAAGCTTAAGCAAACCTTTGTCTTAAAAACCGAGCTCAACTCCAGGCTTAGCAAAACTGGTGTGTGAACAAGCACTAAGCCTGGCTTAGTATTTTAAATACTCTAAGTATTGTTGCTTTACGCAGCTTCCTCGAGGAAATTATTTACCCGAGAGGCCGTAGATGCCGGAGGCGTCGTAGGGAGATTCGTGTTTGATGCTCATCGGAGACCTGGAGCAGAGATTAATTAATATGTAATCAATTAACGAGCCACAGAGCCAGGGAGGGGAACCACATGGTGGCAGCAGCGTCCATGGGGTTTGTACCCCATTTAGGGCCAGTTTAGGTAAGATGTGGGGCGCACGTGGGGGTTTTGTACCTGTTGGGGGGCTGCAGGGGGAGCTGGCGTGGGGAGGGGCGCATGGGGGGGCTGGGGGGCCCCGAAAACGGCCCCTTCTTGCACCAAATGGCAAAACCGCCCATTTCCCTGGAAAAAAACAAAGAGAAAACAACCCAAAACCCCACGTTTGGGGGTCCCAAATGCTTCCCTACCCCATTTGGAGGTATTTTGGGGGTCCCAGACCCTATTTTGGGGGTCCCATTCCCTATTTTGAGGTAGTCGGTGAGGTCCTGAACTCTACTTTGAGGTACCACGGGGGTCCTGTATCCCCTTTTGAGGTATCTAGGGGGTCCTGTACCCTCTTTTCAGGTACATGGGGTGTCCTGTACCCCATTTTGAGGTATTGGGGGTGGTCCTGTACCCCTTTTTGAGGTAACAGGTGGGGTCCCATACCCCATTTTGAGGTATTTAGGGGGTCCTGTACCCTATTTTCAGGTATTTAAAGGGGTCTCGTACCCCATTTTCAGATACTCAGGGGGTCCCATGCCCTATTTCGAGGTATTTAGGGGGTCCCATACCCTAATTTGGGGTACAAGGGGGGGTCCCGTACCCTATTTTGGGGTGTTCAGGGGGGGTCCCGTACCCCATTTTCAGGTATTTAAAGGGATCCCGTACCCCATTTTCAGATACTCAGGGGGTCCCATGCCCTCTTTCGAGGTATTTAGGGGCTCCCATACCCTAATTTGGGGTACAAGGGGGGTCCCGTACCCCATTTTCAGCTATTTAAAGGGCTCCCGTACCCTATTTTGGGGTGTTGAGGGGGTCCCGTACCCTATTCTGAGGTAGCCGGGCAGCGTCCTGCTCTTCCCGGTCACTTTGAGGTCGGTCACGGCCGTTTCGGCCGCCCCCGCCGGCAGCAGCTTCACGTACACCCGTTTCTTCCGGGAGGCGGCGGCTCCTGCGTTGGGGGGGACACACACAGGGGGTCCGGGAGGATCCGGGAATCGAACCGGGAACCGTTCCCGGGGTCTCTTCCCCCCCCCACCCCCCGCGGTACTTACGGGACTCCGGGAACTCGGGGACGCGGGTGTAACCGGGGGGGTGGGGGGTCCGCTCACTCAGCACTTGCACGTCGGTCACCACCGAGCCGGGGGGGGCCTGGAGGGGACGGCAACTGGTACCGGGTTGGGAACCGGGCACCGGGATGGGAACCGGTACCGGGATGGGAACTGGGTACAGGGATGGGCACCGGTACCGGGATGGGCACCGGGTACCGGGATGGGCACCGGGATGGGCACCGGTACCGGGATGGGCACCGGGCACCGGGATGGGAACCGGGTACCGGGATGGGAACCGGGTACCGGGACGGGAACCGGGCACCGGGACGGGAACCGGCACCGGGATGGGAACCGGGTACAGGGATGGGAACCGGGCACCGGGATGGGAACCGGTACCGGGATGGGACACCGGGACGGACTAAACCCGCTTCCCTGCCCCGCACCTGCGCTCCGCCGGTGCTCACGCACAGGTACCCGCCGCCCTTGTTCCCGAAGCCCTTGCCCAGGTTGGCCGGCGTTCCCTCCACGGTACCGGTGATCTGCGGGCACGGGGAGCGTCAGAACGGCCCGGGACCGGGCAGCGCTCCCCGCTCGGCGCTTCCCCCGCCGCCCCCCGCGCCCACCACGGTCCAGCCGGCGGGAGCGGCGTCGGGCGCGGCGCTCCAGGCCACCCCGGTGAGCGCAGATCCCTCCGCCGCCGCCATGGTCGCCGCTTCCGCGCCGGGAGTGGGGGAGCCCCGCCTCCTCCCCGCTGCTGAGCAACCATTGGATGGGTGTACACTACGGCTGCGGCGATTGGTTGGTGAGTTCTGAGCGACGTTCGCATCAACCACTAAGCGGCGAGCGACTCCCCCAAAGGGCGCGTTGGAACGCGGAAGTGCGGGAGACCAACCACCGCGAAGGCTCCGCCCCCTCTTCGCTGCTAAGCAACCATTGGGCGGCGCCGAAGACCAACCACCGCGAAGGCTCCGCCCCCTCTCCGCTGCTAAGCAACCATTGGGCGGCGCCGGAGACCAACCACCGGGAAGACTCCGCCCCCCTCTCCGCTGCTAAGCAACCATTGGGCGGCGCCGGAGACCAACCACCGGGAAGACTCCGCCCTCCTCTCCGCTGCTAAGCAACCACTGGGCGGTGCCGGCTACGGCTGCAGCGATTGGCTGGTGAGTTCTGAGCGACGTTCGCGCCGACCAATAAACGGCGGCCAAGACCCCTGAGACGCGTTGAAATGCGAAGAAATCGGGAACCGGAGCCGGTACCGGGTTCCCGCCGCCTTTATTGAGAGCAGCACCGGTTCCCAACCCTCAACCCTCCGGCAGCGGCGGCTTCCTGGGCGGGGTGGTGATGAGCTTGCGCACGGGGGAGCTCTCCAGCTTCCGGAAGGTCCTGGCAGCTGGAACAGGGGGGGGAAAACCCCGTTAACCTCCCGGTAACGACCCCCCCGGAGGCACCCACCCCAAAAACCGGGGCCGTCCCGCTCACCGAGCTGCTCCGAGAGGCTCCGGAGGTAGCGCTGACTGTCCTCGCTGAACCCCTGCAGCAGCTGCACCGCTTGCTGCAGCTCATCCAGCTGCAAAACCAAAACCCCATTGAAAAAGCCTGCAATAAAACCCCCAAATCTCCGCGTTTTACGCCCAAAACAGCCTCCGCGAGCTGCTCACCACCAGCTCCATGAAGCTCAGGACCTCCCCCTGTTCATCCAGGATCTGCTGGTAGTTGGGTTTGGTGCCCAGGACGTGCGCTTGAGACGGCTGGAGGGGACTCGGGCGCTCGGCCGCCCCCCCGTTCTGCTTGTGCTCCTCCAGCCGCCTGCGGAAACAGCGTTTACAACCCTTTTCACCTAAAAACACCCCAAACCGGTGAGATTTAGGGGGACAACCCCCACCTGGAACTTTCCTCCGCGCTCTCCCGGTAGCGCAACAAGAGCTCGTCCCACGATTGACTCTCGGCCGCGAACCTGCGGAGACAACACGTTTGTACCCACCAGAAAGCTCAGAAAACACCAAAATCATCAAAATCCACCCAAAAAACCCTCTCGGAAGGGGCGTCCAAACCCGTATTGATCTAAAGCGTTTCAGCTCATCCCGGCAGCCAATCCTACCTGGCGATGTGCTCCTTAATTTGCGCCACGGACTCATCCAAAGCCGGGTCCAGCGAAGCCCTAAAGCAGCGATAAACCATCTATAGATGGGCAGATCTATACGTCCCGCATGTATATCACAGGCTGCTCAGGTTTTGACCTTTTAGGGTCGTCTACGCAGCTCGTTAAGGTCCCATCTCGATGCAGCTTCTGCACGTAGCGCTTCAGCTCTTCGGAAACCGACTGCGCTGGAGATTGGGGACAAAATAGGACAAAACTGGGACATTGGGAACCGCTAAAGACAAGAAAAGGAGCCCAAATGTGAAGAAAACGCCGCGATTCCTCGTCAAGAGGTAATTGCGGTTGTTATTTTTAGCGTTTTAAAGGGATAATCCACCCCCGTGCGCACAGGTGATGGTTTCTCGTCCTTTAAAAAGGTAATTAGCACGTTTTTTGGTTGCGTTGGGTTTAATTTGGGGGGATTTTGGGGGGTATCGCACTGACCGTTGGCTTTGAAAAGCTCGGGGCTGAAGCCGTCGGTTTCCTTCAAGGTGTCTTTGAATTTCTGTGCTGAAAACTAAGGGGAAAAAGAACCTCTTGGTGCCACATCCAACAAAGTTTGGGGGGAGGATTCGTTATCAGAATGTTTAGTGGTAAAAGACAAGAGGAAAATGATACAGTTTTGTTTTAAAAGCAAGAACGTTACCTGGAAACTGGACAATAGGAGCAGGGAAAGCCGATCTGGCTCCGGCAGATCCAGGCTGATTGATTTGCTTAATTCTGAAAAGCCACAACAAAAGCGTTTCAGGACAATTAAAATTCAACCTGATTGATTTGCTTAATTCTGAAAAGCCGCAACAAAGCTGTTTCGGGACAATTAAATCCAGCGCCGAGCGGTGAAGGGTTGGGATGGGGCTGAAAGACGCTAAGAGCTGTTTTAACAAAGCGGGGATACAAAAAGCAGCGAAAAGAGGGAGAAACGGGGTTCCCAATGAGGAAAAGTCACAACCATGACAATAAACCATCTCCCGGACCGCTGAGACAGTGCGAATAACGCAATTAAGATGAATTACCCTAAACGTCAGGCTACGGGATTACATTAAGTAGCGAAAGGGTCGATGTGGAGCGCGTACCGGAGACGTCCTGGTGAACGGGAGGGAGAGACTTGCGGCGTTTATTCCCCTTGAGGCTGGAGCGGCGCCAGGAGCAGCGTTTGGCTCGCGCCGCGCTGACGACGGGTTTCGGGGACAAATTAAAGGAATTCATGGTGTGTTCTTTGCTGGAGCTGCTTCTCCAGGGCGACAATCGCCTGGGACTGGGGCTTTTCCTGGCGTTGCCGTGGGGTCTTTTCCTCGGGGCCGCTTTGCTGGGTTCGCAGGGACTGATGTTCTTGCGGACGGCGGATACGTCGGGCTGCTTTGGGAATTGCTGGGGATCCGCTTGTTGCTCACCAGGGGCACATTCTGAGGAATAAGAGATATCACGGGCGTGTAAACAGAGAAAAAGGGTCTTTCCCAGCGAGGTTGTTCTTTGCGCTTTGCTTTGCTCCCATCACCCCAGTGCTGCAGCCTCATCCCCTCCTTTGAATTGTAGAGTCGTTTGAGTTGGAAAAGATCATGGAGTGCAACCATAACCCACCCCGGCGCTAAAATGTCCCCAAGAAGCTCCTCTGTTCACCCCCCAGTGATGGCGGCTCCAGCACTGCCCTGGGCAGCCTGTTCAACGCCCCACAGCCCTTTGGGGAAGAAATCCCCCCCAATTTCCACCCTCACCCTCCTTCTCCAGCCCCTTCCCAGCTCCGTTCCCTCCTCTCAACCCGCTCCAGCTCCTCAAGGGTTTTAATGGCGTGAGGTGACCCCAACACCCCTGGGGCCGCCAGTTGAGCCCTGAGGTGATTCCGGTGCCAAGTTGAGCCCTGAGGTTATTTTAGTTCCCCCATGTTGAGCCCTGAGGTTATTTTAGTTCCCCCATATTGAGCCCTGAGATTATCTTAGTTCCCCCATATTGAGCCCTGAGGTGATTCTGGTTCCCCCACGTTGAGCCCTGAGGTGATTCTGGTGCCAAGTTGAGCCCTGAAGTGATTTTAGTTCCCCCATATTGAGCCCTGAGGTGATTCTGGTGCCAAGTTGAGCCCTGAGGTGATTTTAGTTCCCCCATATTGAGCCCTGAGGTGATTCTGGTGCCAAGTTGAGCCCTGAAGTGATTTTAGTTCCCCCATATTGAGCCCTGAGGTGATTCTGGTTCCCCCATATTGAGCCCTGAGGTGATTCTGGTTCCCCCATATTGCGCCCTGAGGTGATTTTGGCGCCATTTTGATCCCTGAGCTGAGGGTCCCAAAACCACCCCCAGGATCCGCAGTTTCCACCCCCCCCACACCCACCCAGTGCCCAGTTCAGGCCACTGCTCTGGTCCCACTGGCCACAGCGCTGGTGACACAAGCCAGAACGCTGGTGGCCACCTTCAGCGCCCCCAGGTCCTTTTCCAGCCGCCCCCCCCGCCTTCCATACCTGACACCGCACCGCGGGCTCCGCCGGGGGAACGCTGAGGGGAAAAGCGCTCCGGAGCTTGCCAGCGTGGCCCCCCCAGCTCCCCTCCAGCGCTCCCGTCCCGCTCAGCCCCGCCGCACGATGGCGGGGAAGCGTTGCTGCCGGTCCCCGCGTTTCCCGCCCGCTGCGCTCCCTCCGCCATGGCGGCGCCGCTGGGCGGGAAGCGCGGAGGCCACGCCCACCCTGCGCGGCGCAGGCGCGGGAAGGCCCCGCCCACCGATGGGCGGGGGGGGGGGGGGGGCGCCTCTCGCGCTTCCCGCCCAAACTGAGGCAAAGCGAGAGGAAACAATCCCCATTAAAAAAGAGCGCAAAAAAAGGCTTTGGACGTTTATTATCTTTGATAAAATCTCAACGGAAAGGGGTGGACTCTGTGCTAACAGCGGCGGAGATGCGCAAAAGCTCGTTGTCTGTGGAGAAGTCCGGTGGTTTTGTTTCCTTTGTGGGGTTTTGTTTCCCTTGTGGGGTTTTGTTTGTTTCTTGTGGTGTTTTCCTGCTTGTTTCACTAAACATTAAATCAGAATGACACCGAATGACACAGGATGGACCGTCCTACCCAAGAGCCAAGTCCACGAGAGTTTTGGTAAAGCCACGTTGTGATTAATTAGCTCAGAATGGATTCTAGGTAAGAAAAGCTTATTTCCCTATACAAAATTACAATACAGAGAACGCGTACAATTACGATACAGGGGGTTGAACTGTTAGGAGCTATCGACTAGAACAGAAACTCCATCGTAAAAAAACCTCGTGGAAATTAAAAGAAATCAAGTAAAACTCGAGACAAACGCCAAGTTCTACAAGAGACGCTTCCCGATTCCCACCAGAAAATCCGGATCTAAACAAAATTCGGTTAGGAAAATGAAGCGAGTTCTTTCACGGGAATAAGTCAAAAGAACTGGGTTGAGAGGTAGAGAGGTATCGTTATAATCACAATCTTCTATTGGTTCCGGGCTTTGCTGAGGTAATTTGCTGTGTGTCAACTCATACAAACGACAGTAAAGGACAAATTACACTAATGACCTCTTTCCTCTCATCAACAGGTCCTAAAAGCTTAATTAGACGCGTCCGAATTAACGCTCCCGGGGTCTCCGGCGGGCGAGGTGATGGATGAAGGGGTGGGAGCGTCTTGCCAGCTGCCATTAGCCTGTGGGGGGAGAAATAGAGTCGTTAAACCTTTAAAAATCAACTTGAAGGCAGCAAAGTGGGGCTTTATACACTTAAAACTTCTATAAGGATATATACATATTGCTCTGCAAAGTACGGTCTGTAAATAGTGTGTAAAACCTCCTCCCTCCCTGTCCTGCTGGAACTGAGGGGGCGACAGCTGGACACACTATTCCAGATGTGACACAATATTCCAGATGTGGCCTCCCCAGGGCAGAGCAGAGGGGCAGAAGAACCTCTCTGACCTACTGAGCACCCCCTTCTAATCCCCGCCAGGTCCCATTGGCTTCCTGGCCACAAGGGCCCAGTGCTGGCTCAGCCCACAGCACCTGCTGTTCCCAGCTGGTCTCCCATCCAAGCACTGACCGGGCCCGACCCTGCTTAGCTTCCCAGATCAGACGAGATGGGGCGTTCTCAGGGTTCTACGGCTGTATATATTATATATATATGTGTATATATGTGTTCCCCAAGTATATCCTGATAGTATCTGAACTAAAGGGCAGAGCAGAGGGGCAGGAGAACCTCTCTGACCTACCGACCACCCCTTTCTAACCCCCCCCAGGTACCATTGGTCTCCCATCCAAGCACTGACCGGGCCCGACCCTGCTTAGCTTCCCAGATCAGATGAGATCAGGCGTTCTCAGGGTGCTATGGCTGTATATATTATATATATATATGTTCCCCAAGTATATCCTGATAGTATCTGAACTAAACCTTTTTCAAGGGCAGAGTATAGGGGCAGGAGAACCTCTCTGACCTACCGACCACCCCCTTCTAATCCCCCCCAGGTCCCATTGGCTTCCTGGCCACAAGGGCCCAGTGCTGGCTCATGGTCACCCTGCTGTCCCCAGGACCCCCAGCTCCCTTTCCCCTACGCTGCTCTCTAATATGTCATTTCCCAACCTATACTGGACCCTGGGGCTGTTCCTGCCCACATCAAGACTCTACACTTTCCCTTGTTAAATTTCAGCAGGTTATTCCCCACCCAACTCTCCAGCCTGTCCAGGTCTCTGATGGCAGCACAGCTCCCAGTGTCACCACTGCTCCAGCTTGGTGTCACCAGCAAACTGGGTGACAGTCACTCTATTCCCTCGTCTAAATCATTAATGAATATATTGAATAATATTGGCCCCAGTACTGCCCCCTGAGGCACCGCACTAGATACTGGTCTCCAACTGGCCTCCGCACCATTGACCACCACTCTCTGGCTTCTCTCCTTAAGCCAGTTTGCAACCCACCTCACTACTCTATTGTCCAGACCACCCCTCCTCAACTTAGCAACTAGGATGCTATGGGACACTGTGTCACTTTACTGAAATCAGGGTGACCACATCCACCGCTCTGCCATGGTGTTAATGCTATTCCTTTATGGCAAAAATTCACAGCAACGCTCCAACGTTCTGGTGGGCAAAGCGACGGTTTAAATCGAGTCTCTAGGAGGGAAATGCTGGGGGGTTAAACTACATCTCTTCCAGCTTTTTGCTATGGGGGCAGGAAATACAAAGTGGCCGTTTCGTCGCTAATTAAGTGATATCGTGGTTCTTACGTCGATGCGCTGCGTCGTGTACAAAGGGTTCCCCACGATGGCGTCGTATCTCCCCGCCTGGTGGATGACGTGGTGTAAGGAATCCAGCTGCAACAGGGACACAAATCGAGCTGAAGAAACGCAGCGATACGTTGTACATCATCTACAAGGCCAAAATGCCTTAAATCCCGCCAGATTTGTCGCGGAAAGCGCGTTTTTCTTGCTATTAACTCAGCTACACCCAGTTGCTTATAGAGCTTATCACTTAGAGCTTTATGGCGGATTTTACGCCGTTCAGATGGATTTAGAAATTCAGCATAAAGCTCAAAGTGTGGCCGTTAAGCAGAAATCCCACGCAAAGTTTTACTTGTATAAAAAAAATTGACTCTAAATGAGAAAACACCGCTGGATTTCTATACTTTTCTATGGCTAGAAGAGCGGTATGTTAATTTAGGTATTAACGATGTATTTTCCCCGTTACTGACCTGGGGCTGCACGTTGGTTCCCACCGGGGAGCTCTGATAGGAACCCAGCGACTGCAAGTTTAGAAACGAATCTCCTGAATTCGTCATCTTGAAAGAGCCGGAGGAGGCTGGAAAACCAACCCAAAACCCGCCTTTTAATGAGGAATAAAACCCCCCACAAACCCAAACTCACGAACCCACGAACGCTCATTGTCGCTCACCTGAATTTGGCGTCGGGGGAGAATTCGCCTGGTTGCCTTGAGCCGCGTTGGTCGCGTCCACGGCTGTTTTTGCCGCGTAAATATTGGCTTCTTCTTGGAACTTCCCCATGTTCTTTTTGTACCGGATCCTTTTATTCCCGAACCAGTTGGAAACCTGGCGACACCGCATCAAAGTGTTACATTTTAAACTTTATTTGAAGCAAAGGTGACGTTTTTAACTGCGCTTCAAACAACTAAACCCTTCCCAATAACCTAAATCGTACTTAAAGTAGCAAAAAATGAAGCCCGTTGACAACTATATGCGAAAAATTCATCGTTAAAGGATAAAAAGGTCCCTTAATTGCGGATAAGCCCCGGTTACCTGTGAGACGGTGATGCCGCCTTTCTTCGCGAGCTCTTCTTTGGCCTCTTCGCTGGGGTAAGGATTACTCAGATGCGAATAAAAATACTCGTTGAGCACTTCCGTGGCCTGTTTGCTGAAGTTACGTCGTTTCCGCCTATAAAAGACGAGTTGTTCCTGTTTAAATGGTATTAAACGCTGCGCTTTGGGCTTTTTTACCTCTAAAATACATTTGGTTATGAGGAGAAATTGAGTGGAATTAGAGACGTTGATGTCAATGAACATCAAGTGGTGGGTTCTTAGTGTTTCAACTCAATCGACACTGGGAGCGACTGACTTGAGATTTCTTACGTTTTGGGCTCTTTTTGCCTCTAAAATACATTTGGTTACAAGGAGAACACAAGAACTGAGCAGAATTAAAGGTGTTGATGTCAACACCCAAGCAAAATGGGTAGTAAATCCTTAGATGTCAACACCCAAGCAAAATGGGTAGTAAATCCTTAGTATTTAAACTCGATTGACACCGGGAGCGACCGATTCCTTAAGCTTTGGGCTTTTTACCATCACATACATTCGGTTTCAAGGAGAATTTGGGTGGAACTGGAGACGTTGATGGCAAAGAACATCAAGTGGTGGGTTCTTAGTGTTTAAACTCGATTGACACCATGAGCGTTAGACTTGAGATTCCTTAAGCTTTGGGCCTTTTACCATCAAACACATTTGGTTTCAAGGAGAATTTGGGTGGGATTAGAGCATCAAGTGGTGGGTTCTTAATGTTTAAACTCAATTAACATTGGGAGCGACAAACTTGAGATGTCTTACGTTTTGGGCTCTTTTTGCCTCTAAAATACATTTGGTTGCCAGGAGAACACAAGAACTAAGTGGAATTAAATACATTGATGTCAACACCCTCCTGAGCCAAACGGGTGGTGAATCCTCCCCATTTAAACTTGGGAGCGACACACTTGACGTTCAACGCGCTCAAGCAATTAAAGGAGCTCAGGCCTCACGGTCTGACGGTGTTTTGGCCATACCTGGCGTCGAGGAAGCGCGACCGCAGGATCATGACGGCCTCGCATGTGCTCTGCTTCAGCTGCATCTGGATGGTGCTGAACTTGCCGTGGATGATGTTCACCATGCGCTCGATCTCCTTGGGCGAGATGGGCCGCGTCCGGCTCTGCTCCCTCAGCAGGTTCATCACGTGCGTGGTGAACTCGCTGCAGGCCTGAAAATACACACGTTGGTCTCCACCAACCACAAAACACCCGCGAGTTTTTTCCCCCCAGCGAGTATATCGCAAAAAATACACTTTAAAGGAGCTTTCATGTTTATTTACTCTTTAAAAAGGCAACAACGATAAGCGAGACGTTTATTATCTTTCATGTCCAACCCCTCTGTCTTCACCTGCAACGCTGAGATACGTTTGCAACGGGACTCGCTATCACCTGAATTCATTCTCCCTCCTCTCCTGTTCTCAAAACCGACACCAAAAGGGGGGAAAAAAGGGTTATTTGTAATGGAGATGATAAAAACTCTTCCATGCAGAAAGATCACCTGTTCATATTTCTCTAGCTCAGAGTGGTAAATCTGTCGGATCTGTGACAGCTTGGCCCTGTAGTCAGAGTGCTCAATGCTATTGTCATTTGGACAGCCACCTGATGCTGCTGCTACGGCCACCGATCCTCCTCTTCCTCTTTTCTCGGGCCCGGAGACGCCCTCGGCCAGCAACATGTTATCAAGTCTCATTAGCTGAGCGTCGGGGGGATCTTCTTCCTGAATACCGCGAATACTTAACACTGGATCAACACAAAAAAGGAAGCAAAAGGTTATTTCTGAATTGGGAAAGAGCATCCGAGCGGTGGCTTCGGATTCCAGCCAAGCCTTTCGACGCCTTTTGGGAACTTATAGAACATCCCGAGCTGGACGGGACCCACATGGACCATTGAAACGCACACGAAATATTGAGTCCACGCCAAAAACACCGAGAGCGTTTTGCCTCTTGATGGCGATTCGAGCTGCGCGAATAGTTTGTTCTCCACCTTGTGAAGCTACAAAACGCGAACAGCCTTTTCCCCAGCCATAACGGGTTAGGAAGATGTTGTGTTCCCCACACAAAGGGCCTCTTGTTACGCAAAGATTTGAGTGTGAAAGCAAGCGAACAATGTACAGAGATATTTTGTAGGCTCAATAGAAACAACAGCACAATTCTGGAGTAAAAAGGGGGTTTTGGAGTGGCTGCGGAACATCCACATCTTATCCAGAGCATCCCCAGGGCTTTTGCGAGCAGAAAAGGTAGGAAAAGGGCAGGAAAAGAGCAGGAAAAGAGCAGGAAACATATTAAGGATAAGAGGGTCATTAGGGGCAGCCAACATGGCTTCACCAAGGCCATGGTAGAGTCTTGAATCTCAGCAGGAACAAGCCCAGGTTCCAGTATAAGTTGGGGAATGAGCGGTTAGAGAGCAGCGTAGGGGAAAGGGACCTGGGGGTCCTGGAGACAGCAGGGTGACCATGAGCCAGCACTGGGCCCTTGTGGCCAGGAAGCCAATGGGACCTGGGGGGGGGCTTAGAAAGGGGTGGTCAGTAGGTCAGAGAGGTCCTCCTGCCCCTCTGCTCTGCCCTTTAGTTCAGATACTATCAGGATATAATTGGGGAACATATATATATCCATATATATAATATATACAGCCATAGCACCCTGAGAACGCCCCATCTCGTCTGATCTGGGAAGCTAAGCAGGGTCGGGCCCGGTCAGTGCTTGGATGGGAGACCAGCTGGGAACAGCGGGTGCTGTGGGCTGAGCCAGCACTGGGCCCTTGTGGCCAGGAAGCCAATGGGACCTGGGGGGGATTAGAAGGGGGGTGGTCGGTAGGTCAGAGAGGTTCTCCTGCCCCTCTGCTCTGCCCTGGGGAGGCCACATCTGGAATAGTGTGTCACATCTGGAATAGTGTGTCCAGTTGTGGCCCCTCAGTTCCAGGACAGGGACACGTTCCTGTGTCACCTCAGCTGGGTGTTCCTGCTCCGGGGGGTTGCACTGGATGAGCTTTGAGGTCCCTTCAACCCCTGATATCCCATGATTCTGGGATTCTGTGGTTATTGAAAATCACTGGTTGTTTTTGTCCAGCAATTTGTTCCTCAGGCTCTTTGCTCAAACTCACACTAAATTCAGCAGAAACCGCTATTTTGGCGTCACCTTCTCATCCGAACGTTGTTGCGCTAAACACCTTTTAATGCACATTACGATGCATATCAGGGCGCGTCGAGCTCCCAGCTGCAGCTTCATTTTCTGTCACTTGTCTAACGACGGTAATTAGCCATTAGTTATCATCAATTACACATAAGCTCGGCTCAAGTTGCTGCTGAGGAGCATGCGTGAAGCTCCTTCCAGGGAAGACTCTGGTTCTAATAAGCCAACCACGTATCATAAACTGCATTTCCAACCTTGAGATTCACACTTTTACTCCATAAACTCTCCCAAAGGTGAAGGGAACTACGAACTAATGGGTGCAAGAGGTTTGGTCTGTTTGTCTTGCTTCGTTGGGTTGATTTTCAGCTTTTGGTGTAACCGTGGCTTTATATATTACCCAGAAATCAAACCCAACGTCTCCTTCAATGGCACCTTTTGCTTTACCGTTAGTTTTACTCCTAGTATCTCCATAATACCAGGATAGAGTGTAAGTTACCACCACGTCACCTCCCGCACGTTCATCAACAACATCCAATAATTACACCCAGCCAAATGAAACCCGCGTCGTTTCTAATTAATCTCTCATTAAAACACATCGCAACCTATGGTGCCGAAGCCTCGCTCCGTATGCAAATGCAATCATCGCAATATATTTACATCTCATTAATTAAAGAGTTGCGGTTCTGCAATGAACTCCCTGGAACCGAAAGAAGCGATAAACACTTTGCTTTCCTTTCCAGATCTTCCTTCGTAGAGCAGAACAGCATGATAAACGCATTTATTTGGTATAGAATACACTGAGTTTGAGCAAACTCAGCGACAAAGTGTTTTAAGACAGAATTATGGTTGAATTGTATCCGAAATCGAGGTTTTGCTGGTCAGGTTACGCTTGTTGTATCGATGAAAAACACTCCAAATGCTTCTGTGAGCCCCAAAAACCCTACGGAGGTTTATTGGATTAGACGCCTCTTCCAATAGTTAAATATCGCCCAATATTTCATATTTATTGTTAAATATTGTGCGTATTTAAGACCTGAAAATCAGTATTAAATATGGCCCAATCTATTGTAATTCCTTTTTAATTAGAGGGAGAATTTGCCAGCACCTTTGAGTGGTTGCGACGGTGGACGGTTTATTTGGAGCTATTGTGAACGACACAAAGAGAGAAACAAGGGGTGGGGAGAAACACCTTTGAACCCCATTTCTGAGCTGGAAAAGAGGCCCAAAACCTCACACTACGGCCCGGCCGGGCTTTTGTTCACCCAGAGCCGCAACATCTGCTCCGTCATTTAAATAAGGGATAGACAGAGCAGCAGACGCCCCAAAACCAACCATGAGAGCGATCAAATAGATGTTCAGGAGGTTAAATGTTAATACAACCTCAAGTTAACAAACCAACCAACCCATAGTGATCTAGTTACGGATAACGCAAGTGGTTGTTCTCTAAACAAAGGTCAGAATTCTCTATGGTTTATAGAAATGAGATATATTAACCTATAGATGCTTCACATACAACAAAAACCATACCTGCAAACACTCCCCACACCTGCACGCAGCCGGCATTATAGAAACCATACCAAGCCATTTTCCAGCTTACGGAAAACTGTTAAGCCCCCAAAATTGGCCTTAAATTGGCGAAACTATGGGGGAAAATAGTCGCCAGGTTAAATGAGAGCAAGGCAGTGATTGAACGTGGGTTTTTGTGAGGCCAACACACCTGTTTTCTCCTTGATCTCGCAGAGCACGCTGAAGAGCGCCGGTTTCATTCTATGGCAGTTCAGGGCGTGTTTTCTGAAAGAAAATGAGAACAAATGAGCGAATGCCAAGAGGAAAAGACGCCGAGAACTGCGTCGCGCTCCAGAACCAGGTTAGTGCATCAGATGAGACCATCAGCAGCAAGTTTGCTGATGGCACCAAGTTGGGAGGGAGTGTGGAGCTGCTGGAAGGCAGGAGGGATCTGGATAGACTGGAGAATGGGCCGATGCCAATGGGATGAAGTTCGACAAGGCCAAGCGGCCACAACACCCCCCTGCAGCGCTCCGGGCTGGGCACAGAGTGGCCAAAAGGGACCTGGGGGGACTAATGGCCGGGAAGCTCAACGTGAGCCAACAATGTGGCCAAGAAGGCCAATGGTGGCCTGTCCTGGATCCAAAATGGCGTAGTTGGCAGGATAAGGGCAGTGATGCTCCCCCTGTGCTCTGCATTGGGGAGGCCACACCTGGAGTGTTGTGGGCAGTTCTGGGCCCCCCAGGTCAGGAAAGAGATTGAAGTGCTGGAGCGAGTCCAAAGAGCAACAAGACTGGGGAAGGATTGAACACAAGCCCCATGGGGAGAGGCTGAGGGAGCTGGGCTTGTTTAGGCTGGATAAGAGGCTTAGAGGTGAGCTCAGCACTCTCTAGAACCACCTGAAGGGAAGTTTGAGCCAGGGGGGGATTGGGCTCTTCTCCCAGGCATCAGCAATAGGACAAGGAGGCTTAAACTTAAATTTAGGCTGGAGATTAGGAAGCAATTCTGTGCAGAGAGAGTGGTCAGGCATTGGAATGGCTGCCCAGGGAGATGCTGGACTCACCGGCCCTGGAGGGTTTTAAGCTGAGATTGGACATGGCACTTAGTGCCATGATCTGGTAAACAGGCTGGAGTTGGACCAAAGGTTGGACTGGATGGTCTCTGAGGGCTTTTCCACCCCAGTCCATTCTGGGATTAAGAAAGAAACGCCTGAATTCAGGTTGTATATTTGATATATATGACCGTACTCGACCAGAGAATCACGTGGGCCTTAGAATTCTCATTCTGTGTCGCTTATAGGAGCTGCCGGCGCCATTCTACCAAAAAGGGTGTTTTTAGAGTGTTTTTAGAGCATATCAATCCTGACCAGCAGGAAGACGAGGGAACACAGGTCTGGTTTACACCATGAATGGTTGAGATAGTGTTTAACACTTTTAATATGCCCCTATGTGCTCATTTTGCCTTTTTGAAGCTTCTCCTCCCGCTTCTCCCCAGGAAACGCCAACATGTGCCACATCATTCACGCCAAATCCATCCTGATGGATAATTAAGGCAGATAATTACATCTCGGGGTTGAAAACACACGTGAAGTGTGGTCAGAAGGTGGAAAACCAGGAGGCGAGGGTTTTCACCCAATTATCGCCCGTTTTCAAGGGCAGTAAAGTACCCGTTGTGGATACAAGTCTCTAACTACAACACAGCCCCCGTGGAAAGTCTCTTTTCCCTGTTGCGACCCTTTTTGTCACTCAGAAATAACATTTCAATCGCCTTCATCGCTAATTTTCAATGTGTTTCTTATATAAATATGAATCAGGCTTGAATTGGACGGCGCAACGCTGAGAACGCGCCTTTGTCACCAAAACCGCGCGACCTGAACCCCATCGGCCACCCAGGGAAGGATGGAACCTGCTCAGCTCCGGAGCCGCCGGGTGACACCGAGCCCGAGACAAACAGGCTGAGAACAAAGGCAGCTGAGCCGGGGCCGGTGCAGCCCTATTGTCCTTGTTTGCCAAGGGAAAAACGGGGGGAGAGAGCAGGAATTCCGCGCTGCACCCCGCTCCAAAAAGCACAATTTAGGGACAGAGACATCCGCGGAGATAATTGCTTAATTAACACACTCCTGCGAAGAGGACGAAGGGGATAACGTAGCGGCGTTCGACTCGTTCTGGCGGATTAATTCCCTTTCGGTGACGCTCGTCAGCCAAGTTTGCAAGTTGGGTTTAAATATTCCCGTTGGCTGCGCCGAGCGGAGCCGCCGAGGTTCGATAGGCGTTAAAATAACGCGCGTGAAAAGCGCATCGTGTGCGGTTTTAATACAAAGGAATCAAAGGAATCCTCGTTAATGCAGCGGGGAGAAGCCCCAGGTCCCCCCTAATCCCCCATGCGATGGGTTTAACCAGGCTCGGCTTTACTTAAGGAGAACTAAGTAAACCCAACAAACTCAAAGCTCAACTCTTCCTTGAGAAACTGGAGTTCCTGGCAAATTTCTTCTGCTCAAAATCACCTTAAATATGAGGCTGGGAGAGAAAACTGTGGCTCTTACGCAACACACGGGCAAATCCACACCTATGGAATCCATACAGGAGCTGTGGGTGGTTATTTCTGAGACACAAAAGCTACAAGTTTTGGGTCCTGCAAGCGCCACTCACGTATTTTGGACAAGTTACATGGAAGAGTTGACTTGAAACCCAAATTAGGACGTTTTTAGAACATGTGGTTTTTCCTTAGGAAAACTTGACCATCAGGAACCTGCGACCTGTCCTTGGGGACACAGAAGCAACAGGCGGACCCAAAACCAGCTAAACTTTGGGTGGATTCAACACAAATCCAGCCCTGGACGGGTCTTTTCGACACAGGTGGGGAAATGAGGGAAAAGCTGGAGCAGCAGCACGGCGGAGAACACACCAGAACATGCTGAATTTGGTTGATTCTGGGCTGGTTTTGCCATGGAATTATTGACATCGCAATGAAGTCAACGAGAAGGGGAAAAAAACAACCTTAATTGGTTTTGCTTTAAATGTTGTTATAGAGACTTGGTGATGGGGGTGACAACCCCCCCGAGCTCCTCTCGCTTTCCCTCCCCAACAAACTTCACCCTTAGGGGTGAAAAATGGGAATGATAAATGGAACAACCGCGGCGCCACCGGGACAACCGCGGCGCCACCGGGACAACCCGTCACCACCGGGACAACCGCGGCTCCACCGGGACAACCGCGGCTTCACCGGGACAACCACGTCGCCACCGGAACAACCGCGTCACCACCGGGACAACCCGTCACCACCGGGACGACCGTGGCACCACCGGGACGACCCGTCACCACCGGGACAACCCCGTCGCCACCGGGACAACCCCGTCGCCACCAGGCTGATGGTTGCGCTACCGGTATTTACATCACCCGTGCGTTTGATAACGCGGTGAAAAGCTAAAAAAAGAGTCGGAAAATTGGTACCGAGGAGCCCGAGCATCCCCTCGGGTGTTCGGGGAGGAGCGATCGCTCCCAATGGGAACGGGAACCGGGAACCCAGCGGGGAATTCGGGGGGGATGTCCTCGCTAAACCGCCCCCCCCCCGCAGCGCCGGTACCGGGGATCTCCCCCCACCCTCCCCACCCCCCCGCACACCCGCTGAGTCACGGCGCGGGAAGGCGCCGGTGCCGGTACCTGGCCTGGGCTTCGTCCAGGCTCTGGTCGGTGATGGCCATGATCTGCTGCAGGACGTCGCCCGTATCGTGATGCGCGGGCGGCGGCGGCCCCGCTGCGGCCGGATCCCCGGCGGCGGGCGGAGGGGGTGGCGGGATCCCAGCCGCTACGGTCACCCCGGCCCCGTGCGCCGCCGCCAGCAGCCGCGCCGGGTCCTCCATGGCGGGGACGGGGCGGGAACGGCGGGACCGGGAACGGGCAGCGGCTCCGCACAACAGGGCCCAGCGCCCGCGGCCCCGCCCCCCGACGTGCCACGCCCCCCCGCAGGCCACGCCCACGCACGCTGTGGGCGGGGCCGATCCGCAGCGGCTGCGCACAGCGGGGCACCGCCCCCGACGTGCTGCACCCCCCCCCGCAGGCCACGCCCTTGAACGCTGAGGGGGGCGGAGCCGTCGGAAGCGCCGCGCTGGGTCCTAACGCCGCCCGCTCTTTTCGCGGTTCACACAGGGTGTAGTGGGTTGGAAGGGACCTTATAGAATTATAGAATCATAGAATTATAGAATCACAGAATGTCAGGGATTGGAAGGGACCGCACTTATAGAATCAGAGAATTATAGAATCATAGAATGTCAGGGATTGGAAGGGACCTCAAAGCTCATCCAGTGCAACCCCCCGGAGCAGGAACACCCAGCTGAGGTGACACAGGAACGTGTCCCTGTCCTTGAACTGAGGGGCCACAACTGGGGCCACAACAAGTCTCTTCCCATATTCAAGCAGAACCTCCCGTGTTCCAGTTCGCACCCATTGCCCCTTGTCCTATTGTCACCGATGGCTCCATCCTCCTGACACTCCCCCTTTCCATATTGATCACCATGAATGTCACCCCTCAGTCTCCTCTTCTCCAGCTCCAGAGCCCCAGCTCTTTATCCCTTTCCTCACACGAGAGATGCTCCACTCCCTCCAGCATCTTCATTGCCCTGCGCTGGACTCTCAACAGTTCCCTGTCCTTGAGCTGAGGGGCCACAGCTGGACACACTATTCCAGATGTGACACACTATTCCAGATGTGGCCTCCCCAGGGCAGAGCAGAGGGGCAGGAGAACCTCTCTGACCTACTGAGCACCCCTTTCTAATCTCCCCCAGGTCCCATTGGCTTCCTGGCCACAAGGGCCCAGTGCTGGCTCAGCCCACAGCACCCGCTATTCCCAGCTGGTCTCCCATCCAAGCACTGACCGGGCCCGACCCTGCTTAGCTTCCCAGATCAGACGGTATGGGGCATTCTCAGCGTGCTATGGCTGTATATGTTATATATATGTGTATATATGTATTCCCCAAGTATATCCTGATAGTATCTGAACTAAAGGGCAGAGCAGAGGGGCAGGAGAACCTCTCTGACCTACTGACCACCCCTTTCTAATCCCCCCCAGGTCCCATTGCCTTCTTGGCCTGTTGTTGCCCATAGGCACAACTGCAGCTTGAGGGATTCCAGCACATTACTTATTAGTGGAAAAGCTCCGTAGCATCCAGCATTTACTTATCCCAACATACACCCCAGATTTAGCCCCGGCACAGTCACCCTCACTTGTGACACTGTGCACATATAATCTTTTCTCAGGCTTTATTTTAAGCAGGATCTCACATAAAATGCCGGGGCCAAATCCACTTGTGAGTACCACCCTTTGAGACCCCAAAGAAAGCAAAACCCAGCTCCACACATTCGCATTGTCAGGTTTTCACCCATTTTCCCCTGTCACAGGGCACAATGTTTATGACCCTGTGGCTCTGAGAACGCTGACAAATGAAATACGGAGCAGACGCTGCTGAAAAACACACTGTATCTGCTAAAATGATTAATAAACCATCTCTCTGCATTCACAGCCTGACTATAAGGGGAAAGGGAGCCGGATTAAAAGATGACAAGAAATTAAATTGTCTTGCGCAAGTTCTTGCTGATGCAGCCAAGGGAGCGGGCAGAGCTGTCTCCAGCTCGCTGATAAATCGCCCCGTGCGCGTCGATTGGAAATGGACTGGGATGTAATTAGCAAGTGAATTCCCTCCTGTCAGCACAAAATAAGGGGGTGGAGGTAGAAGAGTCCAATTTAAAACTAAAGCCAGGACTTGAGATGCCAACTGAGTTCTAAACAGCCCGCAGAGCATGAATTGCCAGGGAGATTCGCCCCCGCTGTAGTCTCTGCCTTATCTCTGGGCATTTCCACAGCGAGAGCTCAAAGAAATGTGTGTGTTGGGATTAAATTAAGCACTAGAGCTGCGATCTCGCCGTCAAGAAACCAGAACGCTCCTCTGGGTATGTAAATTATACGTATATATGTGAAGACACCCACCCGCCTATGTCTACGTGCTGTTCCTGTCCTTACAGCTCTGACTGTCTCTTGCTGTTGTGTCCTGGAAGTTGGAGTTTCGTGGATCAATCAGAGGATTCGCTCAGCCCCAAAACTCCAAAGCTGAGGCAGAGACTGGAAAAGGAACGAAAAGCCTGGCCTAAAGCTTGGCCTACATTTTCTCCCGGCAGAGGAAGGAAAAGCCTGGCCTAAAGCTTGGCTTACATTTTCTCCCGGCAGAGGAAGGAAAAGCCAGGCCTAAAGCTTGGCCTACATTGCCTCCCGGCAGAGGAAGGAAAAGCCAGACCTAAAGATGGGCCTACATTGACTCCCAGCAGAGAAAGGAAAAGCCTGGCCTAAAGCTTGGCCTACATTGTCTCCCAGTGGAGGAAGGAAAAGCCAGGCCTAAAGCTTGGCCTACATTGCCTCCCGGCAGAGGAAGGAAAAGCCAGACCTAAAGCTTGGCCTACATTTTCTCCCAGCAGAGGAAGGAAAAGCCAGCCCTAAAGCTTGGCCTACGTTGTCTCCAAGTGGAGGAAGGAAAAGCCAGGCCTAAAGCTTGGCCTACATTGCCTCCCGGTGGACACTCATCCCCTCCTGCCATCAAGGGGACTCAAGAGCCACTTCCAACGAGAATCGTGCACTCACCATTTCATTTCCAAAGGATTTTGTGGAGGTTTTCGTGGGCTCCGGAGCGCAGCACCATTTATACTTACTGAAGCATCTCCTGGACTCCCCGTGACCTGCCCGGGTTTCCAAACACCGGTGGGTTCCCCTTTGATTTGGGCCGTGAGCTGAGGCGCCCACTCTAGCTCAACCAAGCGGGTCCAGCACCACTCACCATGCCAGAGACATCGAGATCCAGCCCATCCCTCCAGTACCATCTTTCCAGGCGTTCGCTATCACAATCTTCCTCCAGCTCCTGCTGATTCCCCTCCCGCTCCCTCTACATCCCGCACCGCATCCCAAACCCAATATTTTCCAGGGAAAATAGCTAGAATTCTTTGGCAACGAAAATAAAAGTGTCTTCTCTTAACCCCACCACCTTCTACGCTTTAATGGTTTGAAACTCCCCCAAAATAGCCAAGTATTTGCAAGCAACCCAAGACCGATGTCAACATCGTGACACAACGGATGCTCCTTTCCCCAGGGCTTGAGACGTGGAAAACCACCAAATCTTTCCTAAAACGCAGCACAACACATTTATTCCAAAAGTCTCTGGACCACCGAGGTGGGAACTGCATTCCAAGGCTGGTTTAGTCAAGCCAGGAGACTCGGCTTAACCTGACCGCGTTCTGCAAGACACACACCTGAGTAACGAAGCCTTTGGTTAATTGTCTCCTCTGCAAAGCCAGCAAGGTGGTGTCAGGACCGTCCGACAGAACGGGGTTGGTTTATTGTCAAATATCCTGGAGTTATTAATTTAGACAACACTTAAAACCTGCTAAGCTCGGCCTGCTTAGTCATCACAGAGTTCCTAACTTTGGATTTTGGGCTGACACGGACACATTCACACCATGAGAAGTTTAACACCGTGAAGGTGAAGTATTTATGGTTTCTCAGCTGTAAATTCACCCTCTGCCTGCCCAACCAAGAGCGTTCATCGCACATCAAATGGACTCGAAATAGATCCTACGTGCACCGATATTAATATTGCTAATTCCTCACGGTGCTTTGCTGAGAGAAAGACGCTCGGACAGTGGAGTATTAAGGTACAACCTTCACTTTAAAACCTCCAGTTGCCTTGGAATCCAACCTGAGCCCATCCCAGAGGGGTTGGGGTGAGTAGAAAGATGGTTTAACAGGAACACAACTTGCTCCACATGTACAAATAGGCGACGAACTTGAACACCGCGCGGTACCGCTTAGAACACAAACACCCGCAGGTAGTTCCAGCACCATTTTAGGCAAGAATTAGGTGCTCTAAAAGCCAAGAACGCTTGGAAATTCAACAAGAGACACTTGGGAAAGCCGGAATCTGCTGCTCAACCAACAGGAAGAGGCCGCAAGAAGGACATGAGCGCTGAAGGTGGCGGAACGTGACCCACGTCGGACTCTGAGCAAACACTGAGCAGCTCTGCTTAGGAAGCAACATAGGAACACGCTCCCACCGAACAACCATTTCCACCGGTATTAATACTGAAGTACCAAGAAACCACTTTGCTGGTTGAGAGACCACGCGAGATTCCTGTCGCGCCCCACGTACTCAACGCTGCTAAATTAAATCAACTCGGCGTTAGAAACAGCGGTCTTTAATATGAATACTACTCAGTGTGTTCGTCCTAAACAACACCCCGTCCTTAAAAGCATCTTGTCCTTTCCCGTTGACAAGTATCACTGGAAATATTTCTGCTCGAGCCTGTGCTTCAGGACCACGTCGCTCTTCCGCTCCACCAAGAGCTAAATGGAGGAATCCACAGTGAAGTGGCCGTTCTGCGAAAGTGTCCTGCGATCCGCGGTGTTCAGCTTCACCACCGTGGGGGTGTATTTGGAATTCCTGTAGCACACGAAGCAGAGGATCCTCCGGAAGGTGCTGCGCATCTCACTGTCCCTGTACGAGTAGACGATGGCGTTGATGAGCGAGTTGATCTCCGCCAGCAACAGGACGTATTTCTCCACGGCCAGGACGTTGCAGCTCTTGCAGCCCAGGCCGTCCAGGAGGAGCACGACTTGGCCTGGGGTCCAGCAGATGACAAAAGCACCTGCGGAGAGAAGAAACCCCATTAGAACGGTAAAAAAGAACCCCAAAATACCCCAAAACCAGGTTCCTGGCCACGCCACCATAAAGATGCTCAATACAATTGGTTTGCCTCAAAACTTAAACAGGGAGGGAGGCAAGGGGGAAATAGTTCCGCTCTGTATTTTTGCTTTGGAGGAAGATCAAGGATTCAACAAGCAAATACTAAGAATTGAGACACTGAATCCTTACCCCCCACTCTATTCATTCAGAAAACTTCCAAGTAGTACTTTTCTCTCCCTGCCCCTCTGTTGCATTTACACATAAAGTGATTTATTTCCTATTTATGTGCAACTCCCTCCAAATAGGGGAACAAGCCAGGAAAGAAGAGTCAGCGTGATGCATCTTGAATAAAACAGTCTGAGTTAACAACCGGAGTTTAGAACAACACCGCGACAGAGCCAAACAGACTCCAGCACCAACTCCGTCGGGTTTGTATTATGTTCTTGCCACCACCTGCAAAGCTCTTGGGCAAAAGGATAATTGCTGCTTTGCATGACGGAGGAGGCGCCCGCGGCTTTGAAGCCCTTTTTGATGGCTGTGATTTTCAGGCTGACGTAAAGGCAGCGCTCGCCCGTGGCTGCAGCTCGGGTTGCAGGAGCTGCGGCGCCTTCTGGGAAAGGGCGGGAGAAAGCGACACCAAAAACGACGCCACCCTTTACCGAAAACCAGCTGGCGGGGGAGAACGACGGCCGGACGAGCCGCGGCACAGCCCGCGGGCTCCATTGGAAGCTGTTGCTGAGCGAAATGCTGTGACACAAAGGAACACGTCGAGGGATGTTCTGGGTTCCTGGGAGTGTTCCCCGCAGAGTTCAGGCCATGACTTCTTGATATAAAGCCAATTTCACGCCCAGGGCAGCGCAGCTTTCCCTGCACTTAACGACTTAACCCCTTTAATTTAACAAATACATGGAATTAACCCCTGGTTGACTTGCAGGAAGGTCCAATAGTTCTATCTCAAGGGAGCCTGCAGGGAAGGGACCTCTGTGTGTAGCGATGCGACTCTTTAAGGCAGGTTTTAGCATCCACAAGGAAAGCCACATTATTTTAAGACTGGCTCCCAGCAGCACAAATTAAAACCAGAGGAATATTAAAGATGAGAAGGGGGGAAAAATGAGGTACCTGAAAAGTTTTGGGGCTTTGCCTCCAAATCCAGCTGATTTCCTCACTCCTTAACGCAAGGTGTTCAGAATGAAGCCCAAACTCAATCTACCCGGCGTGGCCACTAACAGTTTCATCACCATCACGCTCAACTGGTCTGTGGGAAAACTCGCTACTGGTTTCCAGGTGTACCTTGGACTCATTACCGGTTTCCAGGTCTGGTTATAGACCCGTTCCCAACGCCCAGGACCTGCAGGATTATCGGCCTTGGCTCGCGCCGACTGTTCCTACCGCACCCTCGGCTTCCTCGAGCGGCTACACCCTCTGATGCATCAGGCGCAAACATTCCTCTGCGCACAGTCCAAGTTTGCAGGGGAGCAAGGGTGGGGAAGGAATTACAGCAGGGAGGGAGAAAACCCTCCACAGCCTCCAAACCAACTCCAAACCGAAAGGGATTTTGCCCAAATTGAGCGATTCCTCCTGTTCAAGGGACCTGGATGGAACTGGTGCCACTTTGACACCATCCCATGGAGGCAGAGAAACACTCTTGGGTTACAAGACACAGGAAAGGATCCCCCAAAACAAGGTGATGCACCAAATGTCATGAAGCCCCATAGGACTCATGAGTCCTGCTGACACCACCGGGTGACCCCCCGATGTTATTCGGGGAGGAAAAGCGCAATAAAGCCTTTTTCTCTACTGTGGATTGTGCAAAACTACATGATGTAAATAACTCCTCCTGAGCTGCATCTGATGGGCTCCAAAGCGGTAACGCAAACTCAACCACACGCATGAGATGGAGAGATTGGGGAAGGAGACACCCCAGCAAAGGCAGGAACGGGCAGAAAACTCCAGTTTCGCCGCTCACAAGTTGCGACAGGAGCCGGCGTGCGCCCCCGAGCAGGGAGTTCACCGCAGCCTTTGTTTGCGGCTCCGAGCTTTCCCTGACGGAGCAAATTCTGCGCTTATCAGGAAGGATTTGCAAGCAAGGGGGTTGTGGCGTTCGGAGTCGGAGCAGAGTCGAGACGGGTTGCGGAAGGTTTGGTTCACTTCGTTAGACCCTTAAAGCATCGTGAAAAAGCAGATTAAAGGAATCACAGCTGCTGAAAGGACGTACCCAAATAAAGCTCAATATGCTGGAGAGGCAGCGCCTGAGCCGCCTCGGGGAGCGAGCTGAATGTGGACAGACAGACGGCCATGGTTAGTGCTCTGCGGGGTTTCTGTGCTCAATGAGAGCAGGTCAAACAGAGTTTCCAGGTATATTTACCCCAGCAAACCAAGACCTGGCTCAAAAATAAGTAAATCTGATGGTTCAGTGCTTTGTTCCGGCAAACAGGAGGGAATTTGGACACAACCCCCTCTATTTCTCTGTTACCTCCTTATATCTGCCCCAAGCCCCTCTCCATCCTTTAATAAAGGATGCACCAAGTGCTGCTGCTTCTCCAGGGATGGGGCGTCCACCACCTCTCCGGGCAACCTGGGCCGGTGTTAATATTGAGATTCACCTCCCCAGCCCCACACAACCCAGGATGGGGGATCAAACATCGTTTGGATCGACTATGGCACAAGGACTTATGTAGGATCCCATCTTGGGTTGTGTGGGGTTGGTGATGGGATCAAAGCATCATTTGGATTGACTATGGCAAGAGGACTTATGTAAGATCCCCTGTCTCAGGTTGGTGATGGGATCAAAACATCGTTTGGATCAACTACAGCACAAGGACTTATGTAGGATCCCCTGTCTTGGTTTGTGTGGGGTTGGTGATGGGATCAAAGCATCGTTTGGATTGACTACAGCACAAAGACTTATGTAGGATCCCCTGTCTCAGGTTGGTGATGGGATCAAAGCATCATCTGGATCAACTACGGCACAAGGACTTGCGTAGGATCCCCTGTCTTGGTTTATGTAGGGTTGGTGATGGGATCAAAGCATCGTTTGGATCGACTACGGCAAGAGAACTTATGTAGGATCCCCTGTCTTGGGTTGTGTGGGATGGGTGATGGGATCAAAGCATCGTTTGGACCAACTACGGCACAAGGACTTACTTAGGATGATAGTGACCGTCTTGACAAGGCTGATCATGGTCTCCTTGTAGCGGGGGTGGAAGCTGGTGTGCTTGGACATGCGCGTCATCTTCCTCTTGACGTAGATGAAGATGTGCGTGTACACGACCACCATGATGAGGAAGATGACGAGGTTGGAGATGGCCCAGAAGGTCAGGTAGCTCCTGCTGTAGAGCGGGGCCATGCTGGAGCACTTGTCCAGGGCGCAGAGGCAGTGCCACCCGTAGGAGGGGATGAGCCCCAGCAGCAGAGCCGTGACCCAGATGCAGAAGATGAGGATCATCACGCGCTGGTTGGACATCTTGCTGTGCAACTGCATGGTGAACACAGTCTGGTGCCTCTCGACGGCGATGGCCAACAGGTTCACCACGGAGGCCGTCAGGCTGGTGTCCAGCAGGCTCTGCCGGATGAACCAGGTCTTGAGGGAGAGCTCCGCGGTCCGGGGCCCCGTGTGGAACATGAGGAACATGTAGGCGATGCCGGCGAAGAGATCGGCGGCCGCCAGGTTCCCCAGCAGGTAGTAGATGGGGTAGTGGAAGCGCCGGTTGATGATGATGGCGGTGATGACCAGCAGGTTGGTGAGGAGCACGATGACGCTCACCGTCAGGCCCAGGGCCACCACCAGCACGTCTTTGGTCCTCCAGTACGTTGTCAGCTCTTTGCGGCTGTTGTTGTAGAAGAAGCCCACGGTCTCATTGTAGAAACAGTGCTTCATCGCTGCTGTCCTGGAGGGGGACGAGAGCATCGTTAGCTGCTTGTGCACACACACATGAGCTGGGGAGACACTGAGCGCCACAATAACACCTTTGACACAGATGGAGGAGCTTCAAACACACACAAACAATCGCACAAGCAACAGGAAACCACTTCTGTGCTCCAGACAAGAGCTACACGTCTCGCACCCCGTGTCCTCAAAAGCGCATTGAGGATGCGGCAAATCCTTGAACGTTCATGGGAGGAGATAAGCTTTGCCAGATCTGATAAGAGATTCTCCCCGTCCGGCCCACGCGGCTTCGCGGGGATGACAGACAAAACTATTCTTGTCATCCCAGATGTCCCACATCACAACAGTAAAAACAAAACAGCAGCAGAGGTTTATCACTCAATCACTAAACGCCACTCTGCTGCACCCCCAGGACTGCGGCTTCTGCATCAAACACACACGGTTCATCTTCTCCTGGGTAGTTTTATTGCTCAAAGGCCACTGTCATGCACAGCTGCTTCCGAGCACCCATCCTGCCCAAAACAGGCACTTCCTGAGAGGCAAAGAGCAGGTAGAGCTGTGCAGAAACAAACTCTCAGCACATAAAACCGTGGGGCTGCATCATCTACCCAG
This sequence comes from Nesoenas mayeri, assembly GCF_963082525.1. NCBI lineage: Eukaryota > Metazoa > Chordata > Aves > Columbiformes > Columbidae > Nesoenas > Nesoenas mayeri. The sequence goes on along the minus strand of NC_137567.1, from coordinate 733,472 downwards.
GGTGTGGGTCAGCACCGTATCACGCGTGCAGCACGGGGAGCAGCTCCCTCCTTCCCCAGGGCTGCGATTGCAAACTTACTGCAACCTGCAGGAAACCCGGAGGGGAAAAGATGTTACACCCCCCGCAGACGTTCACGTTCCCAAGCGAGAGCGTGGAAATGTCAACTCGGGTGGGTTTTGGCCCCGCTGGGAAGGGCAGACCCGGTTCGGCGCCTCGCGGCACCGAGGTGCTGACAAATGACCCTGTTTTTCCTTCCCCAGTGTGTCCTGCGCATGAAGTCACCGCTTCTCCCTGTCCTCATGAGCTCAACCATCACCCTAACTTAATCTAAGTTTAAACTTAATCCAAGCTTAAACTTAATCCAAGCTTAAACTTAATCCAAGCTTAACGCAGCACGAGCGCCGTCCTCTTCGGGCAGGGAAACAAACCAAGTGCCTGACTCACGGTTCCCTTTAATCACCCCAAAACTCAAAACACAGCTCAGGGGCCCTAATTAGTTGCACATTCCCCTGCTCTCCAGGGTTTTCCAGGATGCTCTGGTGGCAAAGCCGCCGGTGCTGAGGGAGGCGACATCGCCGCGGGTTTGTCACTAAGTTGTGCAAACAAGGAAACCTTATCGCACCTACAACTAAACTTTTCATCTCCGCCGTCTAATGGGCTCCGTACCGGGAAATATTATTTCTACAAACATTGGTGGGGAAAAGGAAAAGAAAAAGGAAAAGGAGGGAGAGAAGGAATCAACCTGCCCCCAGGGGGTGGATTTGTGGGATTGGTACCACCAAACAGCTCCATCTTTGCTCTCTTTCCAGGCCCTGGGATGTCGATGTGGGGTTGTTGAGGAGCCACGTGGTCCGAACACAACCGAGTGGGTCCTGCGGAGGTATCATGTGCAGGCTTGGAAGGTAATGGGGGGTGTTTTGGCTTGAATGGGGGGGAATCGGTGGAAAAACGATGAAGGAATGGGAATAAGAACCACAAAGTGCTGTGAAGTGCGAGTGGGTGGGTCTTGAACTGCACCGGGGGCACTGGGGAGGCACCCAAGGCACCAAATTCAAGGCTCGGCCATTCTTGCATGAAACAGCTTCCACTAAATACGTTTGAAAGCTTGAATCCCAAACCAAAATGGAAATTGCTGTTCAAGTTAGATGAGACGTCACATTTTTAATATTACACATGTGGATGCCCAGGGAAGAAAGGGGGAAAGCGGCATCGTGGTCCTGAACACCCCCATGTGCAATCCAGCAGGTTTCAAATGCCATTTCATCTCATTCACATTTTCACTGGGGAATAGAATGTGTTATAAAATTAATCGGATACGATGCAGATCACAACAGGGACGTGTGTGCGCAGCACAAAGCTCACACTACACTTTAATTCTTCAGAAACGTCAAAAACACTACAGTGGAATAATGGATCTAGGTTGTATTCTCAGTCATTCTTAAGCTGACACCAAGACAAATTAAATCCAGATAAGCCCAGCTTTAAAATTACCACTAAATTACAGTGCCCCATGTTATTTTGCTGCGAATATTAAAGATTCCACAGCCATGACGGGCCCCACAAACTTCCTCCATTAGGATTTCACACTCGCTGGTGAAACGGGAACCGTTTAACGAGCATTTTACAGGTTCAATGGTCTGTTTATTGAGGGGGGCTGGAGCTGTGTGAACCCACAAAGGAGCCGTGTGGTGTGGAATATCCCCATCTAGAAACAGACAACGCCCAGAATGCTTCTCTATGGAAGAGCCAGTTCGGAGAAGAGTCGGGGAGCTGCAGATCCCTGGGAAAGGTGCGTGGGTTGGAAATGAAACACGGGCGATCCCCTGAGCTGGGTGGGGACAGGAGGCACTGACAGGTTAACGCTGGTCCCCGGGCCGCTTTGCCACCACCCTGCAATTAGAAAAGTGCCCTTGGAGCGCAGCGTCAAGGGCGGCCAAGGCCACAAACCCCAGTTTCACGGGGAGAAGAGAAACACCCAGCGTGGAACAACCGGTGGAGAGCGAGTCGGGCCGGTGCCATGATGCACAAAGGAGCTGGACGGCTCTATTGTTCGGTGGCCGAGCAACCTTACGCTGCTCAGCAGGATCTGACAAGGTTTGCCCGTGTTTAATGGGTAAAACGAGCCCGTGGGGCCGCGCAGCGGCGATGGAGCTGCCCCTCTCCTTGAGCAAACAGCTCCGATCGCGCTGCCTCTCCCCCTTCAACACCCAGTGCGGTTTGGGAAGGAGCAGCACACAAAATGAGGGAAGAACGCGTCCTTTCTCCTCCCCAAACGCGTTCGCCGTCTCCCTTCTTTGCTCAGCTCATCGCCGCTCCGGGTTCACAGCGAGTTCAGCGGGTTTTGCACGGAAAAGAAAGGTGTTAAGTGCCCTCCCTTCTCCATTTCCTCCCGCTTGCAAAAAGGGGAAAGCGCTGCTGAGCAAATTGAGAGCTGGGAAGGCGTTCAACACTTGGGAACAACCCCCAGCCTGGTGGGGAAGCGAAGGGGACGAACAGCTGAGTCTTTTCGCCCGCTAATAACCACAATTGAGGCAGAACAATGGATCTAAACGCTCGCAGGGACTCACACCCCACCTGTGCTACCCACGTCCTGCACATTTACGCAGCCAAACACTCAAATCTCTGCTGGTTTTAAGCCCTGAAGAGCGCACGGTTTCACCCCGACGAGCAGCGTCCTTACCTGGAAGCACAACCACCGCATCCGAGCATCGATCAGCATCGATCCCTCCTCCGTGAGCAGCGATCCAGCCAGGGGATCCCCATCTCCAGAGGGGTTTTCCAAGGGTTAAACAAGAGCCAAACGCCTCGCAGGGAAGTTTTAGCCCAGCGATCCAGAGTCCATCCCGCAGCGCTCCTGGGAGGCAAGTTTGCAAGAGCTTGCGATGAGCCCGGCCCTCCTTGAGTCCTCCCATAGGCGGGTCCTTCCAGGAGCCCCAGGAGCTGTAACCCGAGTCCTCGCCGCCTCCATGGAGCCCAAGAGCCGCTTGCCCGGCTCCTCCGGTTGCGACTGGAACGCGTGAGCTCCGATCCGCCGCCATCGCCCCGCAAAGCTCGGCCCCGACGTTCCCACGGGCGGGATTCGCTCCTGCCGCTCCACCGCCTTCACCCCAGCGCGGGATCTTCCTCCCGAGAACCAGGTGTGATCCGGCTGTCTCACCGCGGCTCCCAAAGGCTGTTTGCCCGGCTCACAACCGCAGCACCCGCATCTCCAGGGGCTGTAAGGATCCAGCCCCCCCCGTGCCCGCAAGGATCCAGCCCCCCCGTGCCCGCAAGGATCCAGCCCCCACATCTGTAAGGATCCAGCCCCCACATCTGTAAGGATCCAGCCCCCTGTGCCTGCAAGGATCCAGCCCTCATGTCCATAAGGATCCAGCCCTCATGTCCATAAGGATCCAGCCCTCATGTCCATAAGGATCCAGCCCCCCCCATCTGTAAGGATCCAGCCCCCCGCATCTGTAAGGATCCAGCCCCCCATGCCTGCAATGATCCAGCCCCACACATCTGTAAGAATCCAGCCCCCGTGTCCATAAGGATCCAGCCCCCCACATCTGTAAGGATCCAGCCACCTGTGCCTGCAAGGATCCATCCCCCAGATCTGTAAGGATCCAGACCCCCCACACCCGCAAGCATCCAGACCCCATGTCCATAAGGATCCAGCCCCCCCGCGCCTGCAAGGATCCAGCACCCTTGTCCATAAGGATCCAGCCCCCCCATCTATAAGGATCCAGCCCCCTGTGCCTGCAAGGATCCAGACCCCGTGTCCATAAGGATCCAGACCCCGTGTCCATAAGGATCCAGCCCCCCACATCTGTAAGGATCCAGCCCCCCGTGTCCACCGCATCACTTGCCCAGCGCAATGCGAAAAGCCTTTAATTGAGGAAGGAGCAGGGAAAAGAAGTGGTGGGACATGGGGAAACTGAGGCACAGCCGGAGGAGGAATTTCCCGCTATGTATAGCTAGCAAAGGAGCTCCCATTTCTGCTATGCCAGCCTGGCGAGCCCTTCACACGTGAGGTTCTTATAACAGCGCTTGTAAGGTATCTTAACAGCCACCACTCAGCACTAACAAGCCATAGTGTATAAATTACAAAGGGGAAAACAAAATAACCACAACGCTGAGTTTACAACACCCATTCAGGTTGATTTATGCCACTCGCTCTCTCGCAAAGGCCCCAGCAATTTCCATTCGGCTCCAATTTCCTCCTCTCCCACCCTCCTCCTGCCATCCCCAGGAACAATGTTATCACCGGCTCAGCCCTAATCTGCCAAGCAGACACCGGGGGAGTTTGGCAAAGCCAGCGCTATGATGTAAAATACATCTACAAAGCAGCACAAAGGGGAAGGAGATAGGGCCGGAGACCCAAGGACACATTAACAGAGCAGGAGAAAAGGACCAACAGGACGGGCTGGGAGAGCAGAGCGGTGATTATAGTCCTGAAAAACTCAGCGTCGCACCAGGCTCGTGAAATTCTACCCCTGCAAAGGGTGAAATCGCAGCGGGAAGCTCAGGATGGCGATAAAACCCCTGGGAGAACCCGCTTACAGATTGTGCACCATCGGGCCGTGATGCTGCACGCACGGTGGTACCAGACACGGGATTCCAGGTGTGTTCGTAGGAGAAGCAAAAGTTGCGCTAACAGGTATGACAGAGTCCTTTCTCGGAGTAATAATATATATATATATATATATTAACAAACTCATAGCAAAGAACAACCGAGTTACCAAGAAGTCCAGAGCGCCAGAAATCCTTCGTGCAGAGTTACAACAACGTTACAAGAAGTCATTTCAAATTTGGAGCACCTTACTCAGGTGACACAGGGCAGCCCCTTCACCCTCCCCTGAGCCTTTATTACCCATTTAGCGCCACAATTAAGTCGAAAACCAAAGAGATCCGACTCCAAGCTGCAATCAAACAGCAGCCCCATCTTTTCTATGGGGTCAATCTTCTCCGCGCTGGAGCACAAGAGCAGAATTAGGGTCAGAAGGAGCTTTACTTCTGTACATCGGAGTTTGGGAGCGCGTTCATCTTCAGGTTTGGGGGGATATCTGCAGGAATCAAGAGCCGGTGAGTTCACTTCTCCAGGCACACGCTGTTTGGCCCCAACGTGGCTTCACCCATCCAGGGTGGCACCTGCACAAACACAGACCTCACATCACCTTTTGCAACCACATAACCATTTATTAGAAGACCAAACTCAATTATCTTCCAACGATGGTACTAACGGGAGTGAGTTCTGGATGCTGAATGATTTTCTTTCGCTGAGACCCCTCTCCTGGAATCCCAGGAATGTCCAAACCCCTCAGAACGGAGCCGCATCATCATCACCCCCCAGCAGATCCCCGCAGAGCCCGCTCGCTCCAATTAATACTCCCCAAGCCCCTGGAGACCCCCAGAGCGAGGAGCACAACACCGCGCTTCTCCCGACCCCGAACAGCCGGAGCTCTGCATGGAAACCGGCGTCAACACCGGCGTTATAATGCAGGAATTCCAAAACACCCACTGCTGCTGAATCGCCGCCAAGCCCGAGGTGGAGCAGAGCTGTTTGTGAGCCCACGGCATCACAAAACGCTTCCCAACAAAGACACGGGGGAGAAATCGGTGCCCGCTGCAGCCTTGCCTACAATAGGAATCTTCTTTCCCTCCAGCAAGTTCACAACCGTTTACAGTCACAAAGAACACGGAAAACTCCTCTCCCCCTTTCACCTTTGAGGTTTGGACACTTAGAATCGAGGCGTTTCCATCTTGTGGACAACACCTTCGATTGAAGCGGGGAGACCCCGGCGACAAAGCCTCACGTTACGTCTTGTCACCTTCGCCTTGGTGGACAAGACGGGAAAACAGCCGGGGAAGAACAACGGGGTTGTTTCCTCGAATCCTGGTGGAACAACGTCCTTCCTTCCCCAGGTAACTGTCCTGGAAATGGGGTTTTGGGGGGTTAAGTCCCTTCTGTGCGGTTGCTGGCTCTGCGAGATGAAGGCGTTTGTTGTAGAGGGGAGGACGCTGGGGTGTTTTGTTTGGAGCCGGGATGGTCCAGAGGCCCCTAATTCACACAGGAAGGAGGAGATTACCCTACGCAGAGAGCCAAGGAAGCAAAGCTCAGCCCCCCCGCGCCGTATCGCATCACGAGGAGCCATGGCGAGGTCCAAACCGAGCCGGGACGCCGCCTTCACCGAGTGCCACCGGCCTCATCCTCACCCAAAGCCAACCCCACCCGGCGCTGTTGTCAATACAAACCAAAACGGGGTGGGAATTGCCCTTGTTGGGAACCACACGCCGCGGCCCCGAGCTCCTTCAAACTTCACAGCCGCTCGCGCTTTGGCTTTTACAGGGATTACTCCGAAAAAGCCGCTTCCCCCCGCGGCTCCGCTTTGGTTTCGCGCCGGCCGCCTGCAGTTTGGGGCCGGGGACTCATAAAGAGCGTTTAACATGCCTTTCTGCTTAAGTCTCGCAAGCAAAAACAAAACCAAGGCAGGAAAAGCCTCCAGCGGCGGGACGAGCAGATGCGGCACGACTGCAGCTTCATCTTGCAAAGCACATCAGCGACCAACGCGCTTTCTGTTGCTGTTTTCTTAGATCCAGGCCCATAGCGCTCAAGGTTCCCATTACACATTAAACAGTCTTTTCTACTCTTAATTCCTGATTTCTGGGGATGTTTTCCAGCTTCCTAAAGCCTTGAGCTTTTAAGCACGTTTATAATAGGGAGAATAATTGCTTCGGATGCTTTCTGCTGTTGCAAACAAGAAAACCTTCTCTCCTTTGAAGAAAAATACTCCCTTAATTAAGTTATTCTTGTAAAGGGCACGGGAAGCCTGAACGTTCATTTATTAAAGAGATTTAGACTGAAAAATACAACTTGCTTGAAACAAGCCCATAAGATACCAATAAAACCAGGTCCCTGGATGCCAAATATACAAGGCGTGTTGTCTTAGCAAAGCTTGAATTACAGCTCTACGCGTCTCTTTTTAAAGTAAATGATAGGGAAGAGGAGCCAGCGGCCTGAGAGGCTCCCAGCCGCAAGCTGGATGGACAGACAGACAGACACGCGTGTTGGATTAAGGACAGAACCGCTTCCTAACTCAGCTCCTTCAGCAAAACCTCCCCAAGCGAAGCGTTTGTTGAATTGATGATTCGTGCGCCTGGTTGACCTTCTCTCCCATCTTCTATATGGCGGTAGGTACCACTGCTCTTTATGTTCACAAAGCCGAGACTATCACAACATACGCCGGGTGGGGAGAAGCAAACAAAAGCTGTTTGTCCGCAGCAGCGGGGGCTCTCAGCGGGACACGAGGAGCTCGCTTTTCGCTACATCATCTCAAGACAGCTCTCAAAAGGGAAATAGAACAAGAAGGCAATAATACCAACCTATCTTCTACCCCACAACTTTGCAGATGCGTTAACAGCCAAGGTGCGGGGAGGAAGAGTTGGATTTGACTCTAAATGGCAACGTATTCAGCTGCTCTTGCTGCTAAACCACCCGCTATAGCGTGAGACAACAAAACAGCTTCAGAAGATGAATAAAAGTGAGTTTGGTACATACTGGTAAGCGCTGGATTAGCTAAGCGGAGCATAAAGGCCTAAGCTGAGGGTAATGGGAACAAAACCTCCCACCCCAATCCCAGCCGAGGGTTTAAGAGGTGCCAACAGCTCCATAGCATCTCATATTTTAAGGGGTGAGTTTTAGGGGTAGCAAAGACTCTCTAATGTTCCACGATTCGAGAGGCACAGCCTGGTAACCAAACTCATCTTGCACTCGGACGGTGGATCCTGCAAAGCAGAGAAGCCCAAAGAGGCCGGGACTAAAGGCCAAGGAGGCCAGGACTAAAGGCCCAAAAGAGGCCGGGACTAAAGGCCCAAAAGAGGCCGGGACTAAAGGCCCAAAAGAGGCCGGGACTAAAGGCCACTCACCTCCCATGTTCCCCCCAAAGCCTCAAGCCCCCACCAAACCCTTTGTCCTCCCTTTATACCCCAGGGATGCTGCTGTGAAGGCTGAAGAACCGTTAACGGCTCAAAAGAAGCAGCTGTGAGTGAAGCAATTTCCAGCTCACAAATGGCCTCAATTGTCTCTTTTTTCCCCCAGACTCTCTTTCTGGGGGTAATTTCAAGAAATATCAGGTGTGTTTTAATCTCCATTTTCCTCCTCCAAGTAGATAATAAGAAACAACAGCACTAAACTTTGTTGGCAGGGTTCTCATTCTGGCTCTGTTGGTTCCTTGAATTATAAACTCTTGTTACCTTTGTTTTGCAGAGACCTGAGTGTGCCTGGCACTGTTCACAATAGAGCCGTGTTTACTCCAGCCTTCGCTTATATGGGAAATATATAATAATATATAAGAATATATAATAATAAAACACCCCGTAGTTTATTCACAGAAGTTCTACAGTACAAGATAATTTAGGATTCAAGAATTCAAAGCATTCCATTAACAAATATACATTGCTCCGGAGATGCAAACCCTCTTGAGCCTGAACTATACGAAGACTAAGGACAGATGCTTAGCGTTTCTTCTACAGCTTTACGTTTTGGTCCAGTTTCCTACCAGCCTGGCGATGACACAAAGGAAACGTGTGGATTGTTCAACCTGCTTGGGGTAAGCGTCATGTTTTCGCTTTTAAATTCATCGGCGCTTGTTGCGCTGCCAGAAAATGACCCTTTTAGAATGTTTTCTATCGGACGGCCTCTATTCCAGCTGCCTCCACCTTTCAACCTGTGTTTCCCCGGCTTCTCGCGTCGTCCTTCACGCTGAGCGGGGCACGTTCCCTTTGCTTCGCTTCTCGTCACAGAATCAATCCCAGAATGGACTAGGTTGGAAAAGCCCTCAGAGACCATCCAGTCCAACCCTTGGCCCAACTCCAGCCTGTTTACCAGATCATGGCACTAAGCGCCATGTCCAATCTCAGCTTAAAACCCTCCAGGGCCGGTGAGTCCAGCACCTCCCTTGGCAGCCATTCCAATGCCTGACCACTCTCACTTTCTTCCTAATCTCCAGCCTAAATTCAAGTTTAAGCCCCCTTGTCCTATTGCGAAGTGCCTGGGAGAAGAGCCCAATCCCCCCCTGGCTCTGACTTCCCTTCAGGTGGTTCTAGAGAGTGCTGAGCTCACCGCTAAGCCTCTTGTCCAGCCTAAACAAGCCCAGCTCCCTCAGCCTCTCCCTGTGGGGCTTGTGTTCAATCCTTCCCCAGTCTTGTTGCTCTCTGGACCTGCTCCAGCACTTCAGTCTCTTTCCTGACCTGAGGGGCCAAGAACTGAGCACAACACTCCAGGTGTGGCCTCCCCAATGCAGAGCACAGGGGGAGCATCACTGCCCTTATCCTGCCAACTACACCATTTTGGATCCAGGACAGGACACCACTGGCCTTCTTGGCCACACTGGTGGCTCATGTTGAGCTTCCCGGCCATTAGTCCCCCCAGGTCCCTTTTGGCCACTCTGTGCCCAGCCCGGAGCGCTGCAGGGGGGTGTCGTGGCCACAGTGCGGGACCCGGCATCGCTCACTTGGCTTTGTTCCTGAACAAAACCCAAACCCCAGGTTAACTCCAAGCCCGCTGGCCTGCGTGGGGAACAAAAACAGGTCACTTTTCTCACCCTATCGCTATTCCTTTGGCCAGCAGACTCAGGATTTCAGTCGCCTCTCCCTTTCCATGTCTTATTTTCTGTTCCCCTTGGGGTTTCCCTACAGATATGTCCCCTGGTTGATCTCCTCTGCTCTCCCCGCAGTCCCCACGCTCTCCGGAGGATTCTCGGGTGGCGCCAAAGCCTCGTCGCCTCTGAACTTGGAGACGATCCGCGCCGTTTCCTGCGTGATCTCGAAGCGCTTGAGCTGCTGCCGCCCTCCCAAGCGCTGCCGCGGCGCCGCGGTGTCGCCGTCCCCGCTCCCGCTCTCCTCCGGGACGCCCGTTGCCGCGGACCCACCAGTAGCGCCGCTTTCTGTGCCGGGCTCGGTCGCCACGTTGGTTAACGCGGTAGCCCTGGGGATGGCCGCTTTTATTTTCCCCTGCGGTCGGATGTATTTTACAGGTTGCCGGGTGAAATGGCACCTGGGTTGCGTTGCTGGGACCGCGTCCGAATCGCCGTCTGTCTTTTCCTGTAGCTCCTCCCGCTCAGAGCCGACGCTTGTGTTCATGCCTGAACCAAAAAACAGGCAGTTGTGTTAAAACACTGAGACCAGTTTACTACAGCAAACAATTTTAGCCAACAACCTCTTGTCCTGTTAGAAAGGACATCGAAAACCCGCGTTAATAGTCTAAAACGCCTCCTTCTAAGGCAGTTTGGGTTCCTCCTGCCTCAGGCAAAGCCAAGCCCATTCCTGGGATTGTTTTTGCTGAGTTTAGGTGAAAATATTCAATACTGAACTGCAGGATGTGAATTGCCGTACTAACAGTATTTAATAAGTGTCTTCCAGATCAAGACAGTGATGATGAAACCAGATCTGGTGCCTGATAACTTCTTCGAAGTTGATGTCTTTAACCCACAAACAGTGGTCATGAGATGCACTTGCACCATTTTTCCTGCCCTGGGAGATTGTTGTGACAAAATGAACTTAATGAACTTTTCAAAGGATGGTCCACTGATTAAGATTAATTACTCCCGTGTATATATGTACATATGTGTATATATATATATATATATATAGATATAGTAGTAGTAGTGATTAATTAGATTGTATTGATAGATTGTATTGATAAGGTTTAAGTATTCAGTGAATGGCATATTATAAGGGGTGGGATGTCCTGCTTTTGTTAAAAACAAGTTTCTCTTTTAGTGAATTTGCCTGTCAGCTAAAGCTTCATATTAACTGCATTTTCCTGCAGAACCAGACACATGTTTTGGTAAACCTAGCAATGGAATGCAAACTTATTGATAAGCATGGATGGACATCTCACAAGAGGGGCGACGAGTGACCAAGAAACTGACCAACTGTGTATAACATCCCATTCACGTGAATACTTCATATAAAAGTGAGAGATCACGAGGCTCTCGTCCCTTTTTTCCCTTTTGCCTTTGCTTTTTCCCTTCTGCTTATGGCCAACGTCAGGAGAGGACCTTGCTAGTCGTCCCTGCAAACTCAGGCCTAATGACAGACTGAATCCAGCTCCGGTTGGCTGCAGAGTCCAGTCCAGGACTTCGGGTGCCGGTTCTGCAGTTGCTGAGACTTTCAAGGTTGGTTTTGTATATTTTGCATTATTTTCTCTATTCTTATTAGTAGCATTAGTAAAACATTGTTAATTTTTCCAACTCTCTTCTCTCTGTCCTTCTTTCCCTCCTGATCGCCTGTGCTGAGTGGAAGGGGGGAGAGGGAAGGGCAAAAAGAGGGTAGTGAGGGGGTTAACAATACATTTGCCAGGGTTTTATTGTCACCCCACAATCTTAACCCTCGACAACAACCCAAAGAGTGTCCCCGGAACAACGTGGCTTCATTCACCTAAAGCATCAGCGCTCGATGGGATGTGGGCTCCCTCCAGAGTCAGCTCGTCCACGGCTCCCCTGCAAGACGAGTCGTCACGGTCGGTGGTTAAACCACGCTCGGAGGAGACATTCTGTTGGGAAAAGTGGTTATACAAGACTCTTATTCGACGTGAAGACACCGTCAGCTCCCACGTTACCCCAAATGCTGTTGGAGGAGGGAAATGCTTGAGCTGAAACGCCTCGCTTTGTCTGAGATGGTGAGTAACGCTTGGGGAAGAGGGAGGGAGCTCGCGGAAGGAGAAATATGGCTTGAGAAGTGCCAACTGCAGACCCAAACGCCACAGAATTCACCCCAAAACGCGGCCGTGTGCTGAGATCGATTCCTGCGTCCTGCCAGATGCTGAAGTCGCCCATTTCAGAGCAAAAAGGGGAAACATCAAGCAAACCGTGATGAGTAAAGGGTGAGTAAAGTGCCTGGGAGTCACAGGTGGGATGGAGCCGGTGTGAGTTTGCACAAGCATCAGGTCACCCGGGCACAGGTTGGGTTTATTAACAGCAAAATGAGAGTTTGCCCATGGAAACTACTTCACTTCGTTAAGGTTTGTGACACCTCCTATGGAATCGGGTCACGCTGCAGAACGTGTGTAAAACAGCTTTGAAAATAGTCAAAGGAATAGTTGTATCTCCAAGTGCCTTCCGCGAAGGTTTATTGATCCTATAGGGAGTGAGTTGTGTCTGCCCCGGTGATTTGATTTCGGCTCTAATCACGGTAATTCTAATTTCTGCTTCCTCAGTGAACTGGAGCTGTAAGGAGAGTGGCGTTGTGTGTGGCTGTGGATACGAACACGCGCTCTCGTATAGAAACACCCCGGCTCAAAAGGAGGTGGCGGAGAACCCCCAAACCCAGCTTAACTTTAGGTAAGTCGTTTCTTCTTTCTTGCTCATCAAACAACTGTAAAAAGGGACAAAAAACCCCACATGACCCAGCTCTGCCTATTTGTGTTTTTAAAGTGAAATAGGGTGAGGAAAGAGTTGTGAATTTTGGGGAGAAGGCAGAACACGCAGTGACAGGGTCTGTGGCTGCTTGGGGACAGAACTGGGGGTGTCACCGCAGCATCCGCTGGCTCTTAAACACACGTCGCTGCTTCCAAAGCCATGGAGCTGTTGGCAGAGAGAAACAGCAGCATCCCAAGCAATTTAGCATGGAGAAACCTACATGGGATCTAAACCACATGGAGCAAAACCACCACCCAGCACGGTCCGAGCAGCTGCTGAGTGATCTGCAGCTTATCACCGGTTTCTCCTCCCGCTCCATGTGCAACAGGCTCTTGCTCTTTCCCCTGGGAATAACTCTCTGAGATCAAACGGGTTTTGTTCTCGGTGAAAGAAGTTCTCTTTAATTGCTCATCCGCCTTCCCGGCTCTACAGCAGGGTGAGTAAACCCAGCTCGGTGTCTGGGAGCTCTACCTCTAGGCTCGCGTTCTGGGCCACGTCAGGGCAATGAGGTCCTTCATCCTTTGCCGTCGACGCTTCTCCCGAGGGATTTTCGCAGCCGAGGGACAAGGAGGACGGCAGGTCGTCCATCCCGAACACCCTCTCGTAGTTCTGAATGAGGAACTCCACAATCTGGGCTTGGTAGCCGGAGTCGACAAGGCAGGACATGGAGCCGTCGCTCCCGGCGCCCGGCCGGAGCAGAGTCGGCCCGAACACAATGCCCAGGTTGTTTGGGGACATCTTGTTCTCTTCGTATTTCTCTGCCACCCTGGGGGAGGGAAATAGGACCATTAGGGGCTTCTGGTTCTCAAGCCGGATGGAACGCACCAAAACCCCCATTTTTCTGGGAGAGAACCCCCATCTTTTCTGGACAACAAAGCTCTGCTCTGTGCAGCGAAACTCCCGAGGAAAACCTCAGCATTTGGGTGGATCTGTTCAGAGCCGGGTGCATGGGGCTCCATTCCTCCTATTCCTTGAACTCTCGCTTTGCGCTTTGCGAAGCGTTGTCACTAAGGACCTTGTGCTCCCTCTCAGTCGTTCAGAATCGCTGCAGGATCATGTTTTACCCTCCTCATCTGCATCGTTTGGCTGTCACGGAATCCCCGACGCTTTCCTCAGGAGGAGAACTCAACGGGGACCTCCAGGAACAACCAGCGCGACAACCGCCGCGCTCCTCACCTGTACAAGTGCGCGATCAGGTGCCGCAGGGTGTTGTAGTTGCTCCCGGGCAATTTGCTCAGCAAGTCCTTCATGCTCTGGACGGGATCGGCGGGGACACCCGTGCGCTCCGGCTTCTCATCCCCGGGTTTCTGCAGCTCCTTGGCGAGCGCGATGAGGTCGTTGTAGAGCTGGGACAGCAGCACCGGTGCCGAAAGCTGCAGCGAAAGGGGAGGGAGAGGGCGCGTCGCTTCATCCCGCTGACACGGGGAACACGGCAGGATGAGGTTTGGCACCCACCTCCTTCAGAAAATGCTTCAGGACCCCCGTGATGTCGTGGGGGGAGTGATCGGAGAGCTCCACCAGGCTCCGGCCGTTCTCAAACGCCTGGCACAGCTTTTCCACCCGCGCTTTGGAGCCGCTTATCCGATAGATCCCCTGTGTGGTCCGGATGGGGACGGGTCAGGAGTTTGGGATACGGAGAGGAGAAAACCGAAGCGAGAATAACCCACTCACCTGCACCCCGAGGGCACGGGCTTCGATTTCCGAGGTGCATTTCACCACGATGAAGGGAACTTCTTCTGGGAAATCTCGCGGCACCTGCGTGAAGTCGACGCCGAACAGGGGGACTCGGTTGGGCAGCTTCTTGTGGCCGCAGGTGATGAGCAGGTTCTCCAGGCACTTCTTGTGGCAGGCCAGGCAGCACTGCAACAGCAGCATTGCCCCAGTTACGGGCTGGTTGTGGTGAACCGGGAGGATTCCTCCTGTACCCTCAACCACCAACATCCCACCAACCCCAAGAGGGTTTTTCCAGGTGAGCAGCTTTACTCAAACACCGAAAAATGCGCTTTTTTGTAATGCAGGGAGGCATAGAAAAGCCCAGAATGTTACAGAGGTCGCTCCTTCGCATGGAGGCGACGGTGCGACGGTGTTTTCCAGCCCTCACCTCCTCGCACTCGAAGCCGCTGACCATGAAGGTGTCGCACTCCCTGCACTTGGACGGGCCGCGCAGTTTCCGCAGCCGGTGGGTCTGCGCCGCGCCGGAGAGCGGGACGTTCTTAAACTGCTGCTGGGACGTACCGTTTTCTGCAGAAACAGCGTTAAAATCACGGTATCACAGTATGTTTGGGATTGGAATGGACCTCAAAAGCTCATCCAGTCCAATCCCCCCATGGAGCAGAAACGCCCAGGTGAGGTCGCACAGGAACGTGTCCAGGTGGGTTTGAATGTCTCCAGACAAGGAGACTCCACACCCCCTGGGTACCTTGTTCCAGTGTCCGTCACCCTCACTGAGAAGTAGTTTCTTCTCAAATTTAAGTGGAACCGCTTGTGTTCCAGCTTGATCCCATTACCCTATGTCCTATCATTGTTTGCCACCCAGAAGAGCCTGGCTCCATCCTCATGGCATTCACCCTTTAGATATTTATAAACATTAATAAGGTCACCCCTCAGTCTCCTCTTCTCCAAACTAAAGAGCCCCAGCTCCCTCATTCTTTCTTCATAAGGGAGATGCTCCACTCCCTTCACCATCTTTGTTGCCCTACGCTGGACCCTCTGCAGCAGTTCTCTGTCCTGCTGGAACTGAGGGGCCACAGCTGGACACACTATTCCAGATGTGACACACTATTCCAGATGTGGTCTCACCAGGGCAGAGTAGAGGGGAAGGAGAACCTCTCTGACCTACCGACCACCCCCCTTCTAATCCCCCCCAGGTCCCATTGGCTTCCTGGCCACAAGGGCCCAGTGCTGGCTCAGCCCACAGCACCCGCTGTTCCCAGCTGGTCTCCCATCCAAGCACTGACCGGGCCCGACCCTGCTTAGCTTCCCAGATCAGATGGGATGGGGCGTTCTCAGGGTGCTATGGCTGTATAGATTATATATATGTGTATATATATATTCCCCAAGTATATCCTGATAGTATCTGAACTAAAGGGCAGAGCAGAGGGCCAGGAGGACCTCTCTGACCTACTGACCACCCCTTTCTAACCCCCCGCCAGGTCCCATTGGCTTCCTGGCCACAAGGGCCCCGTGCTGGCTCATGGTCACCCTGCTGTCCCCAGGACCCCCAGATCCCTTTCCCCTACGCTGCTCTCTAATATGTAATTTCCCAACCTTTACTGGACCCTGGGGTTGTTCCTGCCCACATCAACACTCTACACTTGCCCTTGTTAAATTTCAGCAGGTTATTCCCCGCCCAGCTCCCCAGCCTGTCCAGGTCTCTGATGGCAGCACAGCTCCCAGTGTCCCCACTGCTCCAACTTGGTGTCACCAGCAAACTTGCTGACAGTCACTCTATTCCCTCATCTAAATCGTTAATTAATATATTGAATAATACTGCCCCCTGAGGCACCGCACTAGATACTGGCCTCCAACTAGAATGCACCGATACACGAGCACGGTTACCACCCTGTGGCTTGAAGAAGCGCACCGCTCACCGCTTTCAAGGGTTTGCAGGGAATCCCTCTCTTCAAAATCATCCGAGGAGGACACGGTGCTGGTGGACGGAGCTTTCAGCAACTTCCTATTAGAGTTTCCTTGAGAGGAGAGAAAATACAAGCTATTGTTCTCATCCTCGTGATGCACAAAGCGGGGCTGCGTGGTTTATTCCCCCTTTCAGGCTTTGGGGCGATATTAGGGGAGAAATTCTGCGGCTCCCACCTGGGCTGGAACTGGGAGAGTCCAGGGACCGGGATTCGCAGCTGCCCCCGAGACTTTCGGTGTCGCTGCACAGGGATTTGTTCACACCTGCGGGAGGTGGAGACACTTACAGACCATCCCCCGGCTCCCCCCAACAAACAAAATCCATCAATATTGTCAATATTTCCTCAGCAAAGCCTTAAGAATTTGAGAACCTCCCCATTTCGTTGGCTACAAATCCCGAGGCTCGAGAGCAAATCGCGTCGTGTTGATGAAATTCAACCTACTCTGCTCATCGTTGGCGTGGAGCTGCTTTCTGGGCCGATCTTCTGACACGTTCGCGTCCTTTGCTGCAGGAGAAGCGCCGCTGGGATGCAGCACCATCTTCTTTCTACCGCTGGGAGGGGACCTGAGAAGAGATTGCAAAGGATTTTGCGGCGTTTAAGAATAACAGGTGATATCGCATCACCGAGGTGCCTTAGGGGCAGCTGCGACAAAGCCTCCATTCCAGGTAGAAGCTTTTGTAACAAACACTTGGACAAAAGCAGGAAAACAAATTAGTTCGGTGTGATTTCACCTCTTCTATTTGCAGGAAAGATCTAGAAACCAGCACCCAAGTGAGAAGAGAGCGAGCCAAATGACAGAAAGAACCGAAGGGCCACGGTACGGAATCGCTGCTGTTCTGAAATCAGCCACCGCAACGCTGCTGGAGACTTTATAAGTGTGTTTTAAACCCTTTCGTTGTTCTGTTGTTGTATATTCCTGACCTTGCAGCTAGGATGGAAGTTCTCTGCTCTTTCGTACCTCTGCCCCCCGGGAGCGAGCGGCTCGAACTCAAACACCTCCACGTGCACGTCTTTCTTCTGCAGGGCCTGAATGAACTCCAGGTACTTCTCACCCGCTTTGTACGGCTTGCAGACCTCATACAGGTACTGGTAGCCCAGCGGAATCTGTTCCGACTGCGTCTGCCGCTGCTTGAACATCCTCAAAGTGACCTGATAGGGAAAGAAATAGAAAATCATCATTGTTAAGCAAAGCCCGGGAGCTTTTTCCTCCCTTGGATCTTCACGTGTCTTCAGTTTTTCGTTATCTAACTCGTTATCTTGATAGTTCTACTTAACACGTTGGATAAATGTCGCTTGTGTCTTGTTCTAGGATTTTGTCCGCTAGGCTTTTTCGCTGGATGTGTGTCCTCAAAGCTGTTGTGATTGAACAAGTGATTATACATCTGAGATGTATTTGGTAGCAACGTCCAAAGCAGTTCCCTCATTTTAACCGCTTTAGAATGGTCAGCAATGGTGGAATCGTGAAGAGCCTGGAGGTCTTAGAGAGGAGAAATTCGGGAGCCAACACGTACCCACGTCAGCACCTCGTCCCCTTGGTAAATGAGCTTCCGGACGTGGGAGACGATCCGCGCTCGCACCTTCTCCAGCTCCTGCCGCCGAAAGTTGGCGTCGCCAATGCACGTCTTGTACAACGCTTCGGCCTCCTGAACCTGAACCGGAGCCAAAGAGGGAGAAATGTCACCGGGACGGCGGGAAGATGCCGTAAGGGGGGACACAAACCCGCCAGTGTGCTGGTTTTGTTAAAACAAGTTTCTCTTTGCCTGTCAGCTAAAGCTGCGTTTTCCTGGAGAAGCAGATACATGTTTTGGTAGCCATAGCAATGGAATACGAGGTTATCGATAACGATTGACGCACATCCCGTGAGAAACAGGTGACCAAAAAACTGACTGACTGAGTATAACGTCCCATTCACATTAATATTTTATATAAAAGTGGGAGATCACGAGGATCTCATCCCTTTTCCCTATGGCCGACATTAGAAGAGGACCTTGCGACGCGTCCCTGCGAACTGAGGCCAAATGACAGACTGAATCCAGCTCCGCTTGGCTGCAGAGTCCAGTCCAGGACTTCGGGTGCCTGCCCTGCAGCTGCTGGGACTTTCAATATTGGTTTTGTATATTTGATGTTATTTTCTCTATTCTTATCAGTAGCATTAGTATAACATTGTTAATTTTCCCAGCTCTCTTCTGTCTGTCCTCCTTTCCCTTCCATAATTAGTGAGGAGATGGGGTTAACAATACATCTACCACGGTTTATTGTCACCCCAAATCAAACCTCAACAGCACCGAACGTGTCACCTTGGCTTGTGCCTCCTCGCAGGATCGACGGCGCTTCTCCAGCTGCTTGTTGGCGCTGCCGGCGTTGGCACCAGTGGTGTTCTGGTGCTCGTCCTCCGCCCTGGCGCTCAGCAGCTTGGCTTTCTCCAGCTCCTCGCAGCGCTGCGCGTACTGCAGGCGCGACTTGCGCAGGGACGCCAAGGATTCATTCTTGGGTAGAAAAACAAACAAGTTTGGGGTGGGAAAGAAACAGGCTGAGGTTTGAAAAGACCTTTTGGGAAGCGCGGTGAGGAAATGGATGTGATCATCCCCAAACTAAAGTGGTTTCTCCTTGTTTTCAGATGGAACCTCCAGTCCCATCATTGGGCACCGTGGAGGAGAGTCTGGTCCATCCTCGTGACCCCCACCCTGAGATATTGATCACATCGATAAGGTCCCTCTGGGCTGAACAGACACAACTCTGTCCTTCCTCATCAAAAAGATGCTCCAGGTTCTTCCTCCCCAACCTGTTCTGTTGTCTGGGGTTATTATTTAGTACCTCTTGTCCATAAACATTTATTTTGAGTCTTTTGACCCGCGACCGGCACAAAGACCAGGCCCATCTTACCATCCTCTTTTGCTCCTTTGTCCACTGATCTTTGAATTCCTTCCTCCATTTCTCGATTTCATTTTTCTTGGCCGACAGAGGCTGCAGAGGAAGAGTTAAGACAGGAACAGTTCCTCACGAGGAAGAGCGTCTGGCAGGTGAGGACACAGCATCGGAAAGCAAAAACCTTGCAAAACGCTTCATTCTCCCTTAAACTCGACGTGCATTTCCTTCCCTTAAGCTCAGCCTGCGTCGCCTTCCCTTAAACTCAGCCTAGGTTTCCATCCCTTAAACTCAGCCTGGGTTTCCATCCCTTAAACTCAGCCTAGGTTGCCTTCCCCTAAACTCAGCCTGGGTCGCCTTCCCTTAAACTCAGCCTGCATTTCCATCCCTTAAACTCAACCTGCCTTGCTTTCCCTTGTCCCCCCCACCCCACGGACCAGCAGGAATCACTTTATTAGGTCTCCATGATCCTCCAACATAATTTTTCCACAACATTGTCCATAAATACCTGATAAAACTCCTTCTGCTGCAGCAACCCCACCGTCTCGCCCGCGAAATTGCCCACCTTGATGTCGTGCTCCAGGACCAGCGTGTAGAGCGCTCGCAGGGGCATGTTGTGCTGCACGAACCAAGAAAAGCCAGGTGTGATATAACAGGTAATCACCACCGCTTTCCTAAATCAAAGACATTTTGGTAGCGGGAGAGTTTGCGCTGGTTAAACACGGGGTTATTTTGGACAACGTGGCGACTGGAAGCAGAAAAGCTTTATTGCAGCATTGACATCCTTCTATGTAATTTCTGAACGATAAGCCCGTAGAAGAAGGAACTGGTCCAGCAGTGGGACTTTTAGGAAGGTTTTAGGGGTGTATTTGGATTTAAGCCGGGCTTTAAATTGTTACAGAGGTTCTTCTGCCCCTCTACTCTGCCCTTTAGTTCAGATACTATCAGGATATACTTGGGGAATATATATATACACACATATATAAATATATATAGATATATATATCCATAGCACCCTGAGAATGCCTGATCTCGTCTGATCTGGGAAGCTAAGCAGGGTCGGGCCCGGTCAGTGCTTGGATGGGAGACCACTGGAATACCAATGGTACCTGGGGGGGATTCGAAGGGGGTAGTCGTTGGGTCAGAGAGATTCTCCTGCCCCTCTACTCTGCCCTTTAGTTCAGATACTATCAGGATATACTTGGGGAACATATATATATACATATATATAATATATACAGCCATAGCACCCTGAGAACACCTGATCTCATCTGATCTGGGAAGCTAAGCAGGGTCAGGCCCGGTCAGTGCTTGGATGGGAGACCAGCTGGGCAGAGTTGGTGCTGTGGGCTGAGCCAGCACTGGGCCCTTGTGCAGAAAGACCCGGTTGTACCTGCTGGCAGATGGCGTTGCGCCCCGACTCCGCGATCTTCACCATCCCTTTGGCGAACTCGGTCTCTGGAAAAGGGGCAGAGCACATTAGACTCCAGATCCAGGTTGGTTTTGTCCAATCCAGAGGCTGTTCCGGTCAATTAGAATCATTCAGGGAGGGAGAAATTCTAATTCTGTGGCTTTATCTTAATGAAAAAGCAGTGAAAAGGGTTGGTGCTTGGCCCGATTCTCACTGTTTTGCTCATGTCTGCGTGTTCTCGGCCGTGATGTGTTTTTAAAGCTGGACTCACCGTAGCTCAGGCGTTTCTCCATCCAGCTGAGCAGCTCTTTGACGTATTTACACCACATTTTGGCGTATTCCAGGGCGGCGTCGATGCCGCCTTCACATTTGATCAGCATTTCGTCTGCCTCCTGAACTGCAACGGGATAAATCCGGATTCAGAACAGCGCAAAGCTGAAGGTCCCATTGGCTTCTTGGCCACAAGGGCCCAGTGCTGGCTCAGCCCACAGCACCCGCTATTCCCAGCTGGTCTCCCATCCAAGCACTGACCGGGTCCGACCCTGCTTAGCTTCCCACATCAGACGAGATGGGACGTTCTCAGGGTGCTATGGCTGTATATATTATATATATGTATATATATGTGTTCCCCAAGTATATCCTGATAGTATCTGAACTAAACCCTTTTTCAAGTGCAGAGCAGAGGGGCAGAAGAACCTCTCTGACCTACTGACCACTCCCCTTCTAATACCCCCAGGTCCCATTGGCTTCCTGGCCACAAGGGCCCAGTGCTGGCTCATGGTCACCCTGCTGTCCCCAGGACCCCCAGCTCCCTTTCCCCTACGCTGCTCTCTAATATGGAATTTCCCAACCTATACTGGACCCTGGGGCTGTTCCTGCCCACATCAACACTCTACACTTGTTCTATTTCATTGCATTTCTCCTCCCCAGCCTGTCCGGGTCTCTGATGGCAGCACAGCTCCCAGTGTCACCCAGTGCCACAGCAAGGTTACCTGTTATATCTGCCGGCACTTGCCTCTCTGAACTGGTTTTGCTCTTGCAGGAATTTTCATTCAGCTGTGGGCAGAAAAGCAAAAAGAAGAGGAAACCACTGGGAAAAAATCTCATATTTCTCACCAAAATATCAATCCAAACAGCAAAAGCCTGAGTGTTTTCACTAATATTATCTGCTCTGTCACTGATTTCAGCTTTTTCCTACCGGAACACTCTCTTTTTCTGTGATCAGGTCTGTGTCGGCGCTGGCAGCATCACCAATGAACATATCAACCGCCCTGGATAACGAAGAAGAGCGCAATTAAAGAAACGAAGGTTGTAGCGACCCAGGAAACCATCTCTGCCCCGTTTCCCTACGCACGCGTTCCCGATGGAGATCTCGATGGCATCCAGGCTCCGGAATATCTCGCTGTACCGCTTCCTTTGTTCGGGTGTCCTCTCTTGGTTGTCGAGACCTGGGGATAGAGAAGAAATGGGTTCATGGGATCATCCAACCCGGAGATCGACAGGTAGTAACGTGCACAGAAAATGTCTCATTCCTTGTGTGTGTCGCAATGTTCGTTGTGTATCCATCTCAATATTACACGCGTCTATTTATGGGGATGATATACGTTGCGAAATGCCGTATCTCGCGCAGTCCCCGGCGGGTACAAATTATTATGATGCAAAATATAGAGCGGATTTGTCCCCACGTGGCTCTGTGAACCCTACACACGCCTTTTACACGTGATTATTGATGCCGTTCGTCTCACTTTCCGCTGTCATTGAGTCCTGAAACTCAAATCAACTCAGGCCGGAAGTTGCTCTAAAGAAAAAGGGGAAAGAAAAATCCAATTTGAATCTGAAACTGGGTGCAAGCGGTAAAAACAAAAGAAAACATCACTCTTCTTTGTCCTTTTGACATTCCAGGAAACAGGATGTGGTTGATTGACCTAAATATAGAGTTTCTTCGCTGTTTTTGACGGGGCGCATGTTCTTGCAGACGTTACTCAAGTGAGAAGTCGGTTTGTGTCTCCTTTATTTCTAGATGCCCTTGGGCCTTGTTTTGGTCCTGAAAAACATTGATTTTCTCTCTTTTTCTAGCCGGGTAACTATAATCAGGTCAACCCGCTCAACATTTCCCACCCGCTGGGTGACCCAAGACGAACGATTCATCAAACACCTCATCCCACTTTTTCTATGAGAGACGCAAATTGTTCCTAATCGGAGCCGTAACAAGCAAATTGGAATCTTAATCATCCTTATTAATTCATGTGAGCTTTAATTTCTCATTTAGAGCAAGCGGGGGATTGTACGACAGGAAGATGCGACTCAACCGGAGCTGCGCTGCCGAGGGGCGAAGCGAAACGTCCTCCTTCTGAAAGCAGAACCTCAGCTTCTCACGAGTCTTTTGTTCCGCATCACTAAGGTAATATATGTAATTAACAGCCAAAAGGTGGAAAAATAGGACAGGAAACATTCCCCTTGCTGGTGTTATTCTCTGCGTCCTCACAAATTTAAACGCGGAGGAGCGACGGCGCCGATTTGACTGTTTGAAATCGAGAGGCTTTTTGGCACGTGCCAAACGATTCTTGTCCGTAAATGAATTAATCTTTAAAGCCCTTTGCAGAGCATTCACTGCTGGGATATCGGAGCAGGACACTCACGCTCTGCCCTTTGCCCGCGGCCTCATTTATAAGCGCAAGCTGCGGTTTAAAACCAGTTATCATGTTGGGCAAGCCAACTGGATGGCTGATCTACAATCTAACTCTTCTGGGGGTTGAAAACCATCTGTATTTCCTGAGGGTGAACTCTTATTCTTCTTATCTTAGAAAATTCCGGAAGAAACAATCCAGTGTTGGCACTAGACCTGCATCCCAAAGGAAACCGCGATGTGATGAACCAGCTGTTACGTTGAGTTTTGGAGGGACGAGACTCATCTCATCGGTATCATGGACCTTCTGGAAGGCTCTTGACTCTTCTCCATGGAGATGGAGCTCCTGCAATGGTGGGTGCGCAGAGCCCGGGGGGTGTTTTAGCAGGAGAAGCTCTTGTTGTGCCGTTCAGCAGAAGCAACACTTCCCCTTGAGCCGCGGTTACCGCAAAATGAGTAAGTGCCACAAACCCGGCCTCGGCGGGGGCGCCGTTGCTAAAGCGCGGTAGCCGGTAGCGCCTTCCTCTTCTCTGCGCTCGTGTTTCGCAACGCAACGTCTCCCGATTGTGCAGAAAAGGACTCGCGCTTCTTAGCGGCGTGTGGGTCAAACCCTCCGCTTGCTGAGCCGCTCGAAGCAAACGGGGCCAAATAAGCCTGAAAACTCCCAAATTGTGTGAAATCCAAGGTATTCCTCAGCGAGACTCCGGTTACAGCGCAGGCGCTTAGATCGGCATCCGGCTGAGGAATAAGAGTGTAATAATAATACGAATATAATATAATCCAGTATAATATAATTCAAATCCCTTCGCAACCGTCTTGCAAAACCAAGAGCGCAACTTCTCTCCCCACCTCGCTGGAACGAAAGCTGAATTTACAAATCATCTCGTTTTGAGGAGGTCGGAACAGCTACCGAGCAGCATCACCCGCAACCAACAGGAAACGCCGTGGGGGTCAGGCGTCCTGAATTAGCTGTGTGTATTAACGAGGGGATTAACGAAACGCGCTGTGGGGAGGAGGAGAGTTGCCACTTCATGGAAACTTTGCACTTCATTAAAAGGAGGAAGTTTGTGTGCTGCGAATCTGTCCGACGGCAAAAACCGAGCGCGGGCGCGTTGGTTTGCAAGAGAAGGACGAGGTAATTGCCAACTTTGGGGGAAAATACTGGTAAAACTTGATAGATGGCAGCCCCCCGCAGCTCTTTGTTAATGAACCTTGCTTATTAAATAAGGAAAGTACAGTCCATTACACTTCTGGCTGTTTGTTGAATATTAAGAATAAGGAAATGGTAGCGACGGTAAGAAGAATTTAGACTGAGAGTGAAACTCAGCAGATCCCATAATGGAAAGCAGTAAAACCACCTCCCAGTTAACAACAGAAGGGTGAATTTAGGACATTTAAAGGCTAAATAATAAGCCAGATGAAAAGAATTTACACTGGTCATCTTGGTTTCGCAAGAGCTGTCAAATAAACCTCCTTAATGGATGCGATTGGGCCGATTTCTCGAGGGCGTTTGGCTTTTACAGTCACATCGCATTATGGGTTTTGCGGACGAACATCAAAATGCGTCTTTAATGAGCACACGGGGTTGTTTCTAGAGGGGTCTCAGAGCAGATTGCTGCGTTTTGGTGGGTTTATGAAGTGATTTGACTCGTGTTATCGCCTCTCCTGGTAAAGATTTGCAGAGCGAGAACTGAACCAGCTCTTTGTTCTGGAGGCCATAAGAGGAAAAGGGGATCCACAGGTACAGACCAAAGGGGATGTGGAGCAGAACCTCTCCAATTCCAACTGATTACACTCACCATTGAGTTGCCGTTGAAAACAAGGACTTAAAGCAAGTATTTTCCAACCCCCGATTATGTAGGAAGAAGCGCTGCACCCTCTGCTTCCCCCAAAAAGGGGGTTTGCGCCCTTTCCTCTTATACAAGCGCACAAATGCATCGAACGACTTCATCTGTCAGAGGAAGAGACCGAACGGTCGTGTTTTCAACGCAAACCCTGGTTAGAGGAACTTAAAAGCTATTTTCTAACACCCATATTTCCTCCGCGGCGCACAGGCCTGGGGTAAATCCAGCCCCGAAAACTCGCAGGACAAGCAGAAAAGGTTGTTTTAATGCCACCACGTACCACTCGCTTCTGGGTCTCCCATGGCCGAATCGTCAGCGTTTTGCCCCGAAAGCAGCAGAATCCCGAATTACCCAGATCCCGAATTCCTCGCTCAGACGGGACCTGAAGAGCTTGTCCGGAAGCCCATGTGGGCGAAGCCGACCTGCCCCAAATAACCAGCAGAAATTCGGTAAGGCGCCGAATCTGCTTCCTGCAGCCGCGCTTCCGCGGAAGGAAATCGCATTCGTTTGCTGTGCGATTTGCATAACTCTGAGATGTGGTAATTGGTGAAGAAACGATGGGTTTTGAGTCTCCCGGCCTCGGCGCAGCGCTGATTTTCAACTTCTCAAGAACCACCCGCGTTTCCAAATGTACCGAGCGAGCCGCTGGAAAACCAGGGTGAGGGAAAAGGGGCGTTGGGTTGAAATTGGGGCCAGAAGGAGGGAAAAAATGACCATTTTGGGTGCGATGGTGGTTTCTTGCTCTCGCCGTGGGTGGCAGAATGCAACCCTCCCTCCCTACTTCATCATGGAAGGAGTAGACACATCTCTGCTGCTTCATTTGATCCCAGAGCCCCTTGGCCATTAAGAGAGAGAAGAGGGAGCACTGAGGTGCTAAGGAGCCGCTGGGCACCCACAACCACTATGGGGGATGTTTGGAGGCTTCGGGGGCACCCACAACCACTATGGGGGGTGTTTGGAGGCTTCGGGGGCACCCCCAGCCAGTGTCGGGGTGCAGAGAAGCTTCAGGAATGCCCACAGTCAGATCTGATCAGGCTATAAAAACGGGACCCTTGCCGAGACTCGTCCCCTTTGCGGATCTATTGGAGCACGAGTGAGATGCCACCAAGACCCCCCGGGATGGAGACTCCGCTTGTTTTGCCACCACGGGTGTGAGTAAATTAACCCTCGTAGGATTGCGAGTGTATCTGCTTTCTGTGCACATTTGCACGCGTACTTTCCATGTACATTTGCACGCGTACTTTCCGTGCTCAATACGAGCACGTGTATAAATTAATCCTTGCACAATCGCGAGTGTATTTTCCTCTCGAAAATGACGATGGATCTGTCCATGACAATGGATCCATCATGAGGATTTTCATCTCCGATGGAACTAGAGGTGGAGAAATGATGTTTGGAGGGTGATTCACCTCCCGTGTCCCCCAAGTGTCTCCTGTTCACGCACAGCTTAATTAGCTTTATTAATCGTAAGGAAAGAGTTTCGAATGGAGAAGAATATGATGGTTAAAAACAAAACAAAATAAACATAAGGCTGGTAAAAGTCCACAATTAATAATCAAAGACATAAATGCAGGTGGAGAGTTTCCTTTTATCGAGCATCAAAGTTCCGTGGGGAGAAGCAGCACCCGGCCAACCGTTAATGACGGGTGAAAATGTCGCCTTTTCCCTCCCTCCCATCGCTCCAAATTTGTGATTTCTGCCTTATTTTATTAAACACGGCTGTGCCGACCGCCGCCGTTGCGCCACGGAAAGGTGATATCATCTCAAAATGCGATATCGCCTCAAAATAATGCAATATTGCCTCATTAGCAACCGCTCCTCCAGCAGCTCCGCTACCCAAAGGTGCTTTTGGGTTTTATTCGTGGTGTTTTGCACGGTGTCCGTGTGCTACGAGAGTCCTGATGGGTTATTCTGCTGTTTGTGTCCCTTCTCCTTCCCTCCTCTACCTGTTGGACTTACCGGGTGAATACAAGAGGATTAAGGGACAAAACACGTCGAACAAGCCGGACAGACAGCTCCGTCTGTCCTCAATGTGTAGATCCTGCCCGGATCCTCTGCTCAACCCCTGGTGAGACAGCGTGGAACGGGGGGGACCAGAAAACAGCCAATTATTGGTCCTTTTCCCCCCTTTTTCCCCACTTTTCCCATCCCATTGGTTATGGGGAGCGCAGGATGAGTGCGGCAGGATCCATAAATGAGATTTTTGTCCAAAATGGCCATTTTCGGCGGCGTAACATGAGCAATGTCTCAGGGCTTAGTGTCCATCCCCTTGTTCAGCTTCTCATAGGGACTCTGTTGTCATTGTCACAGCTGCTCCGTAGCCCTACAGCACCTTCCATGGCGTTTTTTACCACAATCCCCATTTTTAAAGCCGTTTTGCAAGTCATTTACCAAACAATAGCCTCTATAGGTTATTTTTCTACTTGCTTTTTGGTAAAGAAACAACAACCGTGAGGTTTTACGACACTACGGAGATAAAACGCGAACATAACTTGCTCAAGATGGGAATATCCTCATTATCCACCGCAGTCTCCAGACCCGAAACCCGCGCATGGGAAGAGAACGTCAAATGCTGGAAAACTAACGTGGTTTTTAGCGGGATTACACAATGTTGACATGCGGAGACGACCCCCCAAGCGCCTACGACGCCTCATCGTCCTCCTCTTCCTCGTCTTGCTTCGTCTCCTTGTACTTGATGCGGCGCAGGGGGTCGGTGAGGCTCCTCCTGCTCCATCCCTCTTGATCCTCGGCCAGCAGGAAGCTCCGATCCACCAGCTCGGCCGCCTCCTGCCAGTTTCGGAAGCACGCGGTTCCCGCCATCCGGATCTCGTCCACGGCGTTTTCGGCGATCACGTCCCCGTTGGGTTTCAGCACCACCACGGCCGGCAGCTCGGACACGGCGAAGCGCAGCTCCAGCTCCCTGCGGGGCGGAAGAACGCGGAGCGGCTCACATTGGGGATGCTCGATGCTCCTCATCCTCCCCGCTCCTCATCCCCACCAACCCTCATCCCCGCCGCTCCTCATCCTCATCCCCGCTGCTCCTCAACCTCGTCCCCCCGGCTCCTTGTCCCCTCCGCTCCTCATCCTCATCCCCCCGGCTCCTCATCCTCACCCCCCCACTCCTCCTCATCCTCACCCCCCCACTCCTCCTCATCCTCACCCCCCCACTCCTCCTCATCCTCACCCCCCTACTCCTCATCCTCATCCCCCCCCCGCTCCTCATCCTCATCCTCTCCGCTCCTCATCCCCATCCCCCTCTGCTCCTCATCCTCATCCCCCCCGCTCCTCATCCTCATCCTCTCCGCTCCTCATCCCCATCCCCCTCTGCTCCTCATCCTCATCCCCCCGGCTCCTCATCCTCATCCTCTCCGCTCCTCATCCCCATCCCCCCCGCTTCTCATCCCCATCCCCCCCGCTTCTCATCCCCATCCTCATCCTCTTCCTCCCCACTCCTCATCCTCTTCCCCGCAGCTCCTCATCCTCATCCTGCCGGCTCCTCATCCTCATCCCCCCGCTCCTCATCCTCATCCTCCCCCTCTCCTCATCCCCATCCCCCCCGCTTCTCATCCCGCTCCTCATCCTCTTCCTCCCCGCTCCTCATCCTCATCCCCGCAGCTCCTCATCCTCATCCCCCCGCTCCTCATCCTCATCCCCTCAGCTCCTCATCCTCCCCGCTCCTCATCCTCATCCCTCCCCGCTCCTCATCTTCATCCCCCTCACTTCTCATCCCCCGCACTCCTCATCCTCCGCACTCCTCATCCTCCGCACTCCTCATCCTCATCCCCCCCGCTCCTCGTCCTCATCCTCATCCCCCCCCCGCTCCTCATCCTCATCCTCCCCGCTCATCCTCCCCATCCGGAGGGATGCCCAGTTACACCAAGCCTATTTACTGGGCTTAACCCACTCATTTGCCTGCTAATTAGAGCCTCATTCGGCTGGTAATTAGACGAGGATCTCCACGGGGATTTGGGGTGCGCAAGACACAGAACACCGCTGGGACCTCACAAAACCCGGGATGTTCACACCCTCCGAAGGAGCCGGGAATGATTCTCAACGTTAATTGCGGTGCTAATGAGGTCCGTGTGTCCAATCCGCCCGCTGCGCCCGTCACCCGCGCCCCGTTCCCACGGGGCCGCACGGGGCGGCTTTTGGGGTTATAAATAGTGCGTTGGGAAATCAGAACGCCAATTTATCGGCAAAAAAAAAGCCGGATGGAAGGAAGATAATCAGAACGCCAATTTATCGGCAAAAAAAAGGCCGGATGGAAGGAAGATAAAGTGTTTTTGCGTTATAAATCGGTGCGGATGAGGAGCGTTAACGCACCGCGCAGGGGTGAAAATGAGGGGAAAACATCTGGAAAAGGGGTTGAACGACCGGAGAGGTGTTTTGCGGTACCTGTTGAAGGCGTCCCCGAAGGGCAGCGCCATCCAGCGCTTGGGCATGGTCCTGAGGAAGCGGCTCTGCTGCTCCTCCGTGTCGTCCCGGGATATATAGACCAGACCCAGCTGGGCCGCCCGTTCCACGTAGAACTGGTCGGTGAGGCGGAGGAAGAAGTCGCGGAGCAGCGGAGCGAAGCGGCGGCAGCGCGGGCACCGCGCCGACCCGAAGAACAGCAGCAGCACCTTGTTGTCCAGCGCCCGCTGCAGCTCCCGCTCCGTGTCCAGCTCGTCCCGCTCCCGGTTGGCCAGCAGGACCTTCCCGGTGAATAAGGCGGCCATGGGTGGGGGGGTTCGGGGGGTGGTCGGTGGTGGGAAGGGGTGCGGAGCCCCCTCGAGTCCCTCCCCCCCACCGGGAGGCTCCGATCTGGGGTTAATGAGCGCGGATTTGCCCGGAGCAGCCGGTAATCGGCTTAACCGGGGACGGCAGCACCGGGGGGCGGCGCTGGAGTCCCCCGGGGGGGCGGGATGTGCGGGGCCGGGGGAACGTGGGCAATGACGGTCACGGGCTGTGGGAACCCGGCTGCGTCCGTCCTGCGTGGGGCCGGGGCCGTGGGGTCGGGTCGGTGCCGGTCCCGGGGCCGTGGGGGTCCCAATCGGTGCCGGTCCCGGGGCCGTGGGGTCCCACCGGTGCCAGTCCCGGGGCTGGGGGTCCCGGTCGGTGCCGGTCCCGGGGCTGGGGGGTCCCGGTCGGTGCCGGTCCCGGGGCCGTGGGGTCCCATCGGTGCCAGTCCCGGGGCTGGGGGTCCCGTCGGTGCCGGTCCCGGGGCCGGGGCCGGGGGGTCCCGATCGGTGTCGGTCCCGGGGCTGAGGGGTCCCGGTCGGTGCCGGTCCCGAGGCTGGGGGTCCCGGTCGGTGCCGGTGCCGGGGGTCCCGTCGGTGCCGGTCCCGGGGGGTCCCGATCGGTGTCGGTCCCGGGGATGGGGAGTCCCGGTCGGTGCCGGTCCCGGGGTCCCCGTGGGGAGTGTTCGGGGCCTGGGGAACGTGGGCAGCTCCGGTGCCGGGTTATGGGAACCCCCCCCCCGCAAGATTCCGTCAGTCCTGGGGCCACAGCAGCGTCCGGCCGGGGTGACACCGCGGGGGGGAGGCGATACCAGGAGGGGCGGGGCGGCACCGGGAGGGGCGGGGCGGCACCGGGAGGGGCGGGGCGATACCGGGAGGGGCGGGGCGATACCGGGGGGGCAGGGCGGCACCGGTAGGGGCGGGGCGATACCAGGAGGGGCGGGGCGGTACCGAGAGGGGCGGGGCGGCACCGGGAGGGGCGGGGCGATACCGGGAGGGGCGGGGCGGCACCGGGAGGGGCGGGAAAACACCGGGATGGGTGGAGCGCAGAGGGCGCACCATTGCCCCGCCCCTCCCGGTATCGCCCCACCCCTCCGCGGCAACGCCTCGTGGGCTTTCCCCACGCCCCTCCGCCTCGCCCAATCCGAAGCCAGCAGCCGCAACGCCGGCCAATAGCGCATCGCGTTTCGCCGCAGTCCCGCCCCTCGGGGGGGGCGGTAGCGTCTGCGCGCGGGGCGGGGCCTGAGCTGAGGCGGCGGCTGAGGCGGGAGCGGCAGCAGGTGCCGCCGGCGCCGCTGAGGTAACGGGGCCGGGGCGGCTCCGCCGCCCTCCCGAGCGCTGCCCGCCGGCCGTTCCCTCCGCAGCATGCACCCGGCGGGGGTCTGCGCCGCCTCGCTGGGCTCCCTGGGGCTGCTGCGCTTCCTGGGCGCTCCCTGGCCATGGAGCTTGGCCGCCACCTTCGGCGTGTGCCTGGGCGGCGGGGGATGGCGGCTGCTGCGCCTGCTCTTCAGGACGGCTCCGCGGGACCTCTTGTAAGTGCTGCCCGCGGGGCCCCTCAACCACCCCCCGGTGGGGGCGTCGAGCCGGCTTCGCTGCCGTTAAGCCCAACTTAGGCTGGGCTTTACGCTCGTTGCCTCCGGGGCCGAGCAGGCAGGGACGCGGGAGCCCCCACTGTGGAAGGAGCCGGGGGGGTCATACCATCCCTGGCACCCCTGAGCTCAGAGTGGGGGTAAACCCATCCTAAAACACTTAGTCTGGACTAAGCGCTCATGGCGTGAAGCGCCGGGAAGTCCCCATTGGCCTCCGCGTCTCCTGGGTGCCCATTGCAGTTAATTCCCTGGTTTTTTAGGCTTCGTGGGGGGTGGATCTGCCTTTATTCCCAAGGGCTTGAGGCTCCTGCCAGCTGGGTTGTCAAGAGCTGTTTCCTCCCATGGCCCGGCCAGCTGGGAATAATGGAGGGAAAGAAACCGGCCGGAATAAAGCCCTTGAAGGCTCGGCAAAGCGCAGCCCCGCGCTTCAAAGGCTCCTCTGTCCTGCCTTTGGCACCGCCAGCGTTGGGTCAGCGGGGCAGCCCCGCTCGGCCGGTGCCAGCGGCTCCTTTGGGCACCGCTCCCGTCCCCCCCCACGCCGAGATTTGCCAGCGCTAATATTAAACGACCTTTCAAGTTTCTGGGGATCCTTCCAAACCCCTTGTTGCACAACCATTTCGTGTTGGAAGGGTGGAAAAACACCGCCTTCCATCTTCCCCCCGGGGAAGGAAACGGGGTCTGTTGTGTCTGTTGTTATTCTAGTACTAAGTTTATTTTCATCTCTAAGTTAGAGTTGATAGAAAAAGCCAATTCGCCCCTAAAAATAAGGACGACATAAGTTGAAGCTCAAACAACTTTTGCTGCTTGAAGTGTGTCAAGGTTTAACCTGCAGCTGCTGCCTCGGAGACTTTAAATAGTGATGTAAATTGCAGAAGAGAACAAAAAGAAGTCCCATTATAGCAGTTTGGTTTGTCCTTTTAGTGAGGAGTCGCTCTTCTTGGTGCCAAATATCCACAGAGGCTGCGATTCTTTCCTTGCTGAGGCACTGCTGTGTGTAAGCTGTCAAGGTGAAGGTAGATTTCCTATGGTTTACAGCGTGGAAAGCACCGAATAGTTGCTCTATACTGTTTCTTTAACGCTAAAATGGTTGTTTTCTATAGAGCAGCAGCGATTCGAAGCCCCATTTCAATGGGACTCGCGTGTGCGTCCTTCCCGCGTCAATTCTAACCCCGAAACCGCGCCGAAAACTAACGCGTTGCGCTCTCTTTGCCGCAGCGGCCTCGCCGTGCTGCTCCGCGTCAAGTATGAGCTGCGAAGGCACCAAAAAGCCAAAAGCACCGTCCCCAAGATGTTCCAGGACGTCGTCCGCAGGCACCCGGATAAAACAGCCCTGATTTACGAGGCGACCGGCGAGCGCTGGAGCTTCCGGAGGTTGGACGAGTATTCCAATGCCGTGGGTAACTATTTCCAGCACCAGGGCTTCCTCCCCGGCGACGTGATCGCCGTGTTCATGGAGAGTCGGCCCGAGTTTGTCGGGCTGTGGCTGGGGATGGCGAAAATCGGTGTGGAGGCGGCTCTGATCAACTTCAACCTGCGGCTGGACTCCCTGGTTTACTGCGTCACCACGTCGGGCGCCAAGGCCGTGATTTTCGGTGGGGAGCTGTCGGCAGGTGAGACGCGATTCGTGTTCGCTTGGGCTTCAGTAAATTAGAGATCAACTCAACTAAAAAAATCCTATCCAGCCGTATGAAAAGCGAAAGAGGTCGGTAAACAGCCCGGTTACAAAAGGCAGAAGCGTTCAGTGAGTATCCAAGGAGCGTTTCGAGTGGAGTTTGGCTCTAGTTTCTGCCCCAGAGCTCCATTTATGAGGCTCCGTTTTCTGCCCCAAAGCTCTGTTTATGAGGCTCCGTTTTCTGCCCCAAAGCTCTGTTTATGAGGATCCGTTTTCTGCCCCAAAGTTCCGTTTATGAGGCTCAGTTTTCTGCCCCAAAGCTCCGTTTATGAGGCTCCGTTTTCTGCTCCAAAGCTCTGTTTATGAGGCTCCGTTTTCTCCCCCAAAGCTCCGTTTTCTCCCCCAAAGCTCCGTTTTCTGCCCCAAAGCTCCATTTTTGAGGCTCCGTTTTCTGCCCCAAGGCTCCGTTTTCTGTCCCAAAGCTCCATTCGTGAGGCTCCGTTTTCTGCCTCGAGGCTCCATTTTCTGCCCCAAAGCTCCGTTTTCTGCCCTAAATCTCGTTCTTCATTTGCTCTGTTAATACTTCACTGAACGCCGCTCGTTCTCCCGCAGCTGCTGGTGTTAAGCACATCCCCGTTTCTCTGCTCAGCCCTGGTTTTGGGGTGTAATAAGCTGTTTGCTGCAAAAGCGATTGGCATTGTCTTGCAGCCGTATGTGAAGTGAACGGGATGCTGGGGAAGAACATGGCCAAATTCTGCTCCGGCGAATACAACCCCGATGCAGTTCCTGCGGAGACGCGGCATCTCGATCCCCTCCTGAGCGCCGCGGCGACGTCGCCCCCGACTCAGGTTCCGCTCAAAGGTTTAGACGGTAATTTCATCCGTGATTTTATTTCTCGGTGCGATGCGTGCGGAGCTGGATGAGGTCAAATGAGAGGGAGGGATTGAATTGACAGTTTGGGGTCATAAATAGGAAAAAGGAGGAAAAAAAGAGATTAAAAAATAGAAGGTTCCGGTTCTGGGGTTCTCTGGGTTTGGCTGAGATTTGCAAGCTTTGTGTAATTGGTTTGTTTGGGACCTGGAGGAGGGAGATTGGTGCCTTCCCAAAGACAGTGGGAAGTTACCCCTCCCTTGGCAAATCCACCTGGTTTGTGTGTGTCCTTAAAACCTGAACCAAAACCCAAGCCCAAGATCCAAACCCAAGCCTACAACACAAACCCAAGCCCAAGATTCAACCCAAAGCCTAGGACACAAACCCAAACCTAAACCAAAGCGTAGAACGCAAACCCAAGCCCAAGATCCAAACGAAAACCCAGCCCAGAACCCAACCCAAAGCCCCAGACCCAAAGCCTAAACCACAAGCCCAAGATTCAACCCAAAGCCCAAGATTCAACCCAAAGCCCAGAACCCAAACCAAAGCCCCACATCCACCCCAAAGCTGAGAACACAAACTCAAGCCCAAGATTCAACCCAAAGCCCAGCCCAGAACCCAAACCCAAGCCCAAGATCCAAACCAAAGCCCCAACTCAAAGCCTAGAACACAAGCCCAAGATTGAAACCAAAGTCTAGAGCACAAACCCAAGCCCAAGCTTCAACCCAAAGCCTAGGACACAAACCCAAACCTAAACCAAAGTGTAGAACACGAACCCAAGCCCGAGATTCAACCCAAAGCCTAGAACACAAACCCAAGCCCAAGATCCAAACCAAAACCCAGCCCAGAACCCAACCCAAAGCCCCAGACCCAAAGCCTAGAACACAAGCCCAAGATCAAAACCAAAGCCTAGAGCACAAACCCAAGCCCAAGATTCAACCCAAAGCCCCGAACCCAAACCAAAGCCCAAGATCCAAACCAAAACTCAGCCCAGAACCCAAACCCAAGCCCAAGATCCAAACCAAAGCCCCAACCCAAAGCCTAGAACACAAGCCAAAGATCCAAACCAAAGTGTAGAACACAAACCCAAAGCCCCGAACCCAACCCAAAGCCCCGAACCCAACCCAAAGCCCAGAACCAACCCCCGCAGGGGTTTCCCGGGCGGCTGAGAAGAGCCCGTCCGACGCCTCTTTCCCCTCCAGACCGGCTCTTCTACATCTACACGTCGGGGACCACGGGGATGCCCAAAGCCGCCATCGTGGTGCACAGCAGGTGAGGGCACACGCGGCCCCGGCCCCCGGGCCCCTCGTTCCGCCCGTCACCGCCGTGTCCTCGCAGGTATTACCGCATCGCCGCCTTCGGCTACTACGCCTACAGGATGCGGCCGGAGGACGTCGTCTACGACTGCCTCCCGCTCTACCACTCGGCAGGTGAGCGGCTTCGCCCTCCTCCTTGCTCGTCCATCTGTCCTGGCCACGGGATGGACGGACAGACCTCGTTGTCGCATCCCAGCGGGTGGGATGAGGGACGAGTTCGCTCTAAACGCAACACGCCCTGAGTTAACTCCGAGTTCACTCTGAACGCAACACGCCCTGAATTAACTCCGGGTATTTCTGCGAAGTGAATGGCAAACGATGGCTCCAATTCAATGAGGAATTGACTAAAAGCATGCAAATTACAGCAATTAGCGACTCGCCAAAAGTATAATATCACAAAACTGGCAACAATTAGTGACTAGAATGCAAAACTTAACGAGACGTCCTTGGTGACGATTTACACGCCACCACCTCATGTCACGCGTGAGGTTGATTTATAACCCAGTTCATTGACGTGCAAGACAGGACAGGGTGGTTCATCTCCTCCCTTGGTTCGCTCTTTGTGCTAATTAGGAAAGACTCGTCTAGAAATGGGTCTGGGGTCTTCAAACGAGGGGAACGTTCATAGTCCTGACCAGAAGGGAGTTGTTTTGCTTGTTGCGTTCATGGTTTCTTCTGGTTGTCCAACCAGGTTTATCTCCATCACCCCAATTAGGCGACGAGGCCTTCACAGCGACGCTGTTAATTGCCTCTGTCTTACAAATACGTCACAAAACCTCGGGAAATAGAAGCTGAGGTGTTTGAATCCACAGCCCCAAAGTA
Source organism: Nesoenas mayeri (assembly GCF_963082525.1). Lineage (NCBI taxonomy): Eukaryota > Metazoa > Chordata > Aves > Columbiformes > Columbidae > Nesoenas > Nesoenas mayeri. Next base: position 697,762 of record NC_137567.1, on the reverse strand, counting down.
TCAAAAACGAGGCGTTTTAAGGCGTAACGCTGTTCTTTGTTTTCAATGGGACGGGAGCGGCGGTTTGAGGGGGTGACACCGCACCGTGTTTTGCAGGGAACATCATGGGGGTCGGGCAGTGTCTGCTCCACGGCCTCACCGTGGTCATCAGGAAGAAGTTCTCGGCCAGCCGCTTTTGGGACGACTGCGCCAAATACCGCTGCACGGTGAGGGCTGCGCCGCCGAATTGCACCCCATGTTCAATTATCCGCCTCCGGACCATTCCCTGCTCAGATACCAAATCGCCCGCATTGCATCCCAACGCTGTGGGATGTTTTCACCCGCATCGAGACGCCTTCAAACTGCTGCGGGATGTTTCCTAAAGCGTTTTCTCCCCCTCCTGCTTCCTCTTTGTACCGTTGTCAGGTTGCAAAACACAAATCCCCCTCCTGTCCCGTGGCGGGAAAGCTCTGCCGGGATTTACCCGCCGCAGATTTACCCTCCTGGTGTTTCACAACCCATGAATGTGTTTATATCAACACTTACCTTCTAATTTAAGTAGCTCTTTCTCCTCCCCGGTGTTTTCCTGCCCTTCCCAATCCCCTGGCGGTATTTGTTTACTTAGAGCTGGTAATTGGATCTTCGCTCCAACCGCGTTGTGTTGCGTCCAACTCTTAGTTTACGACTGACCACCCCGTAACCTTCCTTGAGGTCCTTTTGTCGCCGATTAAAGTGTGAGGGGTTTTTATTTGTATGATGGCTTTATTCACACTGGGGGATCACAGGATCCCAGAGTGTCAGGGATTGGAAGGGACCTCAAAGCTCATCCAGTGCAACCCCCCGGGGCAGGAACACCCAGCTGAGGTGACACAGGAACGTGTCCCTGGCGTTGAACTGAGGGGCCACAACTGGACACACTATTCCAGATGTGACACACTATTCCAGGTGTGGCCTCCCCAGGGCAGAGCAGAGGGGCAGGAGAACCTCTCTGACCTACTGAGCACCCCCTTCTAATCCCCCCCAGGTCCCATTGGCTTCCTGGCCACAAGGGCCCAGTGCTGGCTCAGCCCACAGCACCCGCTATTCCCAGCTGGTCTCCCATCCAAGCACTGACCGGGCCCGACCCTGCTTAGCTTCCCAGATCAGATGAGATGGGGCATTCTCAGGGTGCTATGGCTGCATAGATTATATATATATATATATATATATGTTCCCCAAGTATATCCTGACAGTATCTGAACTAAAGGGCAGAGCAGAGGGGCAGGAGAACCTCTCTGACCTACCGACCACCCCCTTCTAACCCACCCCAGGTCCCATTGGCTTCCTGGCCACAAGGGCCCAGTGCTGGCTCATGGTCACCCTGCTGTCCCCAGGACCCCCAGCTCCCTTTCCCCTACGCTGCTCTCTAACAGCTCATTCCCCAGCTCACACTGGCCCCTGGGGTTGTTCCTGCCCACATCAACACTCTACACTTGTTCTATTTCATTGAATTTCTCCTCCCCAGCCTGTCCAGGTCTCTGATGGCAGCACAGCTCCCAGTGTCACCGCTGCTGCAGCTTGGTGTCACCAGCAAACTGTGTGACAGTCACTCTATTCCCTCATCCAAATCATTGATGAATATATTGAATAATATAGCCCCCTGGGGCACTGCACTGGATCCAGGCCCCAACTGGCCCCATTGCCCACAACTCTCTGGCTTCTTCCCTTCACCACTTCGCAGTCACCTCATCCCGCTCATCAGTTGAGCCGTGAGGATGCTGTGGGACACTGTGTCAAATGCCTTACTTAAATCCTCCTCCTTTTTTCTGGCGGCTTCCAGTGCGCACTTGGACCTTCACCTACATGTTTTGGCCACAAAGCCCCCACCTTGAACGCGCAAAACCCCCGCGCTTCGCTCAACTGGGTGTTCGGCGCGGTGGCGCTCGGCTTTTTCCGGGGCGCCCGAAGCGTCTCCCGAAGCCTGAGCCGTGTTTTTGTGTTTGCTGCTTCAGATTATTCAGTATATCGGGGAAATCTGCAGGTACCTTCTGAACCAGCCGGTGCGAGAGTGCGAAACGCGGCACTGCGTGCGGCTGGCGGTGGGCAACGGGCTGCGCCCCACCATATGGCAGGATTTTACCAAGCGCTTCCGAATTAAGCAGATCGGCGAGTTCTACGGAGCCACCGAGTGTAACTGCAGCATCGCCAACCTGGACGGGAAGGTGAGGAGGAGGAGGACGAGCCGCGAAGGCCACGGTGGGGGGGAAAAGCTCCACCGGCTTCTCCGACTCCCCGTTTGGGGCGTGTCGAGGGTTAAGATTGCGGAGTGACAATAAAACCCTGGCAGATGTATTGTTAACCCCCTCTTCCCCCCCACTTCCCCCTTTTGCCCCTCCCTCTCCCCCCGCTTCCACTCAGCACAGGCGATCGGGAGGGAAAAAGAAGAACAGAGAGAAGAGAGTTGGAAAAAATTAAAGATGTTTTACTAATGCTACTAATAAGAATAGAGAAAATAATACAAAATATACAAAACCAATCTTGAAAGTCTCAGCAACTGCAGGGCAGGCACCCAAAGTCCTGGATTAGACTCCACAGCCAACCAGAGCTGGATTCAGTCTGTCACTGGCCTCAGTTCGCAGGGACGACTCGCAAGGTCCTCTCCTAATGTCGGCCATAAGAACAAGAGAGCGAGATCCTCGTGATCTCCCATGTTATTTGAAGTATTCACGTGAATGGGATGTTATACACAGTTGGTCAGTTGTTCCTCGTCACCCCTCTCGCGAGATGTCCATCCATGCTTATCTATTCCATTGCTAGGTTTTACCAAAACATGTATCTGGTTCTCCAGGAAAATGCAGTTAATATGAAGCTTTAGCTGACAGGCAAAATTCACTGAAAGAGAAACTTGTTTTTTAACAAAACCAGGACAGGGCGAAAAGCACAAAAAGCTGGGGGAAAAGCGTTGCGTTTGTTTCTTTTCTCCGTCTTTTGGAAGGTCGGTGCCTGCGGTTTCAACAGCCGCATTTTGCCCAATTTCTACCCCATTCGCTTGGTGAAGGTGAACGAGGACACGATGGAGCCGGTCCGGGATTCCGGTGGGCTGTGCATCCCCTGTGGCCCAGGTGAGCGTTAAACCCACGTGCTCATTGCGGAGTTTTGTTCTAAAATATACATATTAGAAGCTCTGGCTTGTTTAGGGGCTTTCTGGGTCATTTTATGGGTGTTTGGCTTCCGAGGGTGGCTCAGTTCAGTGACTGAACATCTTGTTGTGCGCACAACGCGGAGCTCGCATTGTGGGTGGTGATTGTCATCCTATGACTGTTGTCCCGTGATGATCGATGTTCCCGTGACGATGGTCTTGTGATTATCGTCCTGTGACAACTGATGATCCCATGACGATTGATGATGCCCGGACGATGGTCCCATGACAATTGATCGTCCCGTGATGATCATCCCATGATGATCAATGGTCCCGTGAGGTTCGATGATCCCATGATGATCATCCAGTGACAATGGTCCCGTGAGGATCGATGGGCCCTTGATTGTCCCGTGACGATGGTCCCGTGATGATCATCCAGTGACGATGGTCTTGTGACGATCATCCCGTGATTATCGTCCAATGATGATCAATGGTCCCATGAGGTTCGATGATCCCATGGTGATCATCCTGTGACGATGGTTCTTTGAGGTTCGATGGTCCCATGATTGTCCCATGACGATCATCCTGTGACGATCATCCCATGACGATGGTCCTATGATGATCATCCTGTGATTATCGTCCCATGACGATGGTCCCGTGAGGATCGATCGTCCTGTGATGATCAATGGTCCCATGATGATCATCCTGTGACAATGGTCCCTTGAGGACTGATGGTCCCATGATTGTCCCATGACAATCATCCCGTGACGATGGTCCCATGATTGTCCCATGATGATCATCCCATGACGATCATCCCATGATGGTCCCGTGAGGATCGATCATCCCATGATGATCAATGGTCCCGTGAGGATCAATGGTCCTATGATGATCATCCTGTGACGATGGTTCTTTGAGGTTCGATGGTCCCATGATCATCCCATGATGATCATCCCGTGACGATGGTCCCATGATTGTCCCATGATGATCATCCCGTGACGATGGTCCCATGATTGTCCCATGATGATCATCCCGTGACGATGGTCCCATGATGATCATCCCGTGACAATCATCCTGTGATTATCGTCCCACGACAATGGTCCCGTGAGGATCGATGGTCCCATGATTGTCCCATGATGATCATCCTGTGATGATCATCCTGTGACCATCATCCCATGACGATGGTCCCATGATGATGGTCCCGTGACGATCATCCCATGATGATGGTCCCATGATGATCATCCCGTGCTGATGGTCCCGTGCTGGTCCCGTTTCCCGCAGGAGAACCGGGGCTGCTGGTGGGGCAGATCGACCAGCGGGACCCGCTGCGCCGCTTCGACGGCTACGTCAGCCCCAGCGCCACCAGCAAGAAGATCGCGCGCGACGTGCTGCGCAAGGGCGACCAGGCCTACCTCTCAGGTACCTCCCGCCGCGCTTTCGGGACAAATCCACCCACTTTAGCCACTTTTCCAACCAAAATAATAATCCCGTAGGGTTTAGAATTCACCGTCTGTTTTGGAGTTTAAAGAAATCAACGTTTTAAAGAGAAATAGATTTATTATTCCCCCTCTTTTCCTGATCGATCCCATAGTGAGGGTGGGATGTCATTGGGTCAAAAATGGGGTGACACCGAGCAGACGCCACCCCGAGCGCTGCCCAACGTGACCCCCGCGGTGTTTTTGGGGTGTTTTCCCCATCCCAGGAGACGTGTTGGTGATGGACGAGCTGGGTTACATGTATTTCAAGGACCGCGGCGGCGACACGTTCCGCTGGCGCGGGGAGAACGTCTCCACCACCGAGGTGGAGGGAACGCTGAGCCGCGTCCTCGACCAGACGGACGTCGCCGTGTACGGGGTGGAAGTACCAGGTAAAAGACGACGGAGACGCGGGTTTCGGAGGGCGGGAGGGAAACGCGCGCGTCGCCAGCTCGGCCGTGTCGTTGCAGGGGTGGAGGGCAAAGCGGGGATGGCGGCGATCGCCGACCCCGAGGCCAAGCTGGACCCCAAGGTGCTGTACCAGGAGCTGCAGAAGGTGTTGCCGCCCTACGCCCGGCCCGTGTTCCTCCGGCTGCTGCCACAGGTCGACACCACAGGTACCGCGACGGCGGGCGAGAAAGCGGCGCGTCCGGCCCCTTCTTGAATGAAATTAGATGTATAGGGATGATGGAGGTGGAGGGGTGATGGAGGGATGGTAGGGAGATGGAGGGATGATGGAGGTGTGTAGGGATGGTGTAGGGATGATAGATGATAGATGTAGGGATGATAGAGGGATGATAGATGATAGATGCAGGGATGATAGATGTAGGGATGATAGAGGGATGATAGATGATAGATGATAGATGTAGAGATGATAGAGGAATGTAGGGATGATAGATGTAGGGATGATAGAGGGACGATAGCTGTAGGGATGATAGATATAGGGATGATAGAGGGATGATAGATGATAGACGTAGGGATGATAGACGGATGTAGGGATGATAGAGGGATGATAGAGAGACAATAGCTGTAGGGATGATAGATGATAGATGTAGGGATGATAGAGGGATGTAGGGATGATAGAGGGATGATAGAGGGATGTAGGGATGATAGAGGGATGATAGAGGGATGATAGCTGTAGGGATGATAGATGATAAATGTAGGGATGATAGATGTAGGGATGATAGAGGGATGATAGAGGGATGATAGCTGTAGGGATGATAGATGTAGGGATGATAGATGTAGGGATGATAGATGTAGGGATGATAGAGGAATGTAGGGATGATAAGAGGGATGATGGAGGGATGGTGTAGGGATGGTAGATGATAGATGTAGGGATGATAGATGATAGATGTAGGGATGATAGAGGAATGATAGATGATAGATGTAGGGATGATAGAGGAATGTAGGGATGATAGAGGGATGATAGAGGAATGTGGGGATGACAGAGGAATGTAGGGCTGATAGAGGGACGATAGCTGTAGGGATGATAGATATAGGGATGATAGAGGGATGATAGATGATAGGCGTAGGGATGATAGAGGGATGATAGAGGGATGTGGGGATGATAGAGGAATGATAGACGATAGCTGTAGGGATGATAGATGATAGATGTAGGGATGATAGATGTAGGGATGATAGATGATAGACGTAGGGATGATAGAAGGATGATAGAGGAATGTAAGGATGATAAGAGGGATGATGGAGGGATGGTGTAGGGATGGTAGATGATAGATGTAGGGATGATAGAGGAATGTAGGGATGATAGAGGGATGATAGATGGTAGATGTAGGGATGATAGATGATAGATGTAGGGATGATAGAGGGATGATAGAGGAACGTAGGGACGATAGAGGGATGATAGATGATAGAGGGCTGATAGCTGGAACAGATACCGAACCGCTGCATCCCCTGGCTCGTCCTCTTTGCCGCAATTTTGGGCCGTTTCTCCCATCCGAAGGTACGTTCAAGATTCAGAAAACGCGCCTGCAGAGCGAAGGCTTCGACCCCCACCAGAGCTCCGACCGCTTGTATTTCCTGGACGCCAAGCTGGGCAAATACGTCCCGCTGGACCAGCGGCTGTACCAGAGGATTTGCGCTGGAAAAGCCGCTTTGTGAGCCGGAGGATTCGGCGTTTTGGAGGAAAAATGAATCGCAGGGATGGGACGCGGCGTCTCCACCGTCGAGCGCGTTAACCCGGCGTCCTATTAACCCCTAGAGAGTGTTTGTGTAACCGCTGCAGCCGGCGGGATTCACTACTCACCGACTTACTTGCCGGTTTTTAACCTCACTTGCGTTAGGTCACGTTTTAACCCTCTTGAGGGCGTTTAAAACATAAATAAATGACTGTGGAGGGTGGTGGCAACCCGGGGGTGCTGGTTGAGGCCTCACCCAGCCCAGCAGGGTGTTTGTGCGTGGACAAGCGAGCACCGGGTAAACCTGCGTGAGCTCAGCCGGCCTCCGTCTCTCTTTGTCCGCCAGGGGGTTTACGCGAGGCCGGGGATTGAGGGGGAGGAGTAGGCCGCGCGTTGCTAGGCAACAGCGTGTGGGTGGGGGGGAGGAGAGAGAGGCGCTACTTCCGGCGCGGGCTAGAGCGCCGCTTCCGGCGCGGCGCCGGCGCTATGGCGGGGCGCGTCTCGGTGTTCCCGTCGCCGCAGGCGCTGGGCCGGGCGCTGGCGCGGCTGGTGGCGGAGCGGGCGGCGGAGGCGGCGGAGGCGGCGGGCGGGCGCTTCTCGGTGGCGCTGTCGGGGGGGAGCCTGGTGGGGTTGTTGTCCCGGGATCTTCCCGCCGCTGTTGCCGCCGCCGGTTCCGCCGCCGCCCCCGCGCGCTGGCTCGTGGCGTTTTGTGACGAGCGCCTCGTGCCGCTCGAGCACCCCGAGAGCACGTGCGGGGCCTATCAGGTGAGCGGGGTCTCCCCCCACCCCCCCCCAACCCGGATTTCCCCCCCCGGGTCCCCCCCCCCAACCTGGATCTCCCTCCCAAACCGGGTCCGTCCCCCCCCGACCCGGGTGTGTCCCCCCTCCCAACCGGGTCACCCACCCCCCCCAACCGGGTCCCTCCCTCCCCGGGTCCGTCCCCCAACCGGGTCCGTCCCCCCGCGACCCGGGTCCCCCCTCAACCCGGTTCCCCCCCCCCAACCGGGTCTCTCCCTCCCCGGGTCCCCCCCCAACCCGGATCCCCCCCCGCAACCGGGTCCGTCCCCCCCGAACCGGGTCCCCCCCACCCCCAACCCAGATCCCCCCCCCCAACCGGGTCCGTACCCCGCCGACCTGGGGCGTCCCTCCCCCCCCCCCCACAACCGGGGTCATTCCCCCCAACCGGGTCCCCCCCTCCCCGGATCCCCCCCACAACCGGGTCCGTCCCCCCCCGACCCGGGTCTCCCCCACCCCCAACCGGGTCTCCCTTCCCGAGTCCCCCCCCCCAACTGGGTCTGTCCCCCTCCAACCGGGTCGTGTCGTCCCCCCCAACCGGGTCCGTCCTCCCCCGACTCGGGTCCGTCCCCCCTCCCCAACCAGGACCCTCCTCAACCCGGGTCCCCCCCGCAACCCGGATCTCCCTCCCAAACCGGGTCTGTCCCCCCGACCCGGGTCGTCCCCCCGCAACGGGGTCCCCCCCCCGGGACCCCGCCCCTCCGGGCCCCCCCCGCCCGGTCCCGCCGCCCCGGCCCCCGCTCACCGGCCCCCCTCACCGTCCCGCTCACCGGCTGCTCCCGCAGGCGCAGCTGCTGCCGCAGCTGCCGGGGCCCGGCCCCGCGCGTGCTGAGCGTCGCCCCCGCGCTGGGCCCCGACGCCGCCGCCGATGACTACGCGGAGCAGCTGCGGCAGGTACGGCCAGCGCCCCTGCCCCCGGTGCCGTGTCCCCTGCCCCCGGTGCCGTGTCCCCTGCCCCCGGTTGCCGTGGCCCGGTCCCCGGTGCCGTGTCCCGGTGCCGTGTCCCCCTTCCTCCGGTGCCGTGTCCTGGTGCCGTGTCCCCTGCCCCCGGTGCCATGTCCTGGTTCTATGTCCCGTTCCCCCGGTGCCGTGTCCCGGTCCCCGCTTCTGTGTCCTATTACTCACCCCCCCGGTTCCATGTCCCATTTCCCCCCAGTTCCGTGTCCTGTTTCCCCCCCCGGTTCCGTGTCCCATTTCCCTGGTTCCATGTCCTATTACCCCCCCAGTTCCATGTCCCGTTCCCTGGTTCCGTGTCCCATTTCCCCCCCAGTTTCCGTGTCCATTTCCCCGCTTCCGTGTCCCATTTCCCCCCCAGTTCCACATCCCATTCCCCCGCTTCCGTGTCCCATTTCCCCAGTTCCGTGTCCCATTTCTTCTCTGGGTTTCGTGTCCCATTTCTCCCCGGCTTCCATGTCCCCATTTCCCCCCCGCTCTGTGTCCCATTTCCCCTGGGTTCTGTGTCCCATTCCCCCGCTTCCGTGTCCCATTTCCCCCCCCAGTTCACATCCCATTCCCCCCGCTTCTGTGTCCCATTTCCCCCGCTTCTGTGTCCCCATTCCCCCGCTTCTGTGTCCCATTCCCCCACTTCCGTGTCCCATTTCCCCCCCAGTTCCACATCCCATTCCCCGCTTCTGTGTCCCATTCCCCCGCTTCCATGTCCCATTTCTCCCCAGTTCCGTGTCCCATTTCCCCCCCAGTCCCACATCCCATTCCCTGGTTCCCTGTCCCATTTCCCCCCACTTCCCTGTCCCATTTCCCCCCGCTTCCCTGTCCCATTTCCCCCGCTTCCACGTCCCATTTCCCCCCTGGATCCCACGTCCCGCTGCCGTCTGTCCCGCAGGCGTTCCCGGGCCAGCCCGTGCCGGTGTTCGACCTGGTGCTGCTGGGCGTGGGGCCGGACGGCCACACGGGCTCCCTGTTCCCGGGGGCACCGGCTGCCTGCGGGTGAGCAGGACCCCCCCAAAGGACCCCCCCCCAAAGGACCCCCCAACCTGCTCCGTGTGTCGCGCGTTAACAAACGCCGTTTTTTGGCGTTTCCGCTGTTCCAGGAGACGCAGAAAATCGTGGCCGCCATCACCGACTCGCCGAAGCCGCCGGCGGCGCGGGTGACGCTGACGCTGCCGGTGCTGAACGCGGCGCGCGCCGTGGTGTTCGTGGCCACGGGGGCGGGCAAAGCCGACGTCCTGAAGGTTCGTAGCCAAACCTGTTGGTTCTAACACACCCCGCCGGGTGTTGTGTTGGTTGGGGGTCCCTGTCACCGTCCCCTCTCCCCGCAGCGTGTTCTGGAGGGGGGGGAGGCGCAGGATGAGCCCCTCCCAGCCGCGCTGGTGCGGCCACGCTCGGGGCAGCTCCGCTGGTTTCCTGGACGCGGCGGCGGCCGCGGCGCTGACGGTGCCGGTGGAGAAAACACGATGGTGACGGTGATGATGGTGACGGTGATGATGGTGACGGTGCCGTTCACCCCGTGGCTTGAAACGCTGGTGTTTAACCGGTTCTGGACCAAACGAGGCTTCGCCGGCGCGCGAGTTCCCGCGTGGTGGTTCCGCGGTGACAAATGGTTCGTCCCGGTTGCTGTGATGCTAAAGTGGGGGGGGGGACAGTAATGGGTGGATTCTGGGGCTTTTTTGGTTGTTGTTTGTCGTCCTGGATGTGGAATGAGATGAGGGAGGGAGATGGGGCAGGGGGACAGAGATTTGGGGACAGAGACTTGGGGACAGGGAGGGGCCAGGATGGGGCAGGGGACAGAGATTTGGGGACAGAGACTTGGGGACAGAGAGGGGCCAGAGATTTGGGGACACAGATTGGGGGGCACAGAAGGGCCAGGATGGGGCAGGGGACAGAGATTTGGGGACAGAGATTTGAAGACATGGAGAGGCCAAGATGGGGCAGGGGACACAGATTTGGGGACACAGATTGGGGGGACACAGAAGGGCCAGGATGGGGCAGGGGACAGAGATTTGGGGACAGAAAGGGGCCAGGATGGGGCAGGGGACAGAGATTCAGGGACAGAGATTTGGGGATGGGGTGGGGGACAAGAGATTTGGGACAGGGAGGACACAGATTTGGGGACACAGATTGGGGGAAACAGATGGGCCAGGTTGGGGCAGGGGACAGAGATTCGGGGCAGAGATTTGGGGACAGGGAGGGGCCAGAGATTTGGGGACACAGATTGGGGGACATGGAGGAGCCAAGATGGGGCAGAGGACAGAGATTCGGGGACAAAGATTTGGGGATGGGGCGGGGGGCCAGAGATTTGGGACAAGGAGGGGCCAGAGATTTGGGGACACAGATTGGGGGACACGAAGGGCCAGGATGGGGCAGAGGCCAGAGATTTGGGGACAGATATTTGGAGACATGGAGAGGCCAAGATGGGGCAGGGGCCAGAGATTTGGGGACACAGATTGGGGGACACAGATTGGGGGACAGGGAGGGGCCAGGATGGGGCGGGGGCCAGAGATTTGGGGACAGGGAGGGGACACAGATTTGGGGACACAGACTGGGGGACATGGAGGAGCCAGGATGGGGCAGGGGGACAAGAAATTTGGCAACAGGGCGGGGCGATGGAAGCAGAGAAGGGGCGTGCCCACAGCGTGGGGAGGGCGTGGCCATCGTATTACCCGCCCCTAGCGAGGGGCGTGGCCAGCGCGCGTTCTGCCCATAGCGGGCTCTGCCCGGGGCGGGGGCGTGATCACGTTGGGGCGTGGCCTGTTGGGGGCGTGTCCAGGGGCGTGTCCCAGGGCGCAGCATGGCGGCGGCGCGGCCGTGGCCGCTGCTGCCTGCTGGCGCTGGCGGCGGGGGCCGGTTCCAGCCCCGGGGCCGCTGCCCGGTCGGCGGGTATTTCCCCGAGGAGCGCTGGAACCCCGAGTCGCCGCTGCGGCCGCCGCGGGTGGCGATCGCGCTGCTGGCGCGGAAACGCGGCGCACGCGCTGCCGGTGGCGCTGGGGGCGCTGGAGCGGCTGCGGCACCCGAAGGAGCGGACGGGCGCTGTGGTGGGGGGGGGCGGGACACCGCGGTGGGGGGGGACACCGGGACGGGGGAGGAGGGGACACCGGGAGGGCCCGGGCTGAGCGGGCCCGATGTCCCCGCGGGCACCCGAAGGAAGCGAAACGGCGGCGCTGTGGTGGGGGGACGGGATGGGGGGGGCACCGGGACAAGGAGGGGGACACCGGACAAGGAGGGGGACACCGGGACAAGGAGGGGGGACACTGGGACGAGGGGGGGGACACCGGGACACCGAGGGGTCCCGCTGTCCCTGCAGGCACCTGAAGGAGCAGATGGCGCTGTGGTGGGGGGGGACAGGACAGGGGAGGACACCGGGACAAGGGGGACACCGGGACAAGGGGGGGACATGGGACAAGGGGGGTGACACCAGGACAAGGAGGGGGACGCGGGGTAAGGGGGGACACCGGGACACTGAGGGGTCCGCTGTCCCTGCAGGCACCCGAAGGAGCAGACAGTGCTGTGGTGGGGGACATGGGATGGGGGGGACACGGGGACAAGGGGGAACACGGGGACAAGGGGGGAAATGGGGGACAAGGCGGGACACGGGGACAAGGGGGGGACACCGGGACAAGAGGGGACTCCAGGACAGGGGGGGACACAGGGACAAGGGGGACACCGGACAGGTGGGGACCACCGGGACACCGGGACAGGTGGGGACCACCGGGACAGGGGGGGACATGGGGACAAGGGGGGACCCCAGGACAGGGGAGACACAGGGACAAGGGGGGACCCTAGGACAGGAGGGGACACCGGAACAAGGGGGGGACCCGGCGCTGAGGACTCCAGTGTCCCGCGGGCACCCAAGGAGCGGGTGGCGCTTTATTTGGGGGGGACACCGGGACAGTGGGGACAGTGACATTGGGGGAACAGGGAGGACACCGAGGGGGGGACCCGGGGCTGGCGGGTTCAGTGTTCCCGTGGGGACCCCAAGGAGTGTCCAGCACTCTGGGCGGGGGGGATGGGGACACCGTGGGGGGTGACGCGGGGACAGGGAGTGACATGGGGGTGACGCGGGGACAGGGGGTGACACGGGGGTGTCCCCGCAGGGTGGCCACGGATCACAGCGTGGACAACACGACGGCGATGCTGCGCGAGTGGCTGGGCCGGGTGCGGGGCCTCTACCACCGCGTGGAGTGGCGGCCGCAGGAGGAGCCGCGGTGAGCGGGGACACCGGGGGGGACATTGAGGGGGGGACAACGCGGGGGTGGCACGGGAGAGGGGACAACAGGGGGAGACACCATGGGAGGGGACAGTGGGGTTGGCATGAGGGTGGGGGACAATGGGAGAGGGGACAGTGGGTTGGCATCAGAGCCAGGGGGGGACACGAGGGGACAAGGGAGACACCATGAGAGGGGACAATGGGAGAGGGGACAATGGGGTTGGCACCAGAGATGGGGGGGGAACTGGGAGAGGTGACAACGTGGGGGAGACACCATGAGAGGGGACAATGCGATTGGCACCAGAGTTGGGGAGGGGGGGGGACCAGGAGAGGGGACAATATGGGGGGAGACACCATGAGAGAGGACAATGGGGTTGGCATCAGAGCTGGGGGGGGAATGGGAGAGGGGACAATGGGGTTGGCACCAGAGTTGGGGGGGGACCTGGAGAGGGGACAATGTGGGGGGAGACACCATAAGAGGGGACAATGGGGTTGGCATCAGAGCGGGCGGACACCATGAGAGGGGACAACAGGGTTGGCACCAGAGTTGGGGGGGGGACATGAGGGGACAAGGGAGACACGAGAGGGGACAATGGAGTTGGCACCAGAGCTGGGGGGGGACACCATGAGAGGGACAATGGGGTTGGCACTAGAGTTGGGGAGGGACCTGGAGAGGGGACAATGGGATTGGTACCAGAGTTGGGGGGGGGGGGGGGGGGGACGGACACCAGGAGAGGGGACAATGTGGGGGTCAGGACAGCAGTAGGGGGCAGCTCAGGGTCCTGAGGACTGTGGGTGGTTTTGGGGGAGCAGCTGAGGGATTTGGGGGTGCAGCTCAGAGTCCTGAGGGCCTTGGGGGTCAAGAGGGCATAGGGGGGTTTGGGGATGTTTGGGGGTGCAGCTCAAGGTCCCGAGGGCTTTAGGGGGACAGGAGTGCATTGGTGGGTTTGGGCAGGTTGGGGGTACAGCTGAGGGTCCTGAGGGCTTTGGGGGACAGGAGGGCATTGGGGGGCTTGGAAGGTTTGGGATGCAGCTCAGGGTCCTGAGGGCTTTGGGGGGGTCAGGAGGGCATAGGGGGGTTTGGGAAGGTTGAGGGTGCAGCTGAGGGTCCTGGGTGCCGTGCCCCCCAGGTCGTACCCCGATGAGGAGGGTCCCAAGCACTGGTCCCCGTCGCGCTACGAGCACGTGATGAAGCTGCGTCAGGCGGCGCTGGACTCGGCCCGCGCCATCTGGGCCGATTACCTGCTGGTGAGGGGGGCGTCGGGGGGCGGGGGGAGGGACACGCGGCCCCACGGTGACGGTGACAGTGACGGTGACGCGGGGCAGTTCCTGGACGCCGACAACGTGCTGACCAACCCCGCCACGCTGGCGCTGCTGATGGCCGAGAACAGGACGGTGGTGGCGCCCATGCTGGACTCGCGCGCCGCCTACTCCAACTTCTGGTGCGGGATGACGGCGCAGGTGGGGACGCAGCCGCGGCGCCCTGGGTGCTGGGTCCCCTGGGTGCTGGGTCCCCTGGGTGCTGGGTCCCTTGGGTGCAGTTTCCATGTCCCCTGGGCACTTGAGTCCCTTTGGTGCTGAGTCCCTTGGGTGCCGGGCCCTTGGGTACTGGGTCCCCTGGGTGCTGGGTCCATATCCCTTGGGTGCCGGGTCCCTTGGGTGCTGGGTCCATGTCCCTTGGGTGCCGGGTCCCCTGGGTGCTGTGTCCCTTGGGTGCCACGTTCTCCACGTCCCCGCGTGTGGTCCTGTATCCCAGGGCTATTACCGGCGCACCCCGGCGTACCTGCCGCTGCGGCGGCGCGAGCGGCGCGGCTGCTTCGCGGTGCCCATGGTGCACTCACCTTCCTGCTGGACCTGCGGCGCGAGGCCACGCGGGCGCTGGCCTTCTACCCGCCCCACCCCCACTACACCGGCGCCTTCGATGACATCATCGTCTTCGCCTTCTCCTGCCGCCAGGCTGGTGAGGGGCCGCTTGGCCTTGGCTTTGGGCTGGGCTTAGGCTTAGCTTTGGGTCGGTTTAGACTTGGCTTGGGCTGGGCTTAGACTTGGCTTTGGGTCCGGCTTAGACTTGGCTTGGGCTGGGCTTAGACTTAGCTTTGGGTCGGGCTTAGGTTGGCTTTGGGTCGGGCTTAGACTTGGCTTTGGTTCAGGCTTAGACTTGGTTTTGGGCTGGGTTTAGACTTGGCTTTGGGCTGGGCTTAGACTTGGCTTTGGGCTGGGCTTAGACTTGGCTTTGGGTCGGGCTTAGACTTGGCTTTGGGGCTGGGCTTAGACTTGGCTTTGGGCTGGGCTTAGACTTGGCTTGGGCTGGCTTAGACTTGGCTCAGGCTAGCAGTGGCTTGGGCTGGGCTTGGACTGGCTTGGCATTGGCTTTGGATTGGGCATAGGCTTGGCTTGTGCTGGGCTGGGCCTGGTCTTGGCCTGGGTTTAGCCTTGGCTTGAGCTAGACTTAACTTTGGCTTTAGCCTCACCTTGGGCTGGGCTTATCCTTGGCTTGGGGCTGCCCTGAGCTGTGGCTTTGGGCTGGCGGTGACTTTGGGCTGGCTTTACCTTGGCTTTAGGTTGGCCTTCACTTTAACTCCAGCTCAGCATTAAGTTCACCGCAGCTTAACTTTTACTTCAACCTGGCATTAACTTTAGCCTGGTTTAACTTCAACTTCTGCCTCAACTTCAGTTTTAGCCGTGCTTAACTTCAGTTTCATCGCAGTGTTAATTTCAACCCAGCTTAACCATAATTTCATCTTGGTGCTAACTTAAGCCTGGCTTAACTTCAACTCCAGCTTGGTTTTAACTCCAGCCCAGCTTAACTTCAGCTTTAGCCTGGCTTAACTTCAACTTTAGGCTGTCTTTAACTTTAGCTTGGCTTAAGTTCAGCTTTAGCTTGGCTTAACTTCAGCTTTAGCCTGGCATTAACTTTAGCTTAGCTTAACTTCACCCTCCCTTTGCTTACTTTGTTTTAGCCTCCCTTAACCTTAAGTCCAGCCCAGTTTAACTCCAGCCCGGCTTAACTGCGGCTCCAGCCTGGCCTAACGGGTCCCGCTCCTCAGGGGTGCAGATGTTCGTGTCCAAACGGGCGCCGTTCGGGTTCCTGCGGTGCCGCTGCGGTCGCAGAGCTCCCTGCGCGACGAGGCCGACAGCTTCCTGCACGTCACCCTGGAGATCATGGGTGAGGGGACATGGAGGGACATGGGGACACCCCCAGGGTCACCCCCTGACCCTGGAGATCATGGGTGGGGACATGGGGACACCCCCAGGTCACCCTGAAGATCATGGGTGAGGGGACATGGGGGGATATGGGGACACCCCCAGGGTCACCCCCTGACCCTGGAGATCATGGGTGAGGACATGGGGGGACATGGGGGACATTCTCAGGTCACCCTGGAGATCATGGGTGAGGACATGGGGACACCCCCTGACCCTGGAGATCATGGGTGAGGGGACATGGGGACACCCCCACGTCACCCCCTGGCCCTGGAGATCATGGGTGAGGACATGGGGACACCCCCAGGTCACCCTGGAGATCATGGGTGAGGGGACATGGGGGGACATGGGGACACCCCCAGGGTCACCCCTTGACCCTGGAGATCATGGGTGAGGACATGGGGACACGGGGTCACCCTGGAGACCGTGGGTGAGGACATGGGGACTCGGGGGGCCAGCGGGACACACCCAGCGGTGTCACCGTCACCCCGTCCCCACCTGGCGCCGTGTCCCCCCCGCAGTGAAGAACCCCCCTGCGGAGCCGACCCCCCACATCTGGGTCCCCCCAAAGTCCCCGACAAGATGGGATTTGACGAGGTGAGGAATGGGCGGGGCTGAAATGCGCGGGGCCTCGGTGGGCGGGGTTGAAATGGGCGGGGCCTCAGTGGGCGGGGTTGAAATGGGCGGAGCCTCGGTGGGTGGGGCCGAAATGGGCGTGGTCTCCGTGGGTGGGGCTGAAACGGGCGTGGTCTCGGTGGGTGGGGCTGAAACGGGCGTGGCCTCACTGGGTGGGGGTGGAATGGGTGGGGTCTCAGTGGGTGGGGCTGAAATGGGCGGGGCCTCGTGGGTGGAGCCCCATTGGGGGATTTTCATGCATTTCCCCCCCAATTTTCCTGCCATTTCCCCCCAATTTCCTGCCATTTTCCCCCCTAATTTCCTGCCATTTCTCCCCCCATTTTCCTGCCGTTTCCCCCCCATTTTCCTGCCATTTCCCTCCCCCAATTTCCTGCCATTTCCCCCAATTTTCCTGCCTTCCCCCCATTTTCTGCCATTCCCCCGCCATGATTTTCCTACCATCCCCCCAATTTTCCTGCCATTTCCCCCCATTTTCCTGCCATTTCCCCCCAATTTTCCTGCCGTTCCCCCCCCATTTTCCTGCTTTTTCCCCATAATTTTCCTGCCATTTCCCCCTAATTTCCTGCTGTTTCCTCCCCTATTTTCCTGCCATTTCCCCCCCAATTTTCCTACCCTTTCCCCCCCCCAATTTCCTGCCGTTTCTTCCCCCCCAATTTCCTGCCATTTCCCCCCCAATTTTCCCGCCATTTCCCCCCAATTTTCCCGCCATTTCCCCCCCAATTTTCCCGCCATTTCCCCCCAATTTCCCGCCATTTCCCCCACATTTTCCCACCATTACCCCCCCATTTTAATGCCCCCCCAGGTTTTCCTGATCAACCTGCCCCGCCGCGCCGACCGCCGGGCGCGGATGCTGCGCACGCTGCACGAGCAGGAGATCGCGGCCAAGCTGGTGGAGGCCGTGGACGGCAGGGTGGGGGGGGGGCGGGTCTGTCCTGTCCTGGGGGGGGGGGTCCATGTCCCAGTGGGGGGGTTCCATGTGTGTGACCCCCTCCCGGTGTCGCAGGGCGCTGAACAGCAGCCAGGTGGAGGCGCTGGGCGTGCGGATGCTGCCCGGGTACCGCGACCCCTACCACGGGCGGCCCCTGACGCGGGGGGAGCTCGGCTGCTTCCTCAGCCACCACCGCGTCTGGCAGGAGGTGACGGGACCCACACCTGGGGGGCAGGACCCCCGGGCCCCATGGGAATGATGGGGGGGGACCCAGAGATGATGGGCAGACCCTGGTCCCCATAGGGAATGGGGGGACGACCCCGGTCCCTGTGGGAATGGGGGAGGATGGACCCAGAAATGGGGGGCAGGACCCCGGTCCCTATGGGAATGAGGGGGGACCTAGAGATGTGGGGCAAGACCTGGTCCCCATGGGAATGATGGGGGGGGACCCAGAGATGGGGGGCAGGACCCCAGTCCCTAATCCTGGTGATAATGGGGGGTGAGTAGCTAGTCCAGGCAAATATGGGGGGCAAATCCCTAATCCTGAGGTATATGGGGGGCAAACCCCTAATCCAGGAGAATATGGGGGGCAAATCCCTAATCCAGGAGAACATGGGGGGCAAACCCCTATCCAGGAGAATATGGGGGGACAAATCCCTAATCCTGGGGGCATATGGGGGGGGCAAACCCCTAATCCTGGGGCTATGGGGGGCAAATCCCTAATCCTGGGGTCAGCAAGGGAGACGAGACCTTAATCTCAATGGGAAAGACGGGGACAAGGACGAGGACACATCCCCAATCCCGCCTGTTTGAGTGGGAACTTCCCCCGTAAACCCCCATTTCCATTAACCCCCCAATTTCCCATTAACGAATTAACTCCCCTTAACTGGTCCCGGCGCAGATCGCGGCGCGGGGCCTGTCCCGCTCGCTGGTGTTCGAGGACGACCTGCGCTTCGAGATCTTCTTCAAGCGCCGCCTCACCACGCTGATGCGCGACCTGGAGGCGGCCGCGCTGCCCTGGACCTCATGTGAGCACCCCCCCCTTCCCGATCCCAATTAATGAACCCCTTCATTAACTCACCCGCGCTAACGACACCCCCGCAGCTACATCGGGAGGAAGCGGGCTGCAGGCGGAGCAGCCCGAGCGGGGCCGGTGCCGGGCGTGCGGAACCTGGTGGAGGCCGGCTACTCGTACTGGACGCTGGGCTACGCGCTGTCGCTGCGCGGTGCTCGCAAGCTGCTGGCGGCGCGGCCGCTGGGGAAGATGCTGCCGGTCGACGAGTTCCTGCCCGTCATGTTCGACAAGCACCCCATGTGAGTTTTGGGGGGACACGGAGGGGTCTGGGGGACCCTTGGGGGTGTTTTAGTGGCGCTTTGGGGGTGTGTTTGGTGGCGTCAATGGCTGCGTTTCCCTCCACAGTTTGATTGTGTCCTTTGGTTCTGTGTCCCTTCTCAGCCCATTTCATGTCCCCTTGTCCCATCTTCCTCATCCTCTTGGAGCCGTTTCCCCCCAGCCCTGAGAACCGGCGGCAGTTCCCCTGCCCCGTTCTCTCCCCATTTCTCCTCATTTTCACCATTTTCCCTTAATTTCCCCTCATTTCCCCTCAGCCCCGAGTACCGGCGGCTGTTCCACCCCCCGTTCTCTCCCCATTTCTCCCCATTTTCCCCACTTTTAGCCCCATTTCTCCTCATTTTCCCCACTTTCAGCCCCATTTCTCCTCATTTTCCCCCCATTTCTCCTCATTTTCCCCCCATTTCTCCTCATTTCCCCCCATTCTCCTCATTTCCCAGCCCGAGTACTGGCGCAGTTCCCCCCCCCCGTTCTCTCCTCATTTCTCCCCATTTTCACCACTTTTACCCCCATTTCTCCTCATTTTCACCAATTTCCCTGCATTTCCCTCATTTCCCCTCAGCCCGGAGTACTGGCGCAGTTCCCCCGCCCTGTTCTCTCCCCATTTCCCCCGTTTTCCCCCCATTTCTATCTCCATTTCTATCTCCATTTCTCTGCCCATTTCCCCCCCATTTCTCTGCCCATTTTCCCCCCCATTTCTCTGCCCATTTTCCCCCATTTCTCCCCATTTTCCCCCCATTTCTCTCCCCATTTCTCCCCATTTTCCCCCCATTTTCCCCGCATTTCTCTCCCCATTTCTCCCCATTTCCCCCCATTTCTCTCCCCATTTCCCCCCATTTCTCTCCCCATTTCTCCCCATTTCTCTCCCCATTTCTCCCCATTTCTATCTCCATTTCTCCCCATTTCCCCACTTTTAGCCCCATTTCTCCCCATTTTCCCCACTTGTAGCCCCATTTCTCCCATTTCCCCCACTTTAGCACCATTTCTCCCCATTTCCCCCACTTTCAGCCCCATTTCTCCTCATTTCCCCCTCAGCCCTGAGTACCGGCAGCAGTTCCCCCACCCCATTCTCTCCCCATTTCCCCTCATTTTCACCATTTTCCCCTCATTTCTCCTCATTTTCCCTCATTTTCCCCTCATTTCTCCTCATTTCCCCCCCATTTCTCCTCATTTCCCCTCAGCCCAGAGTACCGGCGGCACTTTCCCCCCCCATTCTCTCCCCATTTCCCCTCATTTTCACCACTTTTACCCCCATTTCTCCTCATTTCCCCTCAGCCCTGAGTACCGGCGGCACTTCCCCCCCGATTCTCTCCCCATTTCCCCTCATTTTCACCATTTTCCCCTCATTTCTCCTCATTTCCCCCCATTTCTCCTCATTTCCCCTCAGCCCGGAGTACCGGCGGCACTTCCCCCCCCATTCTCTCCCCATTTCCCCTCATTTTCACCATTTTCCTCTCATTTCTCCTCATTTCCCCCCCATTTCCCCTCAGCCCAGAGTGCCAGCAGCACTTCCCCCCCCATTCTCTCCCCATTTCTCCTCATTTTCACCATTTTCCCCCCCATTTCTCCTCATTTCCACTCAGCCCGAGTACCGGCGGCAGTTCCCCCCCCGTTCTCTCCCCATTTCTCCCCATTTTCCCCACTTTTACCCCCATTACTCCCCATTTTCCTCACTTTACACCCATTACTCCCCATTTCCCCACTTTTAGCCCCATTTCTCCCCATTTTCCCCACTTTCAGCCCCATTTCTCCTCATTTTCCCCCCATTTCTCCTCATTTCCCTCCCATTTCTCCTCATTTCCCCTCAGCCCGGAGTACCGGCGGCAGTTCCCGCCCCCCATTCTCTCCCCATTTCTCCCCATTTCCACCACTTTTACCCCAATTTCCCCCCATTTCCCTCAGCCCGGAGTACCGGCGGCAGTTCCCGCGCCGTGACCTGGCCGCGTTCTCCGTGGACCCGCTGCTCGTGTTCCCCACGCACTACACGGGGGACGCCGGGTACGTCAGCGACACCGAGACCTCGGTGCTGTGGGACGACGAGGCCACGCCCACCGACTGGGATCGCGCGCGCGCGCGGGGGGCGCGCCGCGACGGGCACGCGCACGCGCACGCGCACGCGGACGCGGACACGGTGGGGCTGGGGGACGCGGACGCGGACACGGGGGGGCTGGGGGACGCGGATATGGACACGGGGGGGCTCCGGGATATGGATGTGGACACGGGGGGGCTGCGGGAATAGCTCTGACCCCCCCCCCCCCCCCAAATCCTTAAAGTCGACGTTTATTTTTGGTCCGTGAGGTTTATTTCTTGGGGGGGGGGGGGGGGGGGGGGGGGGGGGGGTGGGGGTTTGTTGGGGTTATTTTGGGGTTTATTCCTGGGGTTATTTTATTTCAGGTTCATTTATTGGGTTGATTTCTTGGGTGTATTTTATATATTGGGGTTCATGTCTTGGGGTATATTTTATATATTGGGGTTCATTTGGGGTTCGTGTCTTGGGGTTCATTTCTTGGGGTGTATTTTATATATTGGGGTTCATTTCCTGGGGTGTATTTTATATAATTGGGCTTCATTTGGGGTTCATGTCTTGGGGTTCATTTCTTGGGTGTATTTTATATATTGGGGTTCATTTGGGGTTCATGTCTTGGGGTTGATTCTTGGGGTGTATTTTATATATTGGGGTTCATTTGGGGTTCGTGTCTTGGGGTTCATTTCTTGGGGTGTATTTTATATATTGGGGTTCATTTCTTGGGGTATATTTTATATATTGGGGTTCATTGGGGTTCATGTCTTGGGGTGTATTTTATATATTGGGGTTAATTTGGGGTTCGTATCTTGGGGTTCATTTCTTGGGGTGTATTTTATATATTGGGGTTCATTTGGGTTTCATGTCTTGGGTGTATTTTATATATTGGGGTTCATTTGGGTTCATGTCTTGGGGTTCATTTCTTGGGGTGTATTTTATATATTGGGGTTCATTTCAGGTTCATTTCTTGGGGTGTATTTTGGGTTCATTTCATTTCCTGGGGTTCATTTCTTGGTCTTATTTTGGGTTGATTTCTTGGGGTTCATTTTAGGTTCATTTCTTGGGTTTATTTCTTGGGGTTCATTTCAGGTTCATTTCGGGTCCATTTCTGGGTTCATTTCAGGTCCATTTTGGGTTCATTTCAGGCTCATTTTGGGTCCATTTTGGTTCCATTTCAGGTTCATTTTGGTCCATTTTGGGCTCCTTTTGGTTCATTTCGGGGGTTCATTCAGGTCCATTTGGGTTCATTTTGGGTTTGTTTTGGGCTCATTTCAGGCTCATTTCGAGTCCATTTTGGGTCCATTTCGGGTCCATTTCGGGTTCGTTTTGGGCTCATTTCAGGCTCATTTTGGGTTTATTTTGGGTCCATTTTGGGTTTGTTTTGGGCTCATTTCAGGTCCATTTTGGTTCATTTCGGGTCCATTTCAGGCTCATTTCGGGTTCATTTCTGGTGGTCTCAGTTTTATTTCTCGGGGTTCATTTCTTGCCCCCCCCCCCCCCCCCCACCCCACAGGGACCCCAATTGGGGGGGGGCACACTGGTTATCACCACCCCATGTCCCCCCCCACCCTGGCTCAGTCACATTATCCCATCACGTGTCCCCCCTAAAAAACACCCCCCCCCCCCAGGCTCTCTGGTTGTGGTCCCTTGAGGTCCCAGAGCAGGGAAACTGAGGCAGGGTTGGTGTTCCAACCCCCCCCCCCCCCCCAAAAAGAGGGACCCCCCCCAGGGGACAACAGCAATGGGGATGGTCCCCTTGAGCGAACGGTTTGACCCCCCAATAGGGGAAACTGAGGCACGGCTGGAGCGGGGCGTCCCATGTGAGGTTGGGGGGGGGTCCAGTGGTGCTGGGGTGGGGGGGTCCGGGTGGTGCTGGGGGTACCCGGGGTCAGAGCTCGTCGTGGTCATCGTGCGCGGGGGGGGCGGCGCGGCACGCGGCCGGTGTCCACCAGCTCCATCAGGTACTCGCAGCGGCTCGGCTCCGTGGTGGCCGTCACCGCCGTGTCCGTCCCGCACGACAGCTTCACCTGCGCCATTGGGGGGGGGGGGCAAAGGGGGGGGGGGTCAGTGGGGAGGGGGATACACCCCCCGCTGGGGGACATGGGACAACCCCTGGGGACATGGGACATAGCCCAGGGAAGGGGACACCCCCCAAGGGATAGGGACACAACCACCCAGGGATGGGGACACACCCCCCCCCCCCCCAGGGATGGGGCACCCCCTGGGGACATGGGACATACCCCAGGGAAGGGGCACCCCAAGGGATGGGGACACACCCCCCCAGGGATGGGGCACCCCCCAAGGGGATAGGGACACCCCCCTTGGGGACATGGGGCACCCCCCAGGGGACATACCCCAGGGAAGGGGCACCCCAAGGGATGGGGACACCCCCCACCCGGGGACATGGGACAACCCCTGGGGACATGGGGCACCCCCCGGGGGACATGGGACATACCCCAGGGAAGGGGCACCCCAAGGGATGGGGACACCCCCCTGCGGACATGGGACATACCCTAGGGATGGGGACACCCCCCAGGGACAGGGATACCCCCCTGGGGACATGGGGTACCCTAAGGGGATGGGGACACCCCCCCCCAGGGTCATAGGACACTCCCAGGGATGGGGCCCCCCCCCCCCCCCCCCCCCCCCCCCTCCCCGGGGACATGGGGCACCCCCAGGGGATGGGGACACCCCCAGGAATGGGGACACCCATTA
>NC_137567.1:647012-674048 GCF_963082525.1 Nesoenas mayeri | reverse complement strand
CCCCCTATTGCCACCGTGACCCCCCCCCAGACCCCATTTCCCCCCACAGCCCCTCCAGACCTACCCTTTGACACCCCCCCAGGGACCCCAAAACCTCCCCAAAGTCCCCTCAGGGACCTTCCTGTGTCCCCCACAACCCCATAGACCTTTGGGGGGCCCCCAGACCCGCCCCAGGAAGCCGAGACCCCCCCCATTGCCACTCTGACCCCCCCCCCAGACCCCATTTCCCCCCACAGCTCCACCCTTTGACACACCCCCAGGGACCCCAAAACCTCCTAAAGTCCCCTCAGGGACCTTTCTGTGTCCCCTGTGACCCCACAAACCTTTGGGGGGTCCCCAGATCCCCCCCAAGAAGCCGAGACCCCCCCCCCTAGTGCCACCCTGAGCCCCCCCCGGACCCCATTTCCCCCCACAGCTCCACCCTCTGAGACCCCCCGGGGACCCCAAAACCTCCCCCAAAGTCCCCTCAGGGACCTTCCTGTGCCCCCCATGACCCCCAAACCTTTGGGGGGCCCCCAGCCCCCCCCCAGGAAGCCGAGACCCCCCCCCCATTGCCACGGCGACCCCCCCGGACCCACCGCAGATGCCGTCGTTGACGTGTGCCGAGGGGATGCTGTGGGGCCGGTACCCAGCGTTGGTGCAGTGGAAGTGGCCGTTGGGACACGCCGCCGTCCCTGGGGGGGGACATGGGACACACGGGGGGGTCACTGGGATGTCGGGGTCCCCGGGGGGGTCCCCAAGATGCAGGGTGGGGGGGGTCTCACCGGGCTCGTCGGAGCCGTCGCCACAGTCGCAATAGTCGTCGTTGACCCAGGAGAAGGAGATGGTGGCCGAGCCGTCCAGGCAGGTGAAGGGACCCGAGGGCTCGTAGAAGTGGAGGTCTGGGGGGGTATGGGGTCTATAGGGGGCTGGGGGGGTATGGGACCTATAGGGGGCTGGGGGGGGGAAAGGGACCTATAGGGGGTTGGGGGGGTATGGGATGTATGGGGGGGCAAGGGATCTATAGAGGTCTGGGGGGTATGGGATCTATAGGGGGGCTGGGGGGTATGGGACCTATAGGGGGGGCAAGGGATCTATAGAGGTCTGGCGGGATATGAGATCTATAGGGGCCTGGGGGGGTATGGGATGTATGGGGGGCTGGGGGGACATGGGATGTATGGGGGGCTGGGGGGACATGGGATGTATGGGGGGGCAAGGGATCTATAGAGGTCGGGGGGGTATGGGATCTATAGGGGGCTGAGGGGTATGGGATCTATAGGGGCCTGGGGGGTATGGGATCTATAGGGGCCTGCGGGGGTATAGGATCTATAGGGGCCTGCGGGGGTATGGGACCTACAAGGGGCTGAGGGGGTATGGGATGTATGGGGGGGCAAGAGATCTATAGAGGTCGAGGGGGTATGGGATCTATAGGGGGCTGGGGGGGTATGGGACCTATAGGGGTTGGGGGGGTATGGGATGTATGGGGGGGCAATGGATCTATAGAGGTCTGGGGGGGTAGGGGATCTATAGGGGGCTGGGGGAGTATGGGATGTATAGGAGAGCAAGGAATCTATAGAGGTCTGGGGAATATGGGATCTATAAGGGGCTGGGTGAGTATGGGATGTATGGGGGGGCAGGGGAGGGTCAGGGGGTGTATGGGGGGTCAGGGGGTGTACGGGGGGGTCGGGGGGTGTATGTGGGATCAGGGGGTGTATGGAGGGGCTGGGGGGGGGGGGTTCAGAGGATGTATGGGGAGTCAGGGGGTGTATGGGGGGGTCAGGGGGGGTTCAGAGGATGTATGGGAGTCAGGGGGTGTATGGTGGGTCAGGGGGTGTATGGGGGGTCAGGGGGGGTCAGGGGATGTATGGGGGGGTCAGGGGGTGTATGGGGGGTCGGGGGGGGTCAGGGGGTGTATGGGGAGGGTCAAGGGGTGTATGGGGGGTCGGGGGGGGTCAGGGGTGTACGGGGAGGGGTCAAGGGGTGTACGGGGGGTCAGGAGGTGTATGGGGGGGGTCAGGGGGTGTATGGGGGGGTCAGGGGATGTATGGGGGGTCAGGGGGTGTATAGGGGGTCAGGGGGTGTATGGGGGTCAGGGGGTGTATGGGGAGTCAGGGGTGTATGGGGGGTCGGGGGGGGTCAGGGGGTGTATGGGGAGGGTCAAGGGGTGTATGGGGGGTCGGGGGGGGTCAGAGGGTGTACGGGGAGGGGTCAGGGGGTGTACGGGGGGTCAGGAGGTGTATGGGGGGGGTCAGGGGGTGTATGGGGGGGTCAGGGGATGTATGGGGGGGTCAGGGGGTGTATGGGGGGGTCAGGGGATGTATAGGGGGTCAGGGGATGTATGGGAGTCAGGGGGTGTATGGGGGGGTCAGGGGGTGTATGGGGGGGTCAGGGGGTGTATGGGGGGGTCAGGGGGGTGTCAGAGGGTGTACGGGGGGGTGGGGGCTCTGTGCACTCACTGGACAGGACACCCACGGGGCCGCGTCACCTCCACAGCGCCCGGCAGCACCGGCGGCACCAGCAGCAGCATCACCAGGGGCAGCATGGCGGGGGGGCTGGGGGGGGGTCACAGACCCTATAGATCCCCTATAGACCTCCCAGGAGATCCCCATATAGAGCTTGGCCACGCCCCCTGGGGGTTCTTCCCGCCCCAGCATCTCCTGCATCCTGCCAGGGAACCCTATAGACCCCCCAGGTCCGCTATCGGCCCCCCCTGGGCTCCCTATAGCCCCCCAAGGGTCCCTATGGATCACATCAGGGCCCATAGAAGCACCCCAAGGTCTCCTATAGACAATCCTAGGTCTCCTATAGACACCCCCAGGTCTCTTATACACACCCCCAGGTCCCCTATAAGCCCCCCCCAGATCCCCTATAGACACCCCTAGGTCTCCTATAGACACCCCCAGGTCCCCTATAGACACCCCCAGGTCCCCTATAGACACCCCTAGATCTCCTATAGACACCCCCAGGTCCCTTATACACACCCCCAGATCTCCTATAGACCCCCTCAGCTCCCCTGCTGCCCCTCTCTGAGTCCCCCATACACCCCTCGACCCCCTATAGGCCCCCAGACCCCCCCCCAGGATCCCCTATAGGATCCCCTATAGACCCCCCAACACCCCCCACATGCCCGCCACGCCCCCCTATAGGCCGCCCCAGTCCCCTATACCCCCCCAAATCACCCATAGGCCCCACAGGTCCCCTATAGACCCCCCCAGGTCCCCTATAGGTCCTCCAGGTCCCCTATAGGACCCCCCAGGTACCGCGCGGCCGGTCCAGGGTCCACACGGCGGAACCGGAAGCGCCGGGGGAGGAACTTCCTGTCGCGCCAAGCGCGGGGGCCGCGTACGGCCGCCGCCGCCACCTTGAGTGTGGCGGCCCCCGCTGGTCCTGCCCTGCAGGGCGCCGCCATCTTGAGTGTGGCGGCCCCCGCTGGTCCTGCCCTGCAGGGCGCCGCCATCTTGAGTGTGGCGGCGCAGCCAATGGGCTGCAGCGCGTCCGGTTGCCATAGCGACAAGGCGGGGGGGGAGCACGGGGCGGCGGGAGCTGCGGCAGCACGTGTGTGCGGGACCGGGGAGAACTTGGGGGGTTCCCAAAGGACCCCTGGGGGGTGCGGACCCACCCCCTGACCCCATGGCGGCCCCTCGCTGCCCCCCCCGGCCGCCGCTGCCCCCCCGGGGGGTGGGCCAGGGCGCAGGTACGGGGAGGGACTGGGGGGGCCGGGGGGCGTTGGGGGGTGCGGGGGTCTGAGTTTTTGCCCCCCCAGCTCCCCTCTCCGCCCGGGAGCTGCGGGCTCAGCACCGGCAGCTGCAGCGAGACCTGGCGCAGGCGCTGACGGTGGGTGAGACCCCCCCGGGACCCCCAGACCCCCTGGGTGACCCTCCCCCCTCCCCCCCCCCCCAGTGACCCCCACCCTGTGACCCCGCAGGGTGACGAGGGGACCCTGCTGGAGCTGCTGCAGCGGCGCCCCGAGGGCCGGGAGCTGCTGCACCTGCGGGAGCGAGGGGTGAGGGGTCAGAGGTCACAGAGTCAGGGGTCATGGGGGGGGAGGGGGGAGGGGGGGCAGGGGGGGTCACATGGACGTGGGGGGGGGTCACAGGGGTCAGGGGGTCACAGGGGGGAGGGAGTCGGGGGGGTCACATGGGCCGGAGATCACAGGGGTCAGTGGGTCACAGAGGGTCACAGGGGTCGTGGGGGTCAGAGGGGACCTGGGTGTCTCGGGGGTGGGGGGGGGGGGGTACCCACCCCCTCCTCATCCCCTCCCCCACCCCGCCCAGAGCGCGCGCTCGCTGCTGTGCGCGCGCCTGTGGCTCCAGCGCCGCCGATTGGACGCGCTGGGCCCCGCCCACCCCGTCGCAATGCCCCGCCCCGCGCCCCCCCCGCGCCCCCCCGCCGCTCCACAGCACCGGGACCGCGACCGGGAGCAGGTGGGTGTGAACCCCCCCCCCTCCCCCCTTCCGCCCCTCCCCCCCCCACGGTGTTAACCTTAACCATCCCCCCCCCCAACGCGTCCCCAGGCGCTGCGGGGGGGGCTGGGGCGGCTGCGGCTGCGTGCGGAGGAGGCGGCGCGGCTGACGGCGCTTTACCGCCGCCTGGGGGCGCACCTGCAGGTGAGCACATGGCCCCGCCCACCGCCACGAAGCTCCGCCCACAGCCCCGCCCTCATCCTAATCACAGCCCCGCCCACAGTCGGGTCACAGCCCCGCCCAATCTGGTCACAGCCCCGCCCAGTGTGGTCACAGCCCCGCCCAGTCTGGTCACGGCTCCACCCAATCTGGTCACAGCCCCGCCCACTCTGGTCACAGCCCCGCCCACTCTGGTCACAGCTCCAATCAATCAGGTCACAGCTCCTCCCAATCTGGTCACAGTCCCGCCCACATCCTGGTCACAGCTCCGCCCAGTCTGGTCACAGCCCCGCCCACTCTGGTCACAGCTCCACCCAATCTGGTCACAGCTCCACCCAATCAGGTCACAGCTCCGCCCAATCAGGTCACAGCCCCGCCCACAGTCTGGTCGCAGCCCCGCCCAATCTGGTCACAGCTCCACCCAATCTGGTCACAGCCCCGCCCAATCAGGTCACAGCCCCGCCCACAGCCTGGTCACAGCTCCGCCCAGTCTGGTCACAGCCCCGCCCAGTCTGGTCACAGCCCCACCCAATCTGGTCACAGCCCCGCCCACAGCCTGGTCACAGCCCCGCCCCATCTGGTCACAGCTCCGCCCAATCAGGTCACAGCCCCGCCCCCAGCCCCGCCCCCCAGCCCCGCCCTGCACCCACGTGGGGCCAGGATCAGGATCGGGCTTTGTCACCCCTGGGTGGCATCACGGGGGTCCCTCGGTGTGTCACCCCAGGGTGGGGTTCCCCTTGTGGGGGGGGGGGGGGGGATCCCCAGGTGTGTCCCCCGGTGGGGCGGGGTTCCCCTCGTGGGGTGGGGGGGGGGGGGATCCCCAGGTGTGTCCCCCCGGGGGGGCGGGGTCACTGTGTGTGTCCCGCGGGTGGGGGTCCCGTGTCCCGCGGGTGTCCCTCCGGTGTCCCCCGGTGCCGGTGCTGACGGGCCGGGCAGGACGAGACCGGGGCCGCCCGGGTCCGCCTGGAGCAGCTGGAGGCGGAGCTGGAACGGCGGCGGCGGCAGCTGCGGGACCTGCGGGGCCGGGGGCACCGGGACCGGCCGGACCGGGGGGAGCAGCTCCGGGACCCGGGACAGCGACCGGACCGGGGGGAGCAGCTCCGGGACCCGGGACAGCGACCGGACCGGAGGAAGCAGCTCCGGGACCGGGGGGAGCAGCTCCGGGACCCGGGACAGCTACCGTACCGGGGAGAGCAGCCCCGGGACCGGGGGGAGCAGCTCCGGGACCCGGGACAGCGACCGGACCGGGGGGAGCAGCCCCGGGACCGGGGGGAGCAGCTCCGGGACCCGAGAGAGCGACCGGACCGGGGGGAGCAGCCCCGGGACCGGGGGGAGCAGCTCCGGGACCCGAGAGAGCGACCGGACCGGGGGGAGCAGCCCCGGGACCGGGGGAAGCGGCCCCGGGAGCGGGGGCAGCCGCGGACACCCGGTCCCCGACACGGGGGGCGCCGGGGGGGGCCCGGCCGGGACAGGGTACGGGGGGGGTCCCGTGGGGCTGGGGAGGTCCCCGTGTCCCCGGCTTGGGGGGGGCGGGGAGGCCGGGGGGGGCCGGGAGGAGTTGGGGGGTGTCTGGAGGGGTCTTGGGACACATGGGGGGCTGGGGGGATGTGGGGTGGTTTGGGGGTAAGGGGGGGGCTGGGGGGGGACCTGGGGGTCCCGGTCCCCAACCAGACTGGCCGTCCCTCTGTCCCCTCTGTCCCCCAGCCCGACCCCCCCCAGGAGACCTCGGAGAAGGGGCAGGATGGGGGGGACCCCCCCAGTGTCCCCCCGACACCCCCCTCCAGCGCCCCCCCCTCGCCTCCCCCCTGCCTGCCCGGCCCCCCCGGCAGCACCAGCCCCCAGGTGAGGACCCAGGCGTCCGGGAACCCCAGGGGTGGGGGGACTCTGCCCTGTGGCCCTGTGTCCCCACATCCTCCTGTTCCCAAGTCCCTCTGTCCCCAAGCCCGTGTCCTCATGTCCCCCATATCCCACATTCTCATGTCCCCACATGCCCATGTCCCCACATCCCCTTGCCCATGTCCCCATGTCCCCTGTCCCCACATCCCCCTGCCCATGTCCCCGTGTCCCCTGTCCCCACATCCCCATGTCCCCACATCCCCTTGCCCACGTCCCCATGTCCCCTGTCCCCACATCCCCCTGCCTGTGTCCCCTGTCCCCACATCCCCATGTCCCCATCCCCATGTCCCCTGTCCCCACATCCCCCTGCCAATGTCCCTGTGTCCCCTGTCCCCACATCCCCATGTCCCCAAACTCATGTCCCCTGTCCCCACATCCCCATGTCCCTATCCCCGTGTCCCCTGTCCCCACATCCCCCTGCCCATGTCCCCATGTCCCCTGTCCCCACATCCCCATGTCCCTATCCCCATGTCCCCTGTCCCCACATCCCCCTGCCCGTGTCCCCTGTCCCCACACGCGGCCCATGCTCCGTGTCCCATGTCCCCTGTCCCCACATCCCCATGTCCCCGTGCCCCATGCCCCTCATCCCCACACGCCATGCCCCGTGTCCCCTGTCCCCACACCCGGCCCATGCCCCGTGCCCCGTGCCCCCCATCCCCACGCCCCGTGTCCCGTGTCCCGCAGCGCTCGGTGTCCCCGGCGCTGGCGGCGCTGGCGCAGGGCCAGGCGGTGGCGCTGGGGCAGCTGCGGGCAGAGGTGACGGCGCTGGGGGAGCAGCTGCAGCGGCTGCGCTACGGTGGCGAGCGGCAGCGGGAGGGGTCAGTGGGGACGGGGGGGTCCCCTGTGTGCCCATGGGGGAGCGGCAGCGGGAGGGGTCAGTGGGGACGGGGGGGTCCCCTGTGTGCCCATGGGGGAGCGGCAGCGGGAGGGGTCAGTGGGGACGGGGGGGTCCCCTGTGTCCCCATGGGGGAGCGGCAGCGGGAGGGGTCAGTGGGGATGGGGGGGACAGGGCGGGGACAGGCAGTGAGGTGACCTGGTGTCCCTGTCCCCAGGACAATGTGGGTGACCCTGTACCCCTGTCCCTTGTCCCCAGGGCAGTGGGGTGACCCTGTGTCCCCATCCCCAGGGCAGTGGGGTGACCCCGTCTCCCTGTCCCCAGGGCAGTGCGGTGACCCTGTGTCCCCATCCCCAGGGCAGTGCGGTGACCCCGTCTCCCTGTCCCCAGGGCAGTGGGGTGACCCCGTGTCCCTGTCCCCAGGACAATGTGGGTGACCCCGTGTTCCTGTCCCCAAGGCAGTGTGGGTGACCCCGTGTCCCCGTCCCCAGGACAATGTGGGTGACCCTGTGTCCCTGTCCCCAAGGCAGTGCAGTGACCCTGTACCCCTGTCCCTGTCCCCATGGCAGTGCGGTGACCCCGACTCCCTGTCCCCATGGCAGTGCGGTGACCCCGTGTCCCCGTCCCCAGGACAATGTGGGTGACCCTGTACCCCTGTCCCCGTCCCCAGGGCAGTTCGGTGACCCCGTCTCCCTGTCCCCAGGGCAATGTGGGTGACCCTGTGTCCCTGTCCCCAGGGCAATGCGGTGACCCCGTCTCCCTGTCCCCAGGGCAGTTCGGTGACCCCGTGTCCCTGTCCCCAGGGCAATGGGGTGACCCTGTCCCCAGGGTGACCCTGTCCCCATCCCTGTCCTCATGGCAGTGTGGTGACCCTGTGTCCCCGTCCCCAGGGCAGTGCGGTGACCCCGTGTCCCTGTCCCCATGGCAGTGTGGTGACCCTGTGTCCCCGTCCCCAGGGCAGTGCGGTGACCCCGTGTCCCTGTCCCCATGGCAGTGTGGTGACCCCGCATCCCTGTCCCCATGGCAGTGAGGTGACCCCGTGTCCCTGTCCCTGTCCCTAAGGCAGTGCGGTGACCCCGTCTCCCTGTCCCCAGGGCAGTGCGGTGACCCCGTGTCCCCATCCTCAGGACTGTGTGGTGACCCCGTGTCCCTGTCCCCAGGACAATGTGGGTGACCCTGTATCCCTGTCCCCAAGGCAGTGCGGTGACCCCGCATCCCTGTCCCCAGGGCAGTGAGGTGACCCCATGTCCCTGTCCCCAAGGCAGTGGGTGACCCTGTACCCCGTGTCCCCGTCCCCAGGTCCCAGCTCCGCGCGGCCGCCCGTGCCCGGCAGCTGTGTGAGCAGCGGCAGCGCAGGGACAGCGCCCGCCGGGCTCTGGCCGAGGTCACCCGGGCCCTGGGCTTGGCCAGCGCCGGCCTGGGCCACCTGGCTGGGCAACTGGGCCAGCTGGGGCGGGGGGACCCGAGGGGGGACCCAATGGGGGACCCAATGGGGGACCCAATGGAGGACCCACAGGCGCTGCTGGCACAGACCCGGGCCGGGCTGGCGGCGCTGCAGGGGGGGCCCCCCCGGGCCCTGCGCCCCCCACCCAGCACCCCATGGCAGGTGGGTGAACTGGGGCCCAACCCCATCTAAGGGGGTCTGGGGGGGGTCAGTGAGGTGGCTTGGGGGGCCCTGAGTCCATCTGGGGGAGTCTTGGGGGGGATTTGGGGGTTGCCCTGAGTCCATATGGGGGAGTCTTGGGGGGCTCTGGGGGGATTTGGGGGGCCTGGGGGGCCCTGAGTCCATCTGGGGGAGTCTTTGGGGGGCTCTGAGGGGGTTTGGGGGGCCTGGGGGGCCCTGAGTCCGTCTGGGGGAGTCTTTGGGGGGCTCTGAGGGGGTTTGGGGGGCCCTGAGCCCATCTGGGGGAGTCTTGGGGGTCTCTGGGGGGGTTTGGGGGGGCCCAACCCCATCTAAGGGGATCTGGGGGGGGGTCAATGAGCTGGTTTGGGGGGGACCCTGATGGTTTGGGGGGCCCAACTCCATCTAGGAGGGTCTAGGGGGGGGCAATGAGCTGGTTTGAGGGGGGTCTGGGGGTCTCCAAGCCCATCTGGGGGAATCTTGGGGGAGGCTCTGGGGGGATTTGGGGGGGGGGGTCTGGAGGGGGGAGTGAAATGGTCTGAGGGGCCTTGAGATGAACTGGGGGGGGGCGGGGGGCCTGACCCATTTTGGGCCCCCCCCCCTGCAGCAACACAGCCGCCCCCCCATTGAGGAGACCCCATCGCACAGCTCTGACGGTGAGGGGGGGGCCGGGGGAGCCTGGGGGGGGGAATGGAGGGGGGTGTATTTTGGGGGGGGGGCGTTGGGTGGCTGATGGGGGTTCTGAGGTTCTTGGGGGGGGGCATAGGGGTTTCGGGAGGATGGGGGGGCTGTAGGGTTTTTGGGGGGGGCTGTAGGGGTTGGGGGGGGGCTGTAGGGTTTTGGGGGGGTCTGGGGGCCGTGGGGCGGCCGTGGGGCTGACACGGGTGCCCCAGAGGACGCCCCCCCCGCCATGGCCCCCCCGTCCCGAGCCGCCATCAAGCGCCAGTCCCGGCTGATCCTGGAGGGGCGGCGGGGGGGGGGGCGGGGCGGCCATGGCCCCCCCCCGTGATCCCAGTGCCCCCCATACCCCCCTAGTTGCTCCCAGTGACCCCCAGTTGCTCCCAGTGACCCCCAGTGCCCCCCAGTTGCTCTCAGTGCCCCCCACACCTCCCCAGTTGCTCCCAGTGCCCCCCAGTGCCCCCTAGTTGCTCCCAGTGCCCCCCAGTGCCCCCCAGTTGCTCCCAGTGCCCCCCAGTGCCCCCCACACCTCCCCAGTTGCTCTCAGTGTCCCCCAGTTGCTCCCAGTGCCCCCCAGTTGCTCCCAGTGCCCCCCACACCTCCCCAGTTGCTCCCAGTCCCCCCCTAGTTGCTCCCAGTGCCCCCCAGTTGCTCCAGTGCCCCCCAGTTGCTCCCAGTGCCCCCCACACCACCCTAGTTGTTCCCAGTGCCCCCCAGTGCCCCCCACACCTCCCCAGTTGCTCCCAGTGCCCCCCAGTTGCTCCCATTGCCCCCAGTGCCCCCCACACCTCCCCAGTTGCTCCCAGTGCCCCCAATTGCTCCCAGTGCCCCCCAGTGCCCTCCATACCCCCCAGTTGCTCCCAGTGCCCCCCAGTTGCTCCCAGTGCCCCCCACCCCTCCCCTGTTGCTCCCAGTGCCCCTAGTTGCTCCCAGTCCCCCCCAGTGCCGTGTGTGACCCATTAAATCCCCCCCAACCCACCCGCCTGTGCTTGGTCTTTGGGGGTCACGCCGGGGCAGGGAGGGTCATTTGGCGGTGGGTGGGGGGGTGTTCCTGTGTGGACCCAGGCGTCCGGGCCACCCCCTTTCCCCTCTTCAATTCATAAACACCCCCCTCCCCCCCTCAATCCCCCCCCCCGCCTCCGCGGGCCTTATCTGCCCCCCTCAGCCTGGGGGGGGCTGGCGCTGGGCCAGGGCCCCGCCCGGATGCCTGGGTCCCCACGGAGGGGGGGGGAGGGAGGGGGCGGGGCGGGTGTTATCAGCGGGTGTGGGGGGGTCAGGGCCCCCAGTGGCGCCGGCAGCACCCGCAGCTGCACCCGCCATGCCGGGCCCCGGGGGGCTGCTGGCGCTGGGGGGGCTCCTGGCCTGTGCACGGGGGGGCGCGGGGGGGGGCACGGCTGCGCCCCCCGACTTCGACGTGGAAGGTAAGGGGGGTTTGGGGGGGGGAGAATGGGGGTGAATGGGGGGGACTGGGAGTAACTGGGGGGGGGCACTGGGAGCAACTGGGGAGGGGTGGGGGGCACTGGGAGCAACTGGGAAGGCACTGGGAGCAACTGGGGGGCAACTGGGAGCAAGTGGGGGCAACTGGGGAGCACTGGGAGCAACTGGGGGGCACTGGGAGCAACTGGGGAGGTGTGGGGGGCACTGGGAGCAAGTGGGGGGGCACTGGGAGCAACTGGGGAGGTGTGGGGGGCACTGGGAGCAACTGGGGGGCAACTGGGGAACACTGGAGCAACTGAGGGGCAGTGGGAGCAACTAGGGGACACTGGGAGCAACTGGGGAGGTATGGGGGGCACTGGGAGCAACTGGGGGACACTGGGGGGCACTGGGAGCAACTGGCGAGGTGTGGAGGGCACTGGGAGCAACTGGGGGCACTGGAGCAACTGGGGGGCAACTGGGGGACACTGGGAGCAACTGGGGAGGTATGGGGGGCCCTGGGAGCAACTAGGGGGCACTGGAGCAACTGGGGAGGTGTGGGGGGCACTGGAAGCAACTGGGGGGACACTGGGAGATACTGGGAGCAACCGGGGGTCAACTCGGGGGGGGACAGAGGGACAGTGATGGATACTGGGAGGACACTGGGAGATAGTGGGGGCAGTTGGGAGTCAACTTGGGGGGGTATGGAGGGACACTGAGGGATACTGGGGGACACTGGGAGATACTGGGAGCAACTGGGGGTCAGCTTGGGGGGCACGGAGGGACACCGGGGGTGCTGGGGGACACTGGGGGCGCTGACCCCCCCCGCAGCGGGGGTGCTGAAGGCCGAGGAGCCCCTGGACCCCAAGTGCTTCTCGCGGCTCCTGCACGACCTGACCTGCTTCTGGGACAGCGACGCGCCCCCCGACCCCCGGCCCTTCCGCCTGCAGTACCGCCTGGAGTGCGTGACCTCTGACCCCTGACCTTTGCCCCTCGTACCCCCCGCCCCGGCTGCCCTTGACCCCAATGGCCTGTGGCACCTGACCCCAGTGCCCCCTGTGTGCAATGTCCCCTGACCCCAGTGCCCTGTGACCCCAGTGCCCCCTGTGACCCCTTGACCCCAGGCAGGGCCGTGCCCTTGACCCCAGTGCCCCATGTGACCCCCTTGACCCCAGTGCCCCTATGTCCCCTTGACCCCAGGCAGGGCCATGCCCTTGACCCCCCTTGACCCTGGTCCCCCCTTGACCCCGGTGCCCCCTTGACCCCAGGCAGGGCCGTCCCCTTGAGCCCCTGAACCCTGTGGCCTTGACCCCCCTTGACCCTGGTGCCCCCATGACCCCAGGCAGGGCCGTCCCCTTGACCCCCTGAACCCTGTGGCCTTGACCCCCCTTGACCCAGTGCCCCCTTGACCCCAGGCAGGGCCGTGCCCTTGACCCCCTGAACCCTGTGCCCTTGACCTCCGTTGACCCCGGTGCCCCCTTGACCCCAGTGCCCCCTTGACCCCAGTACCTCCCCTGCCCCCTTGACCCCAGGCAGGGCCGTGTCCTTGACCCGCTGAACCCTGTGCCCTTGACCCCCATTGACCCCGGTAACCCTCCTGACCCCTTTACACCAGGCAGGGCTGTGTCCTTGACCCCCTTGACTCCTGTACCCCCTTGACCCCAGGCAGGATCATGCCCTTGACCCTCCTTGACCCCGGTGTTCCCTTGACCCCAGTACCCCCCCTGCCCCCTTGACCCCAGGCATGGCTGTGCCCTTGACCCCCCTTGACCCTGGTGCCCCCTTGACCACAGGCAGGGCCATCCCCTTGACCCCCTGAACCCTGTACCCTTGACCCCCGTTGACCCCGGTGCCCCCTTGACCCCAGTACCCCCCCTGCCCCCTTGACCCCTGCCCCCTGTGCCCTTGACCCCAGGTAGGGCTGTGCCCTTGACCCCCCTTGACCCCGGTGCCCCCTTGACCCCAGGCAGGGCCGTCCCCTTGACCCCCTGAGCCCTGTGCCCTTGACCTCCGTTGACCCCGGTGCCCCCTTGACCCCAGTGCCTCCCCTGCCCCCTTGACCCCAGGCAGGGCCGTGTCCTTGACCCGCTGAACCCTGTGCCCTTGACCCCCATTGACCCCGGTAACCCTCCTGACCCCTTTACATCAGGCAGGGCTGTGTCCTTGACCCCCTTGACTCCTGTACCCCCTTGACCCCAGGCAGGATCGTGCCCTTGACCCCCCTTGACCCCGGTGTCCCCTTGACCCCAGTACCCCCCCTGCCCCCTTGACCCCAGGCATGGCTGTGCCCTTGACCCCCTTGACCCTGGTGCCCCCTTGACCCCAGGCAGGGCCATCCCCTTGACCCCCTGAACCCTGTGCCCTTGACCTCCGTTGACCCCGGTGCCCCCTTGACCCCAGTACCCCCCTGCCCCCTTGACCCCTGCCCCCTGTGCCCTTGACCCCAGGTAGGGCTGTGCCCTTGACCCCCCTTGACCCCGGTGCCCCCTTGACCCCAGGCAGGGCCGTCCCCTTGACCCCCTGAACCCTGTGCCCTTGACCGCTGTTGACCCCGGTGCCCCCTTGACCCCAGTGCCCCCTTGACCCCAGTACCCCCCCTGCCCCCTTGACCCCCGTTGACCCCAGGCAGGACCGTGCCCTTGACCCCTGCCCCCTGTGCCCTTGACCCCAGGCAGGGCTGTGCCCTTGACCCCCCTTGACCCCGGTGCCCCCTTGACCCCAGGCAGGGCCGTCCCCTTGACCCCTGAACCCTGTGCCCTTGACCCCCGTTGACCCCAGGCAGGGCCATGCCCTTGACCCCCCTTGACCCCGGTGCCCCCTTGACCCCAGGCAGGGCCGTCCCCTTGACCCCTGCCCCCTGTGCCCTTGACCGCCGTTGCCCCCAGGCAGAGCCGTGCCCTTGACCCACCTTGACCCCGGTGCCCTTGACCCGGTGCCCGCAGGCAGGAGCCGTGGCAGAACTGCTCGCTGGCCGCCGTGGCGCTGCCGCGGAACCGCTCGCGGTTCTGGTGCTCGCTGCCCCCCGCGGCCGCCATGGCGTTCGTGCCGCTGGAGCTGCGCGTGCTGCCGCCCCCCCCCGCGCCCCCCCTGCACCGCCGCACCCTCTACATCGACCAAGTCGGTACGGGGGGGTTTGGGGTGGGGAGCCCCACGGCGGGGGGGGGGCTGTGGGGGGCGGGTTGGGGGACCCAGCGAAGGCCCTGAGGGGATCGGGGGGGCTGGGGGGTCCAAGGGACACCCAGGGGGTTGGGGGGCCAAAGGACTTTGGGGATTTGGGTGGGGGGGTCTGCGGGGGTCCAGGGGAATCCCTGGGGGGGTCTCGGGGGACGTGGGCACTTGGGGGGCCCAGAGGGTCATGGGGGGGGGCAGAGGGGATTGGGGGGCTTAGGGGGGAGCCTTGACCCCCTCCTCACTCCCAGCCCCTCCCCCGCAGTGCTGCTGGGCCCCCCCCAGAACGTGTCAGCGGAGGCGGGGGGGGCGCGGGGGCAGCTGTGCGTGCGCTGGGTGCCCCCCCCCAGCTCCCACCTGGAGTCCAGCCTGGTGTTCGAGCTGATGCTGCGTGCCCCGGGGCTGCCCCCCCGCACGGTGCGACGGGGGATCCGGGGAGATCCGGGGGGATCCAGGGGGATCCGGGGGGATCCGAGGGGGTCCCAGACCATGGGGACGGGGGGGCCACGTCGGGTGATGGGCCCTGGGGATCCACCAATGTGGGGGGTGAAGTGGGGAGGAGGATCCAGGGGGGATCCAGTAGGTCCCAGGGGAGTGGGTGAGGGATCCGGGGTGGGGGGGGGGAGGGGAGTGGGGAGGATCTGGTGACTCTGAAGTGGGATCAGGGGGTCCAGTGGGGAATCCAGAGGGCCCCGGGGGATGTGGGGGGTGTGGGGCTGTGTGTGATCCAGTGGGTCCTGGGGGGGATCCAGTGGGTCCCAGGGGAATTGGGTGGGTCCTGGCGGATCCAGTGGGTTCCAGGGGGGTCGGGTGGGTCCTGGGGGATCCAGTGGGTCCCAGGGGGTCGGGTGGGTCCTGGAGGGATCAAGTGGGTCCTGGGGGATCCAGTGGGTCCCAGGGGGTCAGGTAGGTCCTGGGGGATCCAGTGGGTCCCAGGGGGGTCGGGTGGGTCCTGGGGGGATCCAGTGGGTCCCAGGGGGATTGGGTGTGTCCCAGGGGATTTGGTGGGTCCTGGGGGATCGAGTGGGTCCCAGGGGGAATCCACTGGGTCCCTGGGGGTTTGAGTGGGTCCTGGGGGATCCAGTGGGTCCCGGGTAGGGGGGTTGAGTGGGTCCTGGGGGATCCAGTGGGTCCCGGGGGGATATCGGGTGGGTCCTGGGGGATCCAGTGGGTCCCAGGGGGGGATCTGGTGGGTCCTGGGGGATCCAGTGGGTCCCAGGGGAAATTGGTGGGTCCTGGGGGATCCAGTGGGTCCTGGTGTGTGTGTGTGTGTGGTGAGTGGGTCCTGGGGGATCCAGTGGGTCCCAGGGGGATCGGGTGGGTCTGGGGGGGGCCCCAGGTGGCTCCTGGGTGCCACCACCCAGCAAGGCCCCAGCCCTCCAGTGCTTGGTCAGGGGGGGTTGCTGGGATCCAGCGGGTCCCAAGGGGGATCTGGGGGGCTCCCGGAAGGATCCAGGCCCCCCCCTGACGCCCATGTGCAGGTGGGGGTGGGCGCGGGGCGGCGGGAGCAG
The DNA here is from genome assembly GCF_963082525.1 of Nesoenas mayeri. Taxonomy (NCBI): domain Eukaryota; kingdom Metazoa; phylum Chordata; class Aves; order Columbiformes; family Columbidae; genus Nesoenas; species Nesoenas mayeri. The sequence continues at coordinate 658,325 of NC_137567.1, read as the reverse complement.
CTGGTGGGGTCCCTGCGCGGCAGCACCCGGTACAGCGTCCGCGCCCGCGCGCGCCCCGACGGCCTCAGCTACGGCGGCTACTGGAGCCCCTGGTCCCCCCCGGCCACCGCCGTCACCCCCCCCGGTGAGCGGGGACACGGGGGACACGGGGGGACACGGGGGGATCGGGGGACTTGGGGACATGGGGGGTGTGGGGACACAGGGATGGGGGGTCACACAGTTGTCACCCCCCCAAGTGAGCGGGGACGTGGGGGGACACAGGGGACATGGAGGGATATGGGAGCAATAGGGGATGGGGGTGAGTGGGATGGGGGGGGACAGGGGGGGATGGGACTTGGGGACATGGGGGATGTGGGGACACAGGGATGGGGGGTCACACAGTTGTCACCCCCCCAAGTGAGTGGGGACATGGGGGGACACAGAGGACATGGAGGGGGATGGGGGTGAGTGGGATGTGGGGGGGACACGGGGGGATGGGGGGGACTTGGGGATACAGGGGGGATGTGGGGACACAAGGATGGGGGGAGTCACACAGTTGTCACCCCCCCAAGTGAGTGGGGACAGGGGGAGACACATGTGAGATGGGGCTGGAGTGGGACAGTGGTGACACATGGGGCCATGGGGACACATAGCACCCCCCCTGTGGTTTTGGGGTCCGGGGTGTGGGGGGGGGACACACACCCTTACTGACCCCCCCCCTAATGTGTCCCCAGACATAGACCCGGTGACCCTGGGACTGTCCTGCCTGCTGGCCCTGCTGCTGCTGGGGCTGGGGCTGCTGGCGCTGCTGGGCCACCGCAGGTACGGGGGGGTCCGGGGGGGTCCTGGGGGGGTCCTGGGGACTTGGGGGGGGCACGGGGGTGACACTGCGCTGTCCCCAGGGCGCTGCGGGAGAAGCTGTGGCCGGCGGTGCCCGGTCCGGAGCGCGAATTCGAGGGGCTCTTCAGCGCCTATGGGGGCAACTTCCAGGTGGGGGGGGTTATTGTAGGACCTACAATAATGGGGAATTGGGGGGGGGGGGCTGGGTTAATTTGAGGGGGTTAATATGGAAGGGGTGGTGTGTTGTTGTAGGTCCTACTCTAATGCAGGGTGTTTAGGGGATACCACAAAGGGAGGGGGGGGTTGGGGGGGGTAATACCCTAAAGGGGGGTTTGGGGGGGTTCTGTTACTGGGGTGAGTTTGGGGGGCCTGGGTGGGTGGGGGTATGGGGGGTGTTACCCAACCTGGGGGGTTTTGGGGGGTGTTAGCACACCTGGGGGGTTTTGGGGCGCCTGGGGGGGGCTTGGGGGGTGTTATGGTAAAGGGGGGGGTTAAGGGGTTTTAGGGGGGTGTTATCTCACTGGGGGGTATTTGGGTGTCTGGGGGGGTCGGGGGGATGTTTGGGGGTGTCTGGGGATTTGGGGGTGTCTGGGGGGGATGTTTGGGGGGAAGTTTGGGGGGGGTCGAGGAGATGTTTGGGGAGGGTGTCTGGGGGTTTGGGGGTGTCTGGGGGGGATGTTTGGGGGGGTCAGGGGGATGTTTGGGGGGGATGTTTGGGGGGGGTCAGGGGGAGGTTTGGGGGGGTCAGGGGGATGTTTGGGGAGGATGTTTGGGGGGGGTCAGGGGGAGGTTTGGGGGGGTCAGGGGGATGTTTGGGGAGGATGTTTGGGGGGGGTCAGAGGGAGGTTTGGGGGTGTCTGGGGGTTTGGAGGGGTCGGGGGATGTTTGGGGGGGATGTTTGGGGGGATGTTTGGGGGGGGTCAGGGGATGTTTGGGGGTGTCTGTTGGGTCTTGGGGGGATGTTTTGGGGTCCCTAACGCCCTGTCCCCCCCCCCAGCTCTGGCTGTGCGAGGGGGTGGGGGCTCCCTGGGCCCCCCCCGCGGTGGCCGATGCTGAGGAGCTGCCCAGCACCGTGGAGGAGGTTCTGGGGCCTCCCCCCCCAGCCAAGGGTCCCCCCGCCGAGGTGCCCCTCCCCAGCGCCCCCCCCGCCGGCCCCTCCCCCTCCCCCAGCTTCGAGTACACACTGTTCGACCCCACGTCCGCCCTGCTGTGCCCCCCCCCCCGCCGCCCCCCTGACAGCCCCTACGCCAACCTGGCCCCCCAGAAAGCGCCCCCCCCGGATGCTGACACCCCCAAATGGGTCCCTGAGGATGGGGCCCTCCCTGGGGATGGGGACCCCCCCGGGCTGGGCCCCCCCATTCTGTCCCCCCCCTATGTGCTGTGCTCATAAGGGTGGGGGGGGGTGGGGACACCCCCACAGCGGGGACAAGGTAGGGGGAGTCCCCAGGACACCCCGGAAGAGGGGACGCGTTGTTGTGATGTCACACGGGGACACCGCGACGTCATGATGGACGGGACGTGTCACACGATGATGTCACGTGGAGACACCGTGAGGTGGTGACAGGGGACACGTCACGGGGGTGTCACACGGACACGCTGTGACACCGCAACAGAGGGGACACATCACGGGGATGTCACACGGACACGCTGTGACACCACAACAGAGGGGACACGTCACTGGGATGTCACTCGGACACGCTGTGACACCGCAATGGAGGGGACACGTCAATGGGATGTCACACGGACACGCTGTGAGGACACGTCACTGGGATGTCACACGGACACACTGTGACACCGCAATGGAGGGGACACGTCACTGGGATGTCACACAGACACGCTGTGACATCATGAGGGAGGGGACACGTCACTGGGATGTCACACGGACATGATGTGAGGACACGTCACTGGGATGTCACTCGGACACACTGTGACACCGCAACGGAGGGGACACGTCACTGGGATGTCACACGGACACGATGTGACATCATGATGGAGGGGACACGTCACTGGGATGTCACACGGACACGCTGTGACACCGCAATGGAGGGGACACGTCACTGGGATGTCACACGGACACGATGTGAGGACACGTCACTGGGGTGTCACATGGACACGCTGTGACACCGCAATGGAGGAGACCGGTCACGGGGATGTCACACGGACACGCTGTGAGGACACGTCACTGGGATGTCACACGGACACGCTGTGACACCGCAATGGAGGGGACCGGTCACGGGGATGTCACACGGACACGCTGTGAGGACACGTCACTGGGATGTCACACGGACACGCTGTGACACCACAACGGAGGGGACACATCACACTGATGTCACCCCGTGACACACGGACACAGAGGGGACGCGTCGCGACGGGACACGTCACACGGACACACCGTGACACCCCGGTCGGGGGGGACGTGTCACACGATGTCACACGCACACCCCGCGACATCACCGCGCGGGGGACGTGTCACCACAGGACACGGGGAAGCAGAGGGGACACCTCGCGGGGCCACGCGTCACCCACGTCACGTTTGTGCCACCTCGCGTGGACACACAGACACACGGGGACGCACAGACGGGGGGGACGCGCCGTGTGGGGTCTGTCCCCGTCCCTTGGTGGGGGCGACACTGAATTTTCTTGGCTTTGGGTTCTTTTTAATGCCGTTTTGTACAATAAAGCAGCGTCGGCTCTGCCGGACGCCTGGGTCCCTCCCGGCGGGGTTGGGGTGCTGCGCCGAACGCCTGGGTCCTGTGCCGCCCCGGGGGGGGCTGATAACGCTTATCAGGACCCCCCAGGTGCCGGGTGGGGCCATCGGGAGGGGGCTCGTGTCACCGGGACGGGACGTGCGTCACCCTTGGGTGGTGGCCAGTGTCGCCGTCACCCACGCGGTGTGCGTCACCTCGATGTCACCACAGCCTCCTGGGGTCCGTGTCCCCCCGCAACACCCCGGGGGGGTGCGTGACAGCCGAGCTCAGCCCCAGCCCTGGTCCCCATCGCCGTCCTGCTCGGGCTCGGTGTCCTCGTCCCCCTCGCTGTCCCCGTCCCCGGGGGTCACACGGAGCCGCCCCTGGGGGCCGAAGTGGAGGCGCCAGCGGCGGGGGGGGGCCCCGGGGCGAGTGAGGCAGGCGCGGAGGCGGGGGGGGGCCCCGGGCCGTAGGCGGCACTCGGCGGGGAAGTAGCGGCGCAGGGCGGGCAGGACGTGCGGGCCGGGGGGGGGCAGGCGCAGGGAAGCCACAACCTGCGCGGGGGGCCGGGGGGGCCCGGGGGAGCGGGCGGACTCCAGCAGGAGCGCAGCCAAGCGGGCGGGAGCCCCCGGGGCCCCCCCTAGGTAGCGCTCCAGCCCGTCCAGCAGCAGCAGCCCCGGAGGGCGCGGCCGGGCCGGCAGCGCCGCCAGCTCCCGGGCCAGCGCCGCCGCGGACGGCGGGTACCGGAGCTCCAGCCGCTGGGGGGGGCACGGAGGGGGCGTCAGGACACGCCCCTCGGCGGCAAGACACGCCCCTCGGCGCCGGGAGGCCACGCCCCCCGGTATGCCCCCCGAGCCCCGCCCACACGCGGAGCCCCGCCCCTCCCGCAGGCCCCGCCCACGAGCGCTGCCGCCCTCCAGACGTGCGCAGCAAAAAACCCCGCCCACGCTGCTGGCTCCGCCCACATGCGCTATACCCCGCCCACTGCCATTGCATTGACACGGCGCACCGCCCCCTCAGCAAGCCCCGCCCACATGCAAAGCTCCGCCTCGTGCCGCAGGCCCCGCCCACTCGCGACATGCTCTACCCCCTAAGCTAGCACGGCATGCTCACCCAGAGCCCCGCCCCCTGCCGTAGGCCACGCCCACTCGCACGACGCCCCGCCCACCGACATCGCGCATGCGGCAAGCCCAGCCCCCACGGGAAACCACGCCTCCCTCGCATGCCCCGCCCACTCGCCGCCAGCCCCGCCTCTCCCGGGCCGCCCCCATCCCCGGCGACCCCCTCACCTGCAGCGCCCGCGGGTCGTTGCCGCCGTCGTCACCGTCGCCGCCTCCCGGGAGGCGCGGGAGCGCGCTGGGCGCCAGGAATAGTGCGCGGGGCCCATCGCCGCCGCCCGCCAGCGCGGCCCGCAGCAGCAGCGCCGTCCGACCCGAGCCCGCCGGGCCCAGCACCAGCACCGGCACCGGCGCCGCTGCCTCCCCCACTGTCACCGAGCCCAGCGCCCGCTCCAGCGCCGCCGCCATCGCGTCCGCGGCCGGAATCACCTCGCCCGCTCCGCGGATGGCGGTGAGTCAGGTGAAAGTCCCGCCGCCGCGCCTCAGCCAATCAGAGCGGAGATTCCCTCAGCGCCGCTCCCGCCCACCGCGGCGAGCTAGCGCTCCAGCCAATCAGAGGGGAGATTCCCTCAGCGTCGGTCCCGCCCATCGCAGCTGTTTCGCGCGAGCGCCTCAGCCAACCGGAGGCGTGACGCGACACCCTACCCGCGGTCCCGCCCTCCCCCGGCTTCTATTGGCCGCTCGGGCCGCCAATCCAGCGCCGACCCGTCTCCTAATGAGATTCAGTACCCCTCCCCTTTACGCGCCGCTTGGCCAATGGGAAGGTTGTGTGCGCCGGCCGGGGGCGTGGCCAGGCGGGGGGTGGGCGGTGTCCGCGGCTGTCAGTCACCCCTGCGCTGCCAGGCAACGCGTTGCTAGGCGACGGCGGGCGGTTGCCGGGAGACGGGGGCGGGACGAGGAGTGGGGGGGGGGGGCGAGTGGGAGGGGGAGTGAGACACGCGCGCTCACACGCGTGTGCAAAAGCCTCGTGTGCCGCCCCTGCTTGTGCAAACGCGCCCGTGCACGCGCTGACCCCCCACCCCAATGCACGTGCACGCGGTTGCGCGCGCCCTCGTGCACGCGCGCCCTCGTGCACGCGCTCGCCCCACGTGCACACGCACACACACACAGTCGTGCAACGCCACGCTGCTGGCGCTGGCCCCGTTCACACGCACGTGCACGCGTGTCCAGTCGTGCACGACCTCATGCACACCCACGCGCCCTGCGCCTGCGCACACGCGCGTGCAAGGGCACGATCGGGGGTGCTTCACGGGAGACCACGAGGGTGCACGAGGATCACATGAGCATGCACGAGGGTCACGTGAGGGTGCGTGGGGGGGGGGGTCACACGAGGTTGCACGAGGGTCACGTGAGGATGCACAAGGGTCGCACGAGGCCTCACCGGGATGCACGAGGCGGCGGGGGTCGGGATGCACGAGGGTTCACGAGGGCTCACGAGGGCTCACGAGGGCCGGGGCGGGGCGTCCCCTCGGCTACGCGTATTCTCAAGCAATAACAGCGCGTCCGTATTATCCGCCCGAGAATACCCGTCGCCGAAGGGAGCGGGGGGCCGGCGACTGGGGGGACCCCGGCGTCCGGGGTTGGGGGGAAGGAACCCAGGCATCCGGGAGTAGTGGACCCAGGCATCCGGGGGAACCCAGGCGTCCGGGGGGAACCCAGGCATCCGGGGCTGCCCCGCCCCTTTCAGCACCGCGGTCAGCTCCCCCCTCCCAGCCCTGCTCTATAGGTGCTCCATAGGTGCTGCCCGTGCCCAGGGGCTCCGCTATAGGGCATGCGGCCCCACACGGCGCCATGCAGCCCCACGGCCCGGCCGTAGGGCCCCTCCTATATGCTTCCCACAGGCCCCAGCTATAGGTCGCTCCTATAGGCCCCGTGCACAGGCTCCCCCCCCCCAACCCCGTCCAGCCCGGCCATAGGTCCCTCCTATAGCCCCCGGCCCCCCCGCCCCACTCACCGCCGCCGCCGCTGCCGGAGCCGCCGCCCGCCCCGCCGCAGTCCGGGGGGGGCGGAGCCTGGGGCAGGACACGCCCCCCAGCAAAGCCCCGCCCACTGACGCCCCGCCCCTTCTCCTGGCTCCACCCCGCCGCAGTCCAGGGGGCGGGGCCTCGGGGGAGCGGGAGACGCCCGTCACAAGCCCCGCCCCCTGAGACGCTCCGCCCCTTCGCTTGGCCACGCCCCCTGGACCCCTCCCTTGCCCCCATAGGGGCCTTATGGGCATCCTATAGTTGCCCTGCGGGCATGTGGGCTGTGGACACGCCCTTCCCGCCCTGTAAGCTGGCACTCCCAGCCCCTATAGATACCCCACAGCCCTATAGATCCCCCCAGCCTTTATAGATACCCCACAGCCCTATGGACAACCCATATACCCCATAACCCCTCCCCATATTCCCTATAGCCCCCCAATGTCCCCTATAGCCCCCCCAATGTCCCCTATACCCCCCCCCCCATGTCCCCTATACCCCCCCCATACGGACGCAGGGACACGGGGACATCACACGCAGCCACTTTATTCCCCCCTCCCACCACGTCACAGTGTGTGTCCCCCCCGCCCCCCCTCGTGGGGACTGTCCCCTTTATGTGTGTCCCCCCCCCATGCTCGTGACACTCGTGCAAGGGGGGTGACAATTCCCACCCCACCCCGCAGTGTCGGGGTCCCCCCCCCAGTTGTGGGGGGACACTCAGGTGACAGCTGGGAACTCAGCACGACGCGCCTGGGGGGGACATGGGGGGGGGTCTGGGGGCTGCATGGACCCCTCTGCCCCCCCCCCAGCATCCCCAGATATCGGGGTCCCCACCCCCCTATGGGGCTCAGTGTCCCCACCCATGGGGTTGGGGTCCCCCCAAAGAGCTCATGACCCCCCCTTAACCCCCCCCAGTTTTGCAGTGCCCTCCATGTCCCCCCTATGGGGCTGGGGTGCCCCCCTCCGGGTTTTGGGGTGACCGCCCCTCACCTGGGTGACGCTGATCTCCTCCAGGGGGGGCTGAGAGGGGGGCAGCTCTTGGGGGGCCCTCGGGGGACCCCCCCCGCCCCCCCTCCCCAACCCCCCCGTGCTCTGGAACTTCCCAACCACGCAGGTCACCTGGGGGGGGGGGGGCAGTAGGATTTTGGGGGGGCCCTGGGGGTTATGGGGGGGTCAATGCATCCTCAGGGGGGAAACAGGGGGTCACGGGGGGGTTGGGGGTTCTGGGTGAGTTTGGGGGCGCCCTGAGGGAGGTTTTGGGGTGTTGGGGGGGGGGTGGAGGTTCCGGGGGGTCCTGGGGTGTTGGGGAGGGGTCCCCAGAATTTTGGGGGTTTCAGGGGTTTCAGGGGTTCCTGAAGCTGCTTAGGAGGGTCACAGTGGCCAGAGGGAGGATTTGGGGGCATGTTTGGGACCAGGGGGCAGGTTTTGGGGACCCCTAGGAGGGTCTAGGGTGCCCGGGGGGGTGTGAGGGTCCCTGGGGGGTTTTGGGGACCCCCTCCCCCCGTTTCCGGGGTGCTCACCAGGAAGGCGGCGATGGCGGTGCCGGTGAGGAATCCGGCCAGCACGTCCCCCCAGTGGTTGCGGTGCTCAGCCACCCGCAGGGCGCCCAGCAGGAACGGGGGGGCCGCGAACCCCAAAACCGCCGCCGGCTTGGCCAGCCGGGAGCCCCCCCCCCGCCAGGCCAGCGTCACGTACAGCTGGGGGGGGGGCAGCGTCACCCCATGGGCACCCCAACACCCCCCGGGCACCCCCAAACCCACAGGGACCCCCCAACCCCCACTGGGTACCCCCAAACCCACAGGGACCCCCCAACACTCCCCGGGTACCCCCAAACTCACAGGGACCTCCTAACCCCAAAGGGACCCCCCAACCCCCCCTATAACCCCCATAACCCCCCTATAACCCCCATAACCCCCTTGTAGCCCCCCCCAAACCCCCCTATAATCCCATAACCCCCCTGTAGCCCCCCCCAAACCCCCTATAATCCCCATAACCCCCTTGTAGCCCCCCCCAAACTCCCCTATAATCCCCATAACCCCTCTGTAGCCCCCCCAAACCCCCTTATAACCCCCATAACCCCCCTGTAGACCCTCCAAACCCCCCTATAACCCCCTGTAGCTCCCCCAAACCCCCCCATAACCCCCTTGTAGCCCCCCCCATAACCCCCCTATAATCCCCATAGCCCCCCTGTAGCCCCCCCAAACCCCCTATTGTCCCCCCATAACCCCCCTGTAGCCCCCTATTGTTCCCCCATAACCCCCCTGTAGCCCCCCATAACCCCCCTCTAACCCCCATAGCCCCCCCAATTTCCCCCAGACCCCCACCCCGGTGAAGGCCCCCACATAGACCCCCAATCCCCCCTGTTGTCCCCCCATAGCACCTTATAGCCCCCCATAACCCCCTTGTAGCCCCCCCATAACCCCCCTGTAGCCCCCCCCAAACCCCCCTATAACCCCCATAGCCCCCCCAATTTGCCGCAGACCCCCACCCCAGCGAAGGCCCCCGCGTAGGCCCCCAGCGCCGCCTCCTTGCAGGGAAAGGCCCTTCTGGCGGCCGCCACCAAGGGGGGGTCCCCGGCGCAGGGCGCCCCCCCGGGGGGCACGAAGCGGGGGGGGGCGGCGGGGGGGGCGCAGCCCAGGGCGCTGTAGTTGGGGCGACACACGGACAGAAAGTGGGGGGCGGGGGCCCCCGTCACCACCTGCCCCGCGTTGGCAAAGATGGCGGTGGCCAGGAGACCGAAGGAGAACACCCCTGGGGGGGGCAAATTGGGGGGGGGGGCAAGGGGGGGTGATGGGGGGGAAGGGGGCAAAAAATGAGGGGGGTGGGGGGGGAAATTAGGGGAGAGAGGGGCAAAAAATGGGTGAATTGGGGAGGTGGGGGGTAAGGGGGGGGCAAATTGGGGAGGTGGGGGGTAAGTGGGGGGGAATTGGGGAGGTGGGGGGAAAAGGGGGGAGCAAATTGGGGAGGTAGGGGGTAAGTGGGGGGGGAATTGGGGAGGAGGGGGAAAAGGGGGGGGCAAATTGGGGAGGTGGGGGGTAAGTGGGGGGGGAATTGGGGAGGTGGGGGGTAAGTGGGGGGGGGGAAATTGAGGAGGAGGGGGGAAAAGGGGGGGTCAGGGGGTAAATGGGGGGGAAAGGGGAAAATTGGGGGAGGGGGCAAATAAGAGGTTATGTGGGGCAAAACAAGGTGCCCCCACCCTTATTGCCCCCCCCATTTGCCCTCCGCCCACCTATATTTACCCCAAACCCCCCCCCGTTAGCCTTAGAGCCCCCCATTTGCCCCCCAGCCTGTCATTTAACCCCAGCCCCCCCCCATCTGCCCCCCCAGCCCCTCATTTACCCCCAGCCCCCCCCATCTGCCCCCCGGCCCCTCATTTACCCCCATTCCCCCCCCCCATCTGCCCCCTTAGCCCCTCATTTACCCCCAGCCCCCCCATTTTTGCCCCCCTCACCCAGGAAGTGCAGCAGGCGCCGCAGGGCCCCCCCCCGGCAGCAGCGCTGGCCCCACAGGGCGGGGGGGGCGCGGCCCCCCCGGGGCCCCCCCAGCAGCTCCCCCAGCGTCATCTGCACAGACACATCAGTGCTGAGACCCCCAAATACACCCAGGGACCCCCAACCCCCCCCGGGACCCACTAGACCCCCCCCCCCCCCACCATGGGCTCCAAAGCCCCCCCAGCCCCCCAAGGGACCCCCCCCAAGATCCCTTGTCCCCCCTCCACCTCCTTAGGACCCCCCTAGCCACCCCCCCAGCCCCTCAAAGTCCACCCTGACCCCTCCCCAGGGACCCCCTTTACCCCCCCACCCCCCGCCCCCTTAGAACCCCAAGGGACCCCTTAGGACCCCCCTGATCTACCCCCCCAGGAACCCCATTTACCCCCCCTAGGGACCCCCTTTACCCCCCCAGACCCCCAAATGACCCCTTAGGATCCCCCCAGGTACCTCCTTTGCCCCGCCCAACGCCCTTAGGACCCCCTTGATGCCCCTCAGACCCCATAGGACCCCCCAAGGGATCCCCTCAAGCCCCTTAGTGACCCCCTTAGGACCCCCTTTGCCCCCCCCAGCCCCCTTAGGACCCCCCAGACTCCCCAGGGAGCCCCTTTACTCCCCCAAGATCCCTTAGGACCCCCCAAGGGACACTTTAGGACCCCCTCAGACCCCCCTTACCCCCCCAGCCCCCTTAGGACCCCTCCAGGGACCCCCTCAGCCCCCTTAGTGACCCCCTTAGGACCCCCTCAGACCCCCCTTACCCCCCCAGCCCCCTTAGGACCCCTCCAGGTACCCCCCCAGCCCCCTTAGTGACCCCCTTAGGACCCCCCCCCAGAGCCCCCCCCAGCCCCCTTAGGACCCCTCAAGGGACACTTTAGGACCCCCCACACTCCCCTTACCCCCCCAGCCCCCTTGGACCCCTCCAGGGACCCCCCCAGCCCCCTTAGTGACCCCCTTAGGACCCCCAGATGCCCCAGAGACCCCCTGTGCCACCCCCTAGCCCCCTTAGGACCACCCCAGGGACCCCCCCAGCCCCCTTAGTGACCCTCTTAGGACCCCCCAGGGAACCCCTTTGCCCCCCCCAGCCCCTTAGGACCCCTCCAGGTACCCCCCCAGCCCCCTTAGTGACCCCCTTAGGACCCCCCCAGACTCCCCTTACCCCCCCAGCCCCCTTAGGACCCTCCAGGTACCCCCCTAGCCCCCTTAGTGACCCCCTTAGGACCCCCAGAGACCCCTTCGGCCC